>NC_091803.1:9584622-9893960 GCF_041296235.1 Equus asinus | reverse complement strand
AACCTGTGACCTTTAGCACAAGGCCACTTCGTGCTAAGGAACCCACAGCGGGGGACCGGCTTTCCTGAAAGCGCCGTCGTCTCCTCTGCGGCTTGGGAGCCTCTAGGGCTTGGACAGGCCTTGGAGCAGCCCGGCAGCACTCTTGGCGGGTGGCAGCAGCCAAGGTGTGCCCCTGGGCACGACGTCGGTCACGGCGTCTAAGAGAAGGTGCCCAGACCCTCCGGTTCCGGGGCCGGGGTGGGTCGATGAGAGACACGGCTGGGGAGCAGGGATTCCCGTCCGATCTTCTGGGGGTGGCTGCGAGGGCGGGTCTCAGAAGAGCTGGCACGTTCTTAGCCAGTCTCTTCCTGGCGGGTGCTTCGGGACGCTTCCTGGGCTGAGCGGGGAGCTGTCGTGGGGGAGAAGCTCCCCGAGACTCAGCTTCTAGAAAATTCACCCAAAGCTCCGAGAAGGAACTCTTGAGCTCGGATTGCTGGCTGGGTCTCCGAGGCGTGTCGGGGGCACTGCGGGATCCGAGCCGCCCGGTCACCCATCCGGTAAGGCCGCCCTGCTCTTCCTGCAGCAACTGCTCCATTGCCTCCCTTTCCACACCCAGGTGCTTCCCATCCGTCGGAAGGCTTCCCGGCGTTCGTGTCTGGCGCTTTGCAAGGCGTCCGTGAAGAGCTTTCTCAGGAGGGCCTTGTCTGCTTTTCCTTCCAGGCTGCTCACTAAGTCGGTCCACTTCTTTTGGACGTCCTCCAGCACTTCCTGTCGGGCCTCGTCTTGTCGCTGCAGTTCTCCGATCTGCTCCTCCTGCAGGCGCGAGGCGGCTTGCGCTCCTCTCCAGCCGTCCCTGCAGCGACCTCAGCTTCCCTTCCAGACCGTCTGCCTTTTGCATCCATTCGGCCAGGACCACCTTCAGGTTGGCCAGGGCTCCGGCGTGCTGCTTCTCTGCTTCCCGGGAGGCGGACAGCTGGAGGGCAGTCTCCTCTTTCTGCTGGGTGACCGCAGTCAGTTGCTCCTGCAGGGACCCGAGCCGGGCAGCGGCCCGCTGGCTCGCCTTCTGCATGGCGCGGGAAGATGACAGGAGCCTCTCCTCTAGCGCCGTGACTTTCCTCCTGAGTTGAGCCGCTCTGTCTCCTGCCAGCCGCGCTGCCCGGAGATGCGCGTCTTGGCATTCTGAAGCCTGCGTCCGAGACCTCCCCAGCTCCTGGCCTAAGCGCGCTTCCTTGTCCCGCAAAAGGCGAACCTCTCCCGCAGGGCGCAGTTTTCCACTCGTCCTGTCCATCAGCGCCAGCGCCGCCTCATCTCTCTCGTGCTGAAAGAGAATGCTCTTTTCCTGCATGGAGGTCACTGCATTGAGAAGCTGGCCTAATTCCCCCAGCCCGGCCCTGTTCTTTTTCTCTCAGGAGGCACTCAAAAGCCAGAGCCGCCTTCTTCACGGAGACGCATTCGAATTCCTTCTCCCTCAGCGTCACAGAGAGGCGCATGTTCGTCTCTTGTAAGGCTTGGTTTTCGGCGTCCTTCTCCCTGGACCTTTCAGCAGTTTTGCATTTTCCTGTTTGACTTGGCACGCATCCGCCTCCAGATGGCCTATCCTCTCCTTCAGGTTTGTCACCGCCCTGCCTCAAAAGTTCGTTTTCGCTCGCTTGGGTCGTGAGGTCTTCCCTCAGAGAAAGGAATTCCTCCCTCTGCGCTCGATTAAGAGCTCTTTGTCCTCCAGCGTGTTCTGCAAAGCTCTTGTTTCTCCTTGAGCCGCTGAATTTCGGAATCCGTCTGTGCCTGCCGTTCCCTCTCCAGTTCCGAGGTGGCGGCCATCGCCTCGGACAGTCTCTGAGTCTCCTCCTGGAGGCTTCTGATGGGCTGCGTCTTTTTCCTCCGTGGCTCGCCTTAAGGCTTCCATCTCTGCTGGCGGCCCTTTCGAAGGCTCGCCCAGCGCCTCGGACTTAATTGCCTCCTGAGAGCCGGCTGCCTCGCAAGTCCGCGACGATGCGGCGGGCGGCTGTGGTGACGTGAGGTCGGGTGGACCCAAGAGAACCTCCTCGGCATTGCAGAGCTGCTCTAGGCCGAGCTGCATCTGTGCCAGTCTCTTCCCCAGAGCCGGAGTTGGGTCGCATCCCCTTGAGAACGGGGCAACGGGGGCGGCAGGGTGCATCTGTCGCCGAGACTTCTCCTCGCTGTCCACTAAGGCCCGTGCCTCGAGTGGTGGGAGTTCCTTCTGAAGTTGGGATGACTCCCGCTGCAGATTGTGCACCTCGGTCAGCACCAGCCGCTGCCACTCCTCCAGCACGTTGACCCGCTGCTTCAACGTGTCCCGTTCCCGGAGAAGCTCCTCCAACTGGTTCGCGTCCACGCCCCGAACCTCATGGCCAGCGTCGGACGTTTGCCAGATGGTCAGTAAAGTCTGGCATTTCTGGCTCAAGGCACCGATTTCAATGTCTTTGGCTCGGACGAGGCGTGATAAGTGCCGGATCGCTTCTCGAAACATGTCCTCCCCGCCGCCGTCAGCTCGAGGGCGCCGTGTCTGATTTTCGCCTCGCAGCTTCCGAGCTCTGCTTCTTTGGCCACCAGCAGGTCCATCATTGCGTGATACGCCCTTTTCAGCTGCTGTTTTCCCTCACCTTCTGTCGAAAACGGCCAACACTCGTTCCCTTTCCAAAGCATAGGCTTGCAGTTGCTGCTGGAGGCCCCCCGCATCCTGGACGGAGGCAGCCGAAGCTAGGCGAGCGGGGAGGCCCTGGCTCTCCCAGTCTTGCGGCTGGATCGTCTGAGTTCGTGGCCCGGTCTCATCTTCGTCCGGCTCATCAAGCCGCTCGGTCAGAGGAGGGGGTCGTCTTTTCGGTCCCAAGTTTCAGTGCCTTCCTCTGCTTTTGCTCTTCAGTGGTCCTTGGAGGATGCTGGGTTTCCTCCTCCAGGTGACCTTCGATCCCTTCCAGTGGAGACACCTCAGATTCTAGTTGTGTCACGGCGTCGAGGGTGTTCGGGTCAACCACTGGAGCGGCTCGAGCCCGTTGTTGTCTCTGTGGCTCCAGTTCTTCCCTCAGGTGACTGCCTTCTTCTTGCAGGGAGGCGAGCCTCGTGTCTCCTTCCTCGAGGGTTTCCTGCAGCGTTGCGGTGTCTCTCCGAGCTGGAGTTGCCGGTCTCTCCTGCTCGGGTGGTCCGGTCGCCTGAATGGCTTCCGTCTCCTTTCTCCCCGAGTCGGGAAGTCTGGCAGCTTTGGCGTCCCCTTCCTCAGCACACCTCTGGTGGAGTCAGAGAGGTGTGCGGGGAGGGAAGCCACACTGCCGCCCACTCGCCCCAGGGAATGGCCTAAGCCGGAGCCGAGGCCGAGGCCGAGGCGGCCAAACCAGGAGGCCATCGCTGCGGGTCACAGCACTGACCTGGTGCGCTCCGCGAAGAGCGTCCAGCCCAGTCGGACAGTCCCGCCAAGTGTCAGGGCCCCGGCGGCTGCGCGAGGCTAAGAGTCAAATCACAGCCAGGCGCTGCTAGGCGACGGCGGGCCGGCGGCCTGGGGGCGGGGCCTGGGCGGGGCCGGGGCGGGGCCTGGGCGGGGCGCGGGCTCCAACCGTTGGGCTCGGGCTCCTGGAGGGGAGGGGCGGGGCTGCCCGCAACCTCGAGGCCTGCCGCCCGGCCCTCACCCATGGCCACCTCCTGGCCCGCGTGCCCCGCTCCGCCCCCCACCCAGCCCCCACCGCCAGCCCCGTGGGCCTCCGCTCAACCCCAGGGCTTCCCACCGCGGCGGTGGGCCCCCCTCTCCCTCTGCTTCAGTGCCGCCCCCGGGGGCCAGGCGGCCCTCCTGCCCCCTGGGGCCGCCCGCCAAGACCGCCGCGCTGAAGGCCGCCATCCCCACACCACCGCCACCTGTGCGCGTGGCAGCGCGTGTGGGCAGGAAGGACCCCAGGGCTCTGACTGCCGCCGAGCGCCTCCCACGCTCCCTCCTGTCCTGCGGCCGGGGCTTTTCCCAGCCGGCTTGGAGAACACTCGGAGGGCCAAGGTAGGTGGGGACCCGCCTCCACCTGCAGAGTTCCGACGAGTGTCTTCGGACACACGTCGGCCCCCTGCGCGGAAGCACGACCCTCCTGAGCACCCTGACCATTGCCATCCCCCACACAGTCGCCGGGGTCCTTGCCCCGCCGCCTCGCCCCCCACTTCCTGCGGCCCTGCCTGGAGAAGCGGTCCCCGGGAGGAGTCTGGGGGCTCTCGGGCGCCACAGGCGGGGTGTGGCACACCGCGTGCACGCTGTGCGCCCGCTTCTGTCAGCGTGGGGCGGGCTCTGGTCGTGGAAGGGAGTCTTCCCCATGCGTCGAGCGGGCGGTGGAGCGGGGAATGGACCCAGAGGTGCTCGTGGAGCGCGCGGCCCCCAGCCCCGCTGAGCCCGGCGGACGGCGTCCCCGGGGCCCGACTCGGGGCCGGCGGCCGAGGCCCGGCTGCGCGCCGCGCCCTGGGCCTGCCGTGCGCTCCTGCCTGGGCGCGGGGCGCGGGGCGCGGGGGCGGTGCGGCTGGCCCCGCGGGCCTGGGGACCCGCCGCCGCAGCGACCAGAAAGTCCCGGTCAGCCTGCCCCGAGCTCCGCGGGCCTGGGAGCCGGGCGCCGCCGCCGCCGCCGCCGCCGCCGCCGGCTCGGCAGTGTCGCGCGGGAGCAGCCGCCAGGCCGTCCCGGTGCGCGCGCCAGGAGCCCCGCAGGCCGGGGGAGCCGCCGCCGGCGCCGGCGCCGCCGCCGCCGCCGCCGCCAGGAAGTGGCCGTTGCACTGCGGGAGGCCGCGGGCTCACCAGAGCATGGGCAGGTGAGGGCCCCTGGCGGCCCCCTCCCTCCGTGCACCCGTCGGGGTCTCCACCGCCCGGGCCCCGCCCCCGGGAGCAGGGACCTGCGCCTTCTCCTGTCCTGCCGGCGACCCTGGCGCCCGTGCTGGCTGCCTGGGGCCACCACTCCCATCCCTGGGGCGCGTGCCCCTGCTGTGGGACACTCCCGCCAAGTGTCAGGGCCCAGGTGGCTGCGCCAGGCTAAGAGGGAAATGACAGCCAGGCGTTACCAGGCAACGGCGGGCTGGCGGGCTGGGGGCGTGACCAGGGGCGGGGCCTGGGCGGGTCGCGGTCTCCAACCGCGGGGCTGGGGTGAGGAGGGGAGGGGAGGGGCTGCCCGCAACCGCGAGGCCTGCGGCCAGGCCCTCACCCATGGCCACCTCCTGACCCGCGTGCCCCGCTCCCCGCCCCCCCGCACCGCCAGCCCCGTGGGCCTCCGCTCATCCCCAGGGCTTCCCACCACGGCGGTGGGCCCCCCTCTCCCTCTGCTTCAGTGCCGCCCCCGGGACCGGCATCCCCACACCACCACCACCACCACCTGTGCGCGTGGCAGCGCGTGTGGGCAGAAAGGACCCCAGGGCTCTGACTGCCGCCGAGCGCCTCCCACGCTCCCTCCTGTCCTGCGGCCGGGCTTTTCCCAGCCGGCTTGGAGAACACTCAGAGGGCCAAGGGAGGTGGGGACCCGCCTCCACCTGCAGAGTTCCGACGAGTGGGTTTGGACACACGTCGGCCCCCTGCGTGGAAGCACGACCCTCCTGAGCACTCTGACCATTGCCATCCCCCACACAGTCGCCGGGGTCCTTGCCCCGCCGCCTCGCCCCCCTCTTCCTGCGGCCCTGCCTGGAGAAGCGGTCCCCGGGAGGAGTCTGGGGGCTCTCGGGCGCCACAGGCGGGGTGTGGCACACCGCGTGCACGCTGTGCGCCCGCTTCTGTCAGCGCGGGGCGGACTCTCGCAGGGAAGGGAGTCTTCCCCATGCGTCGAGCGGGCGGTGGAGCGGGGAAGGGACCCAGAGGTGCTCGTGGAGCGCGCGGCCCCCAGCCCCGCTGAGCCCGGCGGAACGTGGTCCTCGGGGCCCGACTCGGGGCCGGCGGCCGAGGCCCGGCTGCGCGCCGCGCCCTGGGCCTGCCGTGCGCTCCTGCCTGGGCGCGGGGCGCGGGGCGCGGGGGCGGTGCGGCTGGCCCCGCGGGCCTGGGGACCCGCCGCCGCAGCGACCAGAAAGTCCCGCTCAGCCTGCCCCGAGCTCCGCGGGCCTGGGAGCCGGGCGCCGCCGCCGCCGCCGCCGCCGCCGCCGGCTCGGCAGTGTTGCGCGGGAGCAGCCGCCAGGCCGTCCCGGTGCGCGCGCCAGGAGCCCCGCAGGCCGGGGGAGCCGCCGCCGGCGCCGGCGCCGCCGCCGCCGCCGCCGCCAGGAAGTGGCCGTTGCACTGCGGGAGGCCGCGGGCTCACCAGAGCATGGGCAGGTGAGGGCCCCTGGCGGCCCCCTCCCTCCGTGCACCCGTCGGGGTCTCCACCGCCCGGGCCCCGCCCCCGGGAGCAGGGACCTGCGCCTTCTCCTGTCCTGCCGGCGACCCTGGCGCCCGTGCTGGCTGCCTGGGGCCACCACTCCCATCCCTGGGGCGCGTGCCCCTGCTGTGGGACACTCCCGCCAAGTGTCAGGGCCCAGGTGGCTGCGCCAGGCTAAGAGGGAAATGACAGCCAGGCGTTACCAGGCAACGGCGGGCTGGCGGGCTGGGGGCGTGACCAGGGGCGGGGCCTGGGCGGGTCGCGGTCTCCAACCGCGGGGCTGGGGTGAGGAGGGGAGGGGAGGGGCTGCCCGCAACCGCGAGGCCTGCGGCCAGGCCCTCACCCATGGCCACCTCCTGACCCGCGTGCCCCGCTCCCCGCCCCCCCGCACCGCCAGCCCCGTGGGCCTCCGCTCATCCCCAGGGCTTCCCACCACGGCGGTGGGCCCCCCTCTCCCTCTGCTTCAGTGCCGCCCCCGGGACCGGCATCCCCACACCACCACCACCACCACCTGTGCGCGTGGCAGCGCGTGTGGGCAGAAAGGACCCCAGGGCTCTGACTGCCGCCGAGCGCCTCCCACGCTCCCTCCTGTCCTGCGGCCGGGCTTTTCCCAGCCGGCTTGGAGAACACTCAGAGGGCCAAGGGAGGTGGGGACCCGCCTCCACCTGCAGAGTTCCGACGAGTGGGTTTGGACACACGTCGGCCCCCTGCGTGGAAGCACGACCCTCCTGAGCACTCTGACCATTGCCATCCCCCACACAGTCGCCGGGGTCCTTGCCCCGCCGCCTCGCCCCCCTCTTCCTGCGGCCCTGCCTGGAGAAGCGGTCCCCGGGAGGAGTCTGGGGGCTCTCGGGCGCCACAGGCGGGGTGTGGCACACCGCGTGCACGCTGTGCGCCCGCTTCTGTCAGCGCGGGGCGGACTCTCGCAGGGAAGGGAGTCTTCCCCATGCGTCGAGCGGGCGGTGGAGCGGGGAAGGGACCCAGAGGTGCTCGTGGAGCGCGCGGCCCCCAGCCCCGCTGAGCCCGGCGGAACGTGGTCCTCGGGGCCCGACTCGGGGCCGGCGGCCGAGGCCCGGCTGCGCGCCGCGCCCTGGGCCTGCCGTGCGCTCCTGCCCCGGCGCGGGGCGCGGGGCGCGGGGGCGGCGCGGCTGGCCCCGCGGGCCTGGGAACCCGCCGCCGCAGCGGCCAGAAAGTCCCGCTCAGCCTGCCCCGAGCTCCGCGGGCCTGGGAGCCGGTCGCCGCCGCCGCCGCCTCGACTGGGCCGCGCGGGAGCAGCCGCCAGGCCGTCCTGGTGCGCGCGCCACGAGCCACGCAGGCCGGGGGAGCCGCCGCCGGCGCCGCCAGGTAGTGGCCGTTGCACTGCGGGAGGCCGCGGGCCCACCAGAGCATGGGCAGGTGAGGGCCCCGGGCGGCCGCCTCCCTCCGTGCACCCGTCGGGGTCTCCACCGCCCGGGCCCCGCCCCCGGGAGCAGGGACCTGCGCCTTCTCCTGTCCTGCCGGCGACCCTGGCGCCCGTGCTGGCTGCCTGGGGCCACGACTCCCATCCCTGGGGCGCGCGCCTTTGCACCTGCGACGACGGCGGCGCTGGGGTGGGGGGCGCGGCGCGGGCCGCGGCGGGGTGGCGGGTGCTGGGACCTGATTCTCAGCCTTGGGCTCCAGCGGGGCGGGGTGGGGGGGCGAGGAAGGAGTGACGTGGGGTGGTCGTGGGGGCAGGGCGCGCCGCGCAGACCCTTGAGGTCCAAGTGCAGACAGAGGAAATCAGTAAAGGGGCTTCCAGCCGGTGGGATCCCCTCGGTGCGTGCGTTTCCCTTGGGCCTTCAGGGAAGCGGGAGGCGCTGCTGCCTCCAGCCCAGGGCGAGGAGGAAGTAGCGGTGCCAGTTGTTGACCCCGCGAAATTTGGAATCGGGAGCAGGATGCAGGCGCCGGGCGCCAGTGAAAGGAAAAAGGGTTCTCCCGATCCTCTTGCTCCCTTTGGCTTTGGCAGCAGCTGCTTCTCCGTGTTGCTTTGGTCCTGCTGCCGTGCTCTTCCGGCGCTGAGTGTGAAATGCCCCAGGAAGCGGGGCGGGGAGGAGGTCGAGGATGGAAGAAGGCGAGCCGGCATGGGTGGGGGGAGCAGGCGGTGCAGGAAAGGTGATCCACCTTTCCTTGCTCTCCGCTTGCTGCCTTCCCCTGAGCCTTGGACTTCCACCCCTTCCGCCTCCGCCTGTCCTCCCGTCCTCCCGTCCAACCTCTCTCTCATCTGAGTCCTGCCAAGAAGAGGCAGGTCGAACACTTGCGGTGTGCACTGGATTGAAGGAATTACCCTGCTACGATTAGGCTCGATGAGCTTGAAGTCCTTTGAGTCAGAACCTGTTTGGGGTCTGCAGAGAGTCGCGCGTGGCGGGAGGGTGGCCCGCGTGTGGGTGAGGAGCAGGGAGGAAGGCTGCAGGGGCGAGGCCTTGGAGATTCTGCTCCAGTTTGGCCTGCAGGCAGTGGAGAACCCTGGATTCCTTTCAAGCAGGGAAGCGATGGGACCACACACAAACTCAGGTCCGGGTACCCGATTTCGCAGCCAAGCCAATCAGTGAGACGTCAGGGTTGCAGCAAGGAAAGAGGTTTATGATCAAGAGGCGGCCAGACAAGGAGGTGGGAGTAAAACTCAAACCCGCCTCCTCAAAGGGAAAACAAAACGTTGGGGCGTTTATCTGGGGTTCGGGGTAGGGGTGGGACCAGGAGAGCGCTGGGGGTGAAGCTTGAAGAGTCCTCTGCTCAGGTGCGACTGTCACTGGTATTTCTTCGTGGGTCACAAGTGCGAAGTCAGTGGGGTTCGACGTGTTGCACGCCGAGGATCTCTGTCCGTGACGCGGAAAGTGGGCGATCCCTCATTTCAGCTGGTCCAAGCCTCTGCACGATGTCCGCTCGGGCGGGGGCCGGGGGGGGGGGGGGCTGCCATCAAGCTGCTCTCTGATCTGCCGTCTTCCTGTTGTTCTGCAAAACAACCTCAGAAACTTTGGTTACTTTCTTGCCCACGTCCAGCCCTGTGGGGGCCGGGCACCGTGGTGTCGGTAACGGCAGGGTTTTCCTCTTGGGTCACCCTCCCAACAGTGTGGAGGATGGGTTCAAGCGGGGAGGTGGGGGGGGGTGCTGTGCCAGGAGGCCAGCCGGCAAGATCAGTAAGGAGTCTACCGGGCTGGTTGCGTGCAAGAGACAGGAAGGCATGCGGCAGAGCAGCGGGGACGGCAAACACGGGAAGGCGCTCGGCTCCCTTTGGGAGTCGGTAGGCTGCGAAGTGGGTGAGACAGAGAGCTCAAGCGTGGCCCTGAGGCCTCTCGCTCTGCTGTCGGGGGATGAGATGGGCAGAGGTTTTCTGAGGGGATGAAAGGAAGGTAAGAGGAGGGGGAGGCTTTTGTTGGAGGATACCGGGCTCCCTTTTGGACGCGTCGGTTTTGAGAAGCCTTCGGACATCCTGAGAGGTGCGTCCAGCAGACAGTTAGAGAAAGCAGCGTGGAGTCAGGGGCAGGGTGACGTCAGTCGTACGCACTCCGAAGCCCTGGGCATCCGGGGGGCGAGTCGAATCGTAGGAGAGCGCATGAGCTTGCTCTGAGACCCGAGGGGTTCCTGTTCCCTGAAGACCGTGCCTTCGGGAACAGAACCCTTTGAGAAGTGGTCGGGAGGAGAAGCCGCAGAGGAAAGTGAGACAGAGGGGTCTGAGGTTAGGAAGGGCACCTGGGGAGGGGGCCATCCCCCAGAGAAAGAGGGTGGAGAGAACTTGCAGAGACTGAAGACGTGGGCAGCATTCCTCAGACACCACAGGGAGTTTAGGAAGACGAAGGAACCGAAGGGCGTGCCCTGGCCTCTTGCCAGGACGGGACGGCGACGAGATTTGGGGAGTCTTTCGAGGAGCCGGTGAGAGACGAGGCGATGACTGGATGGCTGACGAGGAGAGGAGTCGAGGTCTTTTGGCAGCAGCTTAGCCGTGAAAGGTAGAGAGAGAAGGCGGTGGTGGAGGAGCAGAAAGGAGAGGTGTGGATGCCGGGAGAGACTTGGGTGTGCTCAGCGGCTTAAGGAAAGAGACGGGCCGAAGAGAAAGCAGCTGGCAAACTGAGGGAACGAGATCTTTGGGGGAGGCTGAGCAGATGGTTCCCAGGGCACCCCACGTGGAGCCGGGCCCCTGGAACTGCCAAGCTGAATCCCTCTTCCTGGAAAACCAAAGGGAAAGGGGAGGGGTGGGTGGAGAGAAATAGAGGGACGTTCAAACGGGGGTGGGGGGGTGCGGGAAACGGAGAGTTCTTGACTAGCTGGCCTCTGATCTCTTCGGGTCCCGAACGGTATGAGGACGATCCCGCTTGAGGCAGGCGATGGAGATTTGGAGGGGCTGTTGAGGAAACGGGGCGGGGGGAGGGCGTTGACCACGGCCCTCTGATGGGCTTGGGGGCGGAAGCGGCTTCCATGCCCATCGCGAGGCGCCGGTTCAGTCAGTCGGTGTCCATCCGGACCACAGACCACAGACCCCTGCTTTGGAAAACAACAAGATGCAGTTCGTAAACCCTTGCAAAGATCTCTGAGGTCAGGTGACTGGCTTTGCAACCAAAAGCGAGTCAGGGAATAAGACCCTCCCCTGCTTAGGAGTTTTCTTTCCTGTCTGTCCCAGAGGCCAGAGAGCACCCGAGGGCGGTTTCCCAGGCAGCGGAAAGAGGAGGAGGACCAAGCCGAGCCGGGGGAAACCAAGCTTTCCTCCTGAAGTTTGGATGCCTGCCCCTTGCACGTTGGTGCCCTTCCCCTTTCTTCCTACTGTCCCGGGAGTGGGCGCCCTCGCGCGCTTTCTGATTCTGCAGCACTAAGGCAAGTTAGGTTCCCGCTCCCCGAGGGAAAGCTCAATAAACGCCCCCCTCCCCCCACCCCCGCCCTTCCCACCCCCCCACCCCCCACCCGCCCGCAACCCCCCCACCTCCCAGACCCAACCCCCACCCCCCACCCCACGCCCCCCAGCTCCTCGGAGACGGTGACAGCGTGGCAAACAGAATCGGAAGCGTCCTTGGCCCACAGCCTGCGATCCCACTGCTCTCCAGAGAAGTGACATCCGTCCGCTTTAAGCTGGGTGACCACCTGCAGCGACACCCTTTTGAAAGCGTGAGCCATAGCTATTTCTTTGAAAGCTCCAGTAAAGCCGCAGAGAAACCTGTGACCTTTAGCACAAGGCCACTTCGTGCTAAGGAACCCACAGCGGGGGACCGGCTTTCCTGAAAGCGCCGTCGTCTCCTCTGCGGCTTGGGGAGCCTCTAGGGCTTGGACAGGCCTTGGAGCAGCCCGGCAGCACTCTTGGCGGGTGGCAGCAGCCAAGGTGTGCCCCTGGGCACGACGTCGGTCACGGCGTCTAAGAGAAGGTGCCCAGACCCTCCGGTTCCGGGGCCGGGTGGGTCGATGAGAGACACGGCTGGGGAGCAGGGATTCCCGTCCGATCTTCTGGGGGTGGCTGCGAGGGCGGGTCTCAGAAGAGCTGGCACGTTCTTAGCCAGTCTCTTCCTGGCGGGTGCTTCGGGACGCTTCCTGGGCTGAGCGGGGAGCTGTCGTGGGGGAGAAGCTCCCCGAGACTCAGCTTCTAGAAAATTCACCCAAAGCTCCGAGAAGGAACTCTTGAGCTCGGATTGCTGGCTGGGTCTCCGAGGCGTGTCGGGGGCACTGCGGGATCCGAGCCGCCCGGTCACCCATCCGGTAAGGCCGCCCTGCTCTTCCTGCAGCAACTGCTCCATTGCCTCCCTTTCCACACCCAGGGTGCTTCCCATCCGTCGGAAGGCTTCCCGGCGTTCGTGTCTGGCGCTTTGCAAGGCGTCCGTGAAGAGCTTTCTCAGGAGGGCCTTGTCTGCTTTTCCTTCCAGGCTGCTCACTAAGTCGGTCCACTTCTTTTGGACGTCCTCCAGCACTTCCTGTCGGGCCTCGTCTTGTCGCTGCAGTTCTCCGATCTGCTCCTCCTGCAGGCGCGAGGCGGCTTGCGCTCTCTCCAGCCGTCCCTGCAGCGACCTCAGCTTCCCTTCCAGACCGTCTGCCTTTTGCATCCATTCGGCCAGGACCACCTTCAGGTTGGCCAGGGCTCCGGCGTGCTGCTTCTCTGCTTCCCGGGAGGCGGACAGCTGGAGGGCAGTCTCCTCTTTCTGCTGGGTGACCGCAGTCAGTTGCTCCTGCAGGGACCCGAGCCGGGCAGCGGCCCGCTGGCTCGCCTTCTGCATGGCGCGGGAAGATGACAGGAGCCTCTCCTCTAGCGCCGTGACTTTCCTCCTGAGTTGAGCCGCTCTGTCTCCTGCCAGCCGCGCTGCCCGGAGATGCGCGTCTTGGCATTCTGAAGCCTGCGTCCGAGACCTCCCCAGCTCCTGGCCTAAGCGCGCTTCCTTGTCCCGCAAAAGGCGAACCTCCTCCCGCAGGGCGCAGTTTTCCACTCGTTCCTGTCTCAGCGCCAGCGCCGCCTCATCTCTCTCGTGCTGAAAGAGAATGCTCTTTTCCTGCATGGAGGTCACTGCATTGAGAAGCTGGCCTAATTCCCCAGCCCGGCCCTGTTCTTTTTCTCTCAGGAGGCACTCAAAAGCCAGAGCCGCCTTCTTCACGGAGACGCATTCGAATTCCTTCTCCCTCAGCGTCACAGAGAGGCGCATGTTCGTCTCTTGTAAGGCTTGGTTTTCGGCGTCCTTCTCCCTGGACCTTTCCAGCAGTTTTGCATTTTCCTGTTTGACTTGGCACGCATCCGCCTCCAGATGGCCTATCCTCTCCTTCAGGTTTGTCACCGCCTGCCTCAAAAGTTCGTTTTCGCTCGCTTGGGTCGTGAGGTCTTCCCTCAGAGAAAGGAATTCCTCCCTCTGCGCCTCGATTAAGAGCTCTTTGTCCTCCAGCGTGTTCTGCAAAGCCTCTTGTTTCTCCTTGAGCCGCTGAATTTCGGAATCCGTCTGTGCCTGCCGTTCCCTCTCCAGTTCCGAGGTGGCGGCCATCGCCTCGGACAGTCTCTGAGTCTCCTCCTGGAGGCTTCTGATGGCTGCGTCTTTTTCCTCCGTGGCTCGCCTTAAGGCTTCCATCTCTGCTGGCGGCCCTTTCGAAGGCTCGCCCAGCGCCTCGGACTTAATTGCCTCCTGAGAGCCGGCTGCCTCGCAAGTCCGCGACGATGCGGCGGGCGGCTGTGGTGACGTGAGGTCGGGTGGACCCAAGAGAACCTCCTCGGCATTGCAGAGCTGCTCTAGGCCGAGCTGCATCTGTGCCAGTCTCTTCCCCAAGAGCCGGAGTTGGGTCGCATCCCCTTGAGAACGGGGCAACGGGGCGGCAGGGTGCATCTGTCGCCGAGACTTCTCCTCGCTGTCCACTAAGGCCCGTGCCTCGAGTGGTGGGAGTTCCTTCTGAAGTTGGGATGACTCCCGCTGCAGATTGTGCACCTCGGTCAGCACCAGCCGCTGCCACTCCTCCAGCACGTTGACCCGCTGCTTCAACGTGTCCCGTTCCCGGAGAAGCTCCTCCAACTGGTTCGCGTCCACGCCCCGAACCTCATGGCCAGCGTCGGACGTTTGCCAGATGGTCAGTAAAGTCTGGCATTTCTGGCTCAAGGCACCGATTTCAATGTCTTTGGCTCGGACGAGGCGTGATAAGTGCCGGATCGCTTCTCGAAACATGTCCTCCCCGCCGCCGTCAGCTCGAGGGCGCCGTGTCTGATTTTCGCCTCGCAGCTTCCCGAGCTCTGCTTCTTTGGCCACCAGCAGGTCCATCATTGCGTGATACGCCCTTTTCAGCTGGCTGTTTTCCCTCACCTTCTCGTCGAAAACGGCCAACACTCGTTCCCTTTCCAAAGCATAGGCTTGCAGTTGCTGCTGGAGGCCCCCCGCATCCTGGACGGAGGCAGCCGAAGCTAGGCGAGCGGGGAGGCCCTGGCTCTCCCAGTCTTGCGGCTGGATCGTCTGAGTTCGTGGCCCGGTCTCATCTTCGTCCGGCTCATCAAGCCGCTCGGTCAGAGGGGTCGTCTTTTCGGTCCCAAGTTTCAGTGCCTTCCTCTGCTTTTGCTCTTCAGTGGTCCTTGGAGGATGCTGGGTTTCCTCCTCCAGGTGACCTTCGATCCCTTCCAGTGGAGACACCTCAGATTCTAGTTGTGTCACGGCGTCGAGGGTGTTCGGGTCAACCACTGGAGCGGCTCGAGCCCGTTGTTGTCTCTGTGGCTCCAGTTCTTCCCTCAGGTGACTGCCTTCTTCTTGCAGGGAGGCGAGCCTCGTGTCTCCTTCCTCGAGGGTTTCCTGCAGCGTTGCGGTGTCTCTCCGAGCTGGAGTTGCCGGTCTCTCCTGCTCGGGTGGTCCGGTCGCCTGAATGGCTTCCGTCTCCTTTCTCCCCGAGTCGGGGAAGTCTGGCAGCTTTGGCGTCCCCTTCCTCAGCACACCTCTGGTGGAGTCAGAGAGGTGTGCGGGGAGGGAAGCCACACTGCCGCCCACTCGCCCCAGGGAATGGCCTAAGCCGGAGCCGAGGCCGAGGCCGAGGCGGCCAAACCAGGAGGCCATCGCTGCGGGTCACAGCACTGACCTGGTGCGCTCCGCGAAGAGCGTCCAGCCCAGTCGGACAGTCCCGCCAAGTGTCAGGGCCCCGGCGGCTGCGCGAGGCTAAGAGTCAAATCACAGCCAGGCGCTGCTAGGCGACGGCGGGCCGGCGGCCTGGGGGCGGGGCCTGGGCGGGGCCGGGGCGGGGCCTGGGCGGGGCGCGGGCTCCAACCGTTGGGCTCGGGCTCCTGGAGGGGAGGGGCGGGGCTGCCCGCAACCTCGAGGCCTGCCGCCCGGCCCTCACCCATGGCCACCTCCTGGCCCGCGTGCCCCGCTCCGCCCCCCACCCAGCCCCCACCGCCAGCCCCGTGGGCCTCCGCTCAACCCCAGGGCTTCCCACCGCGGCGGTGGGCCCCCCTCTCCCTCTGCTTCAGTGCCGCCCCCGGGGGCCAGGCGGCCCTCCTGCCCCCTGGGGCCGCCCGCCAAGACCGCCGCGCTGAAGGCCGCCATCCCCACACCACCGCCACCTGTGCGCGTGGCAGCGCGTGTGGGCAGGAAGGACCCCAGGGCTCTGACTGCCGCCGAGCGCCTCCCACGCTCCCTCCTGTCCTGCGGCCGGGGCTTTTCCCAGCCGGCTTGGAGAACACTCGGAGGGCCAAGGTAGGTGGGGACCCGCCTCCACCTGCAGAGTTCCGACGAGTGTCTTCGGACACACGTCGGCCCCCTGCGCGGAAGCACGACCCTCCTGAGCACCCTGACCATTGCCATCCCCCACACAGTCGCCGGGGTCCTTGCCCCGCCGCCTCGCCCCCCACTTCCTGCGGCCCTGCCTGGAGAAGCGGTCCCCGGGAGGAGTCTGGGGGCTCTCGGGCGCCACAGGCGGGGTGTGGCACACCGCGTGCACGCTGTGCGCCCGCTTCTGTCAGCGTGGGGCGGGCTCTGGTCGTGGAAGGGAGTCTTCCCCATGCGTCGAGCGGGCGGTGGAGCGGGGAAAGGACCCAGAGGTGCTCGTGGAGCGCGCGGCCCCCAGCCCCGCTGAGCCCGGCGGAACGGCGTCCCCGGGGCCCGACTCGGGGCCGGCGGCCGAGGCCCGGCTGCGCGCCGCGCCCTGGGCCTGCCGTGCGCTCCTGCCTGGGCGCGGGGCGCGGGGCGCGGGGGCGGTGCGGCTGGCCCCGCGGGCCTGGGGACCCGCCGCCGCAGCGACCAGAAAGTCCCGGTCAGCCTGCCCCGAGCTCCGCGGGCCTGGGAGCCGGGCGCCGCCGCCGCCGCCGCCGCCGCCGCCGGCTCGGCAGTGTCGCGCGGGAGCAGCCGCCAGGCCGTCCCGGTGCGCGCGCCAGGAGCCCCGCAGGCCGGGGGAGCCGCCGCCGGCGCCGGCGCCGCCGCCGCCGCCGCCGCCAGGAAGTGGCCGTTGCACTGCGGGAGGCCGCGGGCTCACCAGAGCATGGGCAGGTGAGGGCCCCTGGCGGCCCCCTCCCTCCGTGCACCCGTCGGGGTCTCCACCGCCCGGGCCCCGCCCCCGGGAGCAGGGACCTGCGCCTTCTCCTGTCCTGCCGGCGACCCTGGCGCCCGTGCTGGCTGCCTGGGGCCACCACTCCCATCCCTGGGGCGCGTGCCCCTGCTGTGGGACACTCCCGCCAAGTGTCAGGGCCCAGGTGGCTGCGCCAGGCTAAGAGGGAAATGACAGCCAGGCGTTACCAGGCAACGGCGGGCTGGCGGGCTGGGGGCGTGACCAGGGGCGGGGCCTGGGCGGGTCGCGGTCTCCAACCGCGGGGCTGGGGTGAGGAGGGGAGGGGAGGGGCTGCCCGCAACCGCGAGGCCTGCGGCCAGGCCCTCACCCATGGCCACCTCCTGACCCGCGTGCCCCGCTCCCCGCCCCCCCGCACCGCCAGCCCCGTGGGCCTCCGCTCATCCCCAGGGCTTCCCACCACGGCGGTGGGCCCCCCTCTCCCTCTGCTTCAGTGCCGCCCCCGGGACCGGCATCCCCACACCACCACCACCACCACCTGTGCGCGTGGCAGCGCGTGTGGGCAGAAAGGACCCCAGGGCTCTGACTGCCGCCGAGCGCCTCCCACGCTCCCTCCTGTCCTGCGGCCGGGCTTTTCCCAGCCGGCTTGGAGAACACTCAGAGGGCCAAGGGAGGTGGGGACCCGCCTCCACCTGCAGAGTTCCGACGAGTGGGTTTGGACACACGTCGGCCCCCTGCGTGGAAGCACGACCCTCCTGAGCACTCTGACCATTGCCATCCCCCACACAGTCGCCGGGGTCCTTGCCCCGCCGCCTCGCCCCCCTCTTCCTGCGGCCCTGCCTGGAGAAGCGGTCCCCGGGAGGAGTCTGGGGGCTCTCGGGCGCCACAGGCGGGGTGTGGCACACCGCGTGCACGCTGTGCGCCCGCTTCTGTCAGCGCGGGGCGGACTCTCGCAGGGAAGGGAGTCTTCCCCATGCGTCGAGCGGGCGGTGGAGCGGGGAAGGGACCCAGAGGTGCTCGTGGAGCGCGCGGCCCCCAGCCCCGCTGAGCCCGGCGGAACGGCGTCCCCGGGGCCCGACTCGGGGCCGGCGGCCGAGGCCCGGCTGCGCGCCGCGCCCTGGGCCTGCCGTGCGCTCCTGCCTGGGCGCGGGGCGCGGGGCGCGGGGGCGGTGCGGCTGGCCCCGCGGGCCTGGGGACCCGCCGCCGCAGCGACCAGAAAGTCCCGCTCAGCCTGCCCCGAGCTCCGCGGGCCTGGGAGCCGGGCGCCGCCGCCGCCGCCGCCGCCGCCGCCGGCTCGGCAGTGTTGCGCGGGAGCAGCCGCCAGGCCGTCCCGGTGCGCGCGCCAGGAGCCCCGCAGGCCGGGGGAGCCGCCGCCGGCGCCGGCGCCGCCGCCGCCGCCGCCGCCAGGAAGTGGCCGTTGCACTGCGGGAGGCCGCGGGCTCACCAGAGCATGGGCAGGTGAGGGCCCCTGGCGGCCCCCTCCCTCCGTGCACCCGTCGGGGTCTCCACCGCCCGGGCCCCGCCCCCGGGAGCAGGGACCTGCGCCTTCTCCTGTCCTGCCGGCGACCCTGGCGCCCGTGCTGGCTGCCTGGGGCCACCACTCCCATCCCTGGGGCGCGTGCCCCTGCTGTGGGACACTCCCGCCAAGTGTCAGGGCCCAGGTGGCTGCGCCAGGCTAAGAGGGAAATGACAGCCAGGCGTTACCAGGCAACGGCGGGCTGGCGGGCTGGGGGCGTGACCAGGGGCGGGGCCTGGGCGGGTCGCGGTCTCCAACCGCGGGGCTGGGGTGAGGAGGGGAGGGGAGGGGCTGCCCGCAACCGCGAGGCCTGCGGCCAGGCCCTCACCCATGGCCACCTCCTGACCCGCGTGCCCCGCTCCCCGCCCCCCCGCACCGCCAGCCCCGTGGGCCTCCGCTCATCCCCAGGGCTTCCCACCACGGCGGTGGGCCCCCCTCTCCCTCTGCTTCAGTGCCGCCCCCGGGACCGGCATCCCCACACCACCACCACCACCACCTGTGCGCGTGGCAGCGCGTGTGGGCAGAAAGGACCCCAGGGCTCTGACTGCCGCCGAGCGCCTCCCACGCTCCCTCCTGTCCTGCGGCCGGGCTTTTCCCAGCCGGCTTGGAGAACACTCAGAGGGCCAAGGGAGGTGGGGACCCGCCTCCACCTGCAGAGTTCCGACGAGTGGGTTTGGACACACGTCGGCCCCCTGCGTGGAAGCACGACCCTCCTGAGCACTCTGACCATTGCCATCCCCCACACAGTCGCCGGGGTCCTTGCCCCGCCGCCTCGCCCCCCTCTTCCTGCGGCCCTGCCTGGAGAAGCGGTCCCCGGGAGGAGTCTGGGGGCTCTCGGGCGCCACAGGCGGGGTGTGGCACACCGCGTGCACGCTGTGCGCCCGCTTCTGTCAGCGCGGGGCGGACTCTCGCAGGGAAGGGAGTCTTCCCCATGCGTCGAGCGGGCGGTGGAGCGGGGAAGGGACCCAGAGGTGCTCGTGGAGCGCGCGGCCCCCAGCCCCGCTGAGCCCGGCGGAACGTGGTCCTCGGGGCCCGACTCGGGGCCGGCGGCCGAGGCCCGGCTGCGCGCCGCGCCCTGGGCCTGCCGTGCGCTCCTGCCCCGGCGCGGGGCGCGGGGCGCGGGGGCGGCGCGGCTGGCCCCGCGGGCCTGGGAACCCGCCGCCGCAGCGGCCAGAAAGTCCCGCTCAGCCTGCCCCGAGCTCCGCGGGCCTGGGAGCCGGTCGCCGCCGCCGCCGCCTCGACTGGGCCGCGCGGGAGCAGCCGCCAGGCCGTCCTGGTGCGCGCGCCACGAGCCACGCAGGCCGGGGGAGCCGCCGCCGGCGCCGCCAGGTAGTGGCCGTTGCACTGCGGGAGGCCGCGGGCCCACCAGAGCATGGGCAGGTGAGGGCCCCGGGCGGCCGCCTCCCTCCGTGCACCCGTCGGGGTCTCCACCGCCCGGGCCCCGCCCCCGGGAGCAGGGACCTGCGCCTTCTCCTGTCCTGCCGGCGACCCTGGCGCCCGTGCTGGCTGCCTGGGGCCACGACTCCCATCCCTGGGGCGCGCGCCTTTGCACCTGCGACGACGGCGGCGCTGGGGTGGGGGGCGCGGCGCGGGCCGCGGCGGGGTGGCGGGTGCTGGGACCTGATTCTCAGCCTTGGGCTCCAGCGGGGCGGGGTGGGGGGGCGAGGAAGGAGTGACGTGGGGTGGTCGTGGGGGCAGGGCGCGCCGCGCAGACCCTTGAGGTCCAAGTGCAGACAGAGGAAATCAGTAAAGGGGCTTCCAGCCGGTGGGATCCCCTCGGTGCGTGCGTTTCCCTTGGGCCTTCAGGGAAGCGGGAGGCGCTGCTGCCTCCAGCCCAGGGCGAGGAGGAAGTAGCGGTGCCAGTTGTTGACCCCGCGAAATTTGGAATCGGGAGCAGGATGCAGGCGCCGGGCGCCAGTGAAAGGAAAAAGGGTTCTCCCGATCCTCTTGCTCCCTTTGGCTTTGGCAGCAGCTGCTTCTCCGTGTTGCTTTGGTCCTGCTGCCGTGCTCTTCCGGCGCTGAGTGTGAAATGCCCCAGGAAGCGGGGCGGGGAGGAGGTCGAGGATGGAAGAAGGCGAGCCGGCATGGGTGGGGGGAGCAGGCGGTGCAGGAAAGGTGATCCACCTTTCCTTGCTCTCCGCTTGCTGCCTTCCCCTGAGCCTTGGACTTCCACCCCTTCCGCCTCCGCCTGTCCTCCCGTCCTCCCGTCCAACCTCTCTCTCATCTGAGTCCTGCCAAGAAGAGGCAGGTCGAACACTTGCGGTGTGCACTGGATTGAAGGAATTACCCTGCTACGATTAGGCTCGATGAGCTTGAAGTCCTTTGAGTCAGAACCTGTTTGGGGTCTGCAGAGAGTCGCGCGTGGCGGGAGGGTGGCCCGCGTGTGGGTGAGGAGCAGGGAGGAAGGCTGCAGGGGCGAGGCCTTGGAGATTCTGCTCCAGTTTGGCCTGCAGGCAGTGGAGAACCCTGGATTCCTTTCAAGCAGGGAAGCGATGGGACCACACACAAACTCAGGTCCGGGTACCCGATTTCGCAGCCAAGCCAATCAGTGAGACGTCAGGGTTGCAGCAAGGAAAGAGGTTTATGATCAAGAGGCGGCCAGACAAGGAGGTGGGAGTAAAACTCAAACCCGCCTCCTCAAAGGGAAAACAAAACGTTGGGGCGTTTATCTGGGGTTCGGGGTAGGGGTGGGACCAGGAGAGCGCTGGGGGTGAAGCTTGAAGAGTCCTCTGCTCAGGTGCGACTGTCACTGGTATTTCTTCGTGGGTCACAAGTGCGAAGTCAGTGGGGTTCGACGTGTTGCACGCCGAGGATCTCTGTCCGTGACGCGGAAAGTGGGCGATCCCTCATTTCAGCTGGTCCAAGCCTCTGCACGATGTCCGCTCGGGCGGGGGCCGGGGGGGGGGGGGCTGCCATCAAGCTGCTCTCTGATCTGCCGTCTTCCTGTTGTTCTGCAAAACAACCTCAGAAACTTTGGTTACTTTCTTGCCCACGTCCAGCCCTGTGGGGGCCGGGCACCGTGGTGTCGGTAACGGCAGGGTTTTCCTCTTGGGTCACCCTCCCAACAGTGTGGAGGATGGGTTCAAGCGGGGAGGTGGGGGGGGGTGCTGTGCCAGGAGGCCAGCCGGCAAGATCAGTAAGGAGTCTACCGGGCTGGTTGCGTGCAAGAGACAGGAAGGCATGCGGCAGAGCAGCGGGGACGGCAAACACGGGAAGGCGCTCGGCTCCCTTTGGGAGTCGGTAGGCTGCGAAGTGGGTGAGACAGAGAGCTCAAGCGTGGCCCTGAGGCCTCTCGCTCTGCTGTCGGGGGATGAGATGGGCAGAGGTTTTCTGAGGGGATGAAAGGAAGGTAAGAGGAGGGGGAGGCTTTTGTTGGAGGATACCGGGCTCCCTTTTGGACGCGTCGGTTTTGAGAAGCCTTCGGACATCCTGAGAGGTGCGTCCAGCAGACAGTTAGAGAAAGCAGCGTGGAGTCAGGGGCAGGGTGACGTCAGTCGTACGCACTCCGAAGCCCTGGGCATCCGGGGGGCGAGTCGAATCGTAGGAGAGCGCATGAGCTTGCTCTGAGACCCGAGGGGTTCCTGTTCCCTGAAGACCGTGCCTTCGGGAACAGAACCCTTTGAGAAGTGGTCGGGAGGAGAAGCCGCAGAGGAAAGTGAGACAGAGGGGTCTGAGGTTAGGAAGGGCACCTGGGGAGGGGGCCATCCCCCAGAGAAAGAGGGTGGAGAGAACTTGCAGAGACTGAAGACGTGGGCAGCATTCCTCAGACACCACAGGGAGTTTAGGAAGACGAAGGAACCGAAGGGCGTGCCCTGGCCTCTTGCCAGGACGGGACGGCGACGAGATTTGGGGAGTCTTTCGAGGAGCCGGTGAGAGACGAGGCGATGACTGGATGGCTGACGAGGAGAGGAGTCGAGGTCTTTTGGCAGCAGCTTAGCCGTGAAAGGTAGAGAGAGAAGGCGGTGGTGGAGGAGCAGAAAGGAGAGGTGTGGATGCCGGGAGAGACTTGGGTGTGCTCAGCGGCTTAAGGAAAGAGACGGGCCGAAGAGAAAGCAGCTGGCAAACTGAGGGAACGAGATCTTTGGGGGAGGCTGAGCAGATGGTTCCCAGGGCACCCCACGTGGAGCCGGGCCCCTGGAACTGCCAAGCTGAATCCCTCTTCCTGGAAAACCAAAGGGAAAGGGGAGGGGTGGGTGGAGAGAAATAGAGGGACGTTCAAACGGGGGTGGGGGGGTGCGGGAAACGGAGAGTTCTTGACTAGCTGGCCTCTGATCTCTTCGGGTCCCGAACGGTATGAGGACGATCCCGCTTGAGGCAGGCGATGGAGATTTGGAGGGGCTGTTGAGGAAACGGGGCGGGGGGAGGGCGTTGACCACGGCCCTCTGATGGGCTTGGGGGCGGAAGCGGCTTCCATGCCCATCGCGAGGCGCCGGTTCAGTCAGTCGGTGTCCATCCGGACCACAGACCACAGACCCCTGCTTTGGAAAACAACAAGATGCAGTTCGTAAACCCTTGCAAAGATCTCTGAGGTCAGGTGACTGGCTTTGCAACCAAAAGCGAGTCAGGGAATAAGACCCTCCCCTGCTTAGGAGTTTTCTTTCCTGTCTGTCCCAGAGGCCAGAGAGCACCCGAGGGCGGTTTCCCAGGCAGCGGAAAGAGGAGGAGGACCAAGCCGAGCCGGGGGAAACCAAGCTTTCCTCCTGAAGTTTGGATGCCTGCCCCTTGCACGTTGGTGCCCTTCCCCTTTCTTCCTACTGTCCCGGGAGTGGGCGCCCTCGCGCGCTTTCTGATTCTGCAGCACTAAGGCAAGTTAGGTTCCCGCTCCCCGAGGGAAAGCTCAATAAACGCCCCCCTCCCCCCACCCCCGCCCTTCCCACCCCCCCACCCCCCACCCGCCCGCAACCCCCCCACCTCCCAGACCCAACCCCCACCCCCCACCCCACGCCCCCCAGCTCCTCGGAGACGGTGACAGCGTGGCAAACAGAATCGGAAGCGTCCTTGGCCCACAGCCTGCGATCCCACTGCTCTCCAGAGAAGTGACATCCGTCCGCTTTAAGCTGGGTGACCACCTGCAGCGACACCCTTTTGAAAGCGTGAGCCATAGCTATTTCTTTGAAAGCTCCAGTAAAGCCGCAGAGAAACCTGTGACCTTTAGCACAAGGCCACTTCGTGCTAAGGAACCCACAGCGGGGGACCGGCTTTCCTGAAAGCGCCGTCGTCTCCTCTGCGGCTTGGGGAGCCTCTAGGGCTTGGACAGGCCTTGGAGCAGCCCGGCAGCACTCTTGGCGGGTGGCAGCAGCCAAGGTGTGCCCCTGGGCACGACGTCGGTCACGGCGTCTAAGAGAAGGTGCCCAGACCCTCCGGTTCCGGGGCCGGGTGGGTCGATGAGAGACACGGCTGGGGAGCAGGGATTCCCGTCCGATCTTCTGGGGGTGGCTGCGAGGGCGGGTCTCAGAAGAGCTGGCACGTTCTTAGCCAGTCTCTTCCTGGCGGGTGCTTCGGGACGCTTCCTGGGCTGAGCGGGGAGCTGTCGTGGGGGAGAAGCTCCCCGAGACTCAGCTTCTAGAAAATTCACCCAAAGCTCCGAGAAGGAACTCTTGAGCTCGGATTGCTGGCTGGGTCTCCGAGGCGTGTCGGGGGCACTGCGGGATCCGAGCCGCCCGGTCACCCATCCGGTAAGGCCGCCCTGCTCTTCCTGCAGCAACTGCTCCATTGCCTCCCTTTCCACACCCAGGGTGCTTCCCATCCGTCGGAAGGCTTCCCGGCGTTCGTGTCTGGCGCTTTGCAAGGCGTCCGTGAAGAGCTTTCTCAGGAGGGCCTTGTCTGCTTTTCCTTCCAGGCTGCTCACTAAGTCGGTCCACTTCTTTTGGACGTCCTCCAGCACTTCCTGTCGGGCCTCGTCTTGTCGCTGCAGTTCTCCGATCTGCTCCTCCTGCAGGCGCGAGGCGGCTTGCGCTCTCTCCAGCCGTCCCTGCAGCGACCTCAGCTTCCCTTCCAGACCGTCTGCCTTTTGCATCCATTCGGCCAGGACCACCTTCAGGTTGGCCAGGGCTCCGGCGTGCTGCTTCTCTGCTTCCCGGGAGGCGGACAGCTGGAGGGCAGTCTCCTCTTTCTGCTGGGTGACCGCAGTCAGTTGCTCCTGCAGGGACCCGAGCCGGGCAGCGGCCCGCTGGCTCGCCTTCTGCATGGCGCGGGAAGATGACAGGAGCCTCTCCTCTAGCGCCGTGACTTTCCTCCTGAGTTGAGCCGCTCTGTCTCCTGCCAGCCGCGCTGCCCGGAGATGCGCGTCTTGGCATTCTGAAGCCTGCGTCCGAGACCTCCCCAGCTCCTGGCCTAAGCGCGCTTCCTTGTCCCGCAAAAGGCGAACCTCCTCCCGCAGGGCGCAGTTTTCCACTCGTTCCTGTCTCAGCGCCAGCGCCGCCTCATCTCTCTCGTGCTGAAAGAGAATGCTCTTTTCCTGCATGGAGGTCACTGCATTGAGAAGCTGGCCTAATTCCCCAGCCCGGCCCTGTTCTTTTTCTCTCAGGAGGCACTCAAAAGCCAGAGCCGCCTTCTTCACGGAGACGCATTCGAATTCCTTCTCCCTCAGCGTCACAGAGAGGCGCATGTTCGTCTCTTGTAAGGCTTGGTTTTCGGCGTCCTTCTCCCTGGACCTTTCCAGCAGTTTTGCATTTTCCTGTTTGACTTGGCACGCATCCGCCTCCAGATGGCCTATCCTCTCCTTCAGGTTTGTCACCGCCTGCCTCAAAAGTTCGTTTTCGCTCGCTTGGGTCGTGAGGTCTTCCCTCAGAGAAAGGAATTCCTCCCTCTGCGCCTCGATTAAGAGCTCTTTGTCCTCCAGCGTGTTCTGCAAAGCCTCTTGTTTCTCCTTGAGCCGCTGAATTTCGGAATCCGTCTGTGCCTGCCGTTCCCTCTCCAGTTCCGAGGTGGCGGCCATCGCCTCGGACAGTCTCTGAGTCTCCTCCTGGAGGCTTCTGATGGCTGCGTCTTTTTCCTCCGTGGCTCGCCTTAAGGCTTCCATCTCTGCTGGCGGCCCTTTCGAAGGCTCGCCCAGCGCCTCGGACTTAATTGCCTCCTGAGAGCCGGCTGCCTCGCAAGTCCGCGACGATGCGGCGGGCGGCTGTGGTGACGTGAGGTCGGGTGGACCCAAGAGAACCTCCTCGGCATTGCAGAGCTGCTCTAGGCCGAGCTGCATCTGTGCCAGTCTCTTCCCCAAGAGCCGGAGTTGGGTCGCATCCCCTTGAGAACGGGGCAACGGGGCGGCAGGGTGCATCTGTCGCCGAGACTTCTCCTCGCTGTCCACTAAGGCCCGTGCCTCGAGTGGTGGGAGTTCCTTCTGAAGTTGGGATGACTCCCGCTGCAGATTGTGCACCTCGGTCAGCACCAGCCGCTGCCACTCCTCCAGCACGTTGACCCGCTGCTTCAACGTGTCCCGTTCCCGGAGAAGCTCCTCCAACTGGTTCGCGTCCACGCCCCGAACCTCATGGCCAGCGTCGGACGTTTGCCAGATGGTCAGTAAAGTCTGGCATTTCTGGCTCAAGGCACCGATTTCAATGTCTTTGGCTCGGACGAGGCGTGATAAGTGCCGGATCGCTTCTCGAAACATGTCCTCCCCGCCGCCGTCAGCTCGAGGGCGCCGTGTCTGATTTTCGCCTCGCAGCTTCCCGAGCTCTGCTTCTTTGGCCACCAGCAGGTCCATCATTGCGTGATACGCCCTTTTCAGCTGGCTGTTTTCCCTCACCTTCTCGTCGAAAACGGCCAACACTCGTTCCCTTTCCAAAGCATAGGCTTGCAGTTGCTGCTGGAGGCCCCCCGCATCCTGGACGGAGGCAGCCGAAGCTAGGCGAGCGGGGAGGCCCTGGCTCTCCCAGTCTTGCGGCTGGATCGTCTGAGTTCGTGGCCCGGTCTCATCTTCGTCCGGCTCATCAAGCCGCTCGGTCAGAGGGGTCGTCTTTTCGGTCCCAAGTTTCAGTGCCTTCCTCTGCTTTTGCTCTTCAGTGGTCCTTGGAGGATGCTGGGTTTCCTCCTCCAGGTGACCTTCGATCCCTTCCAGTGGAGACACCTCAGATTCTAGTTGTGTCACGGCGTCGAGGGTGTTCGGGTCAACCACTGGAGCGGCTCGAGCCCGTTGTTGTCTCTGTGGCTCCAGTTCTTCCCTCAGGTGACTGCCTTCTTCTTGCAGGGAGGCGAGCCTCGTGTCTCCTTCCTCGAGGGTTTCCTGCAGCGTTGCGGTGTCTCTCCGAGCTGGAGTTGCCGGTCTCTCCTGCTCGGGTGGTCCGGTCGCCTGAATGGCTTCCGTCTCCTTTCTCCCCGAGTCGGGGAAGTCTGGCAGCTTTGGCGTCCCCTTCCTCAGCACACCTCTGGTGGAGTCAGAGAGGTGTGCGGGGAGGGAAGCCACACTGCCGCCCACTCGCCCCAGGGAATGGCCTAAGCCGGAGCCGAGGCCGAGGCCGAGGCGGCCAAACCAGGAGGCCATCGCTGCGGGTCACAGCACTGACCTGGTGCGCTCCGCGAAGAGCGTCCAGCCCAGTCGGACAGTCCCGCCAAGTGTCAGGGCCCCGGCGGCTGCGCGAGGCTAAGAGTCAAATCACAGCCAGGCGCTGCTAGGCGACGGCGGGCCGGCGGCCTGGGGGCGGGGCCTGGGCGGGGCCGGGGCGGGGCCTGGGCGGGGCGCGGGCTCCAACCGTTGGGCTCGGGCTCCTGGAGGGGAGGGGCGGGGCTGCCCGCAACCTCGAGGCCTGCCGCCCGGCCCTCACCCATGGCCACCTCCTGGCCCGCGTGCCCCGCTCCGCCCCCCACCCAGCCCCCACCGCCAGCCCCGTGGGCCTCCGCTCAACCCCAGGGCTTCCCACCGCGGCGGTGGGCCCCCCTCTCCCTCTGCTTCAGTGCCGCCCCCGGGGGCCAGGCGGCCCTCCTGCCCCCTGGGGCCGCCCGCCAAGACCGCCGCGCTGAAGGCCGCCATCCCCACACCACCGCCACCTGTGCGCGTGGCAGCGCGTGTGGGCAGGAAGGACCCCAGGGCTCTGACTGCCGCCGAGCGCCTCCCACGCTCCCTCCTGTCCTGCGGCCGGGGCTTTTCCCAGCCGGCTTGGAGAACACTCGGAGGGCCAAGGTAGGTGGGGACCCGCCTCCACCTGCAGAGTTCCGACGAGTGTCTTCGGACACACGTCGGCCCCCTGCGCGGAAGCACGACCCTCCTGAGCACCCTGACCATTGCCATCCCCCACACAGTCGCCGGGGTCCTTGCCCCGCCGCCTCGCCCCCCACTTCCTGCGGCCCTGCCTGGAGAAGCGGTCCCCGGGAGGAGTCTGGGGGCTCTCGGGCGCCACAGGCGGGGTGTGGCACACCGCGTGCACGCTGTGCGCCCGCTTCTGTCAGCGTGGGGCGGGCTCTGGTCGTGGAAGGGAGTCTTCCCCATGCGTCGAGCGGGCGGTGGAGCGGGGAAAGGACCCAGAGGTGCTCGTGGAGCGCGCGGCCCCCAGCCCCGCTGAGCCCGGCGGAACGGCGTCCCCGGGGCCCGACTCGGGGCCGGCGGCCGAGGCCCGGCTGCGCGCCGCGCCCTGGGCCTGCCGTGCGCTCCTGCCTGGGCGCGGGGCGCGGGGCGCGGGGGCGGTGCGGCTGGCCCCGCGGGCCTGGGGACCCGCCGCCGCAGCGACCAGAAAGTCCCGCTCAGCCTGCCCCGAGCTCCGCGGGCCTGGGAGCCGGGCGCCGCCGCCGCCGCCGCCGCCGCCGCCGGCTCGGCAGTGTCGCGCGGGAGCAGCCGCCAGGCCGTCCCGGTGCGCGCGCCAGGAGCCCCGCAGGCCGGGGGAGCCGCCGCCGGCGCCGGCGCCGCCGCCGCCGCCGCCGCCAGGAAGTGGCCGTTGCACTGCGGGAGGCCGCGGGCTCACCAGAGCATGGGCAGGTGAGGGCCCCTGGCGGCCCCCTCCCTCCGTGCACCCGTCGGGGTCTCCACCGCCCGGGCCCCGCCCCCGGGAGCAGGGACCTGCGCCTTCTCCTGTCCTGCCGGCGACCCTGGCGCCCGTGCTGGCTGCCTGGGGCCACCACTCCCATCCCTGGGGCGCGTGCCCCTGCTGTGGGACACTCCCGCCAAGTGTCAGGGCCCAGGTGGCTGCGCCAGGCTAAGAGGGAAATGACAGCCAGGCGTTACCAGGCAACGGCGGGCTGGCGGGCTGGGGGCGTGACCAGGGGCGGGGCCTGGGCGGGTCGCGGTCTCCAACCGCGGGGCTGGGGTGAGGAGGGGAGGGGAGGGGCTGCCCGCAACCGCGAGGCCTGCGGCCAGGCCCTCACCCATGGCCACCTCCTGACCCGCGTGCCCCGCTCCCCGCCCCCCCGCACCGCCAGCCCCGTGGGCCTCCGCTCATCCCCAGGGCTTCCCACCACGGCGGTGGGCCCCCCTCTCCCTCTGCTTCAGTGCCGCCCCCGGGACCGGCATCCCCACACCACCACCACCACCACCTGTGCGCGTGGCAGCGCGTGTGGGCAGAAAGGACCCCAGGGCTCTGACTGCCGCCGAGCGCCTCCCACGCTCCCTCCTGTCCTGCGGCCGGGCTTTTCCCAGCCGGCTTGGAGAACACTCAGAGGGCCAAGGGAGGTGGGGACCCGCCTCCACCTGCAGAGTTCCGACGAGTGGGTTTGGACACACGTCGGCCCCCTGCGTGGAAGCACGACCCTCCTGAGCACTCTGACCATTGCCATCCCCCACACAGTCGCCGGGGTCCTTGCCCCGCCGCCTCGCCCCCCTCTTCCTGCGGCCCTGCCTGGAGAAGCGGTCCCCGGGAGGAGTCTGGGGGCTCTCGGGCGCCACAGGCGGGGTGTGGCACACCGCGTGCACGCTGTGCGCCCGCTTCTGTCAGCGCGGGGCGGACTCTCGCAGGGAAGGGAGTCTTCCCCATGCGTCGAGCGGGCGGTGGAGCGGGGAAGGGACCCAGAGGTGCTCGTGGAGCGCGCGGCCCCCAGCCCCGCTGAGCCCGGCGGAACGTGGTCCTCGGGGCCCGACTCGGGGCCGGCGGCCGAGGCCCGGCTGCGCGCCGCGCCCTGGGCCTGCCGTGCGCTCCTGCCTGGGCGCGGGGCGCGGGGCGCGGGGGCGGTGCGGCTGGCCCCGCGGGCCTGGGGACCCGCCGCCGCAGCGACCAGAAAGTCCCGCTCAGCCTGCCCCGAGCTCCGCGGGCCTGGGAGCCGGGCGCCGCCGCCGCCGCCGCCGCCGCCGCCGGCTCGGCAGTGTTGCGCGGGAGCAGCCGCCAGGCCGTCCCGGTGCGCGCGCCAGGAGCCCCGCAGGCCGGGGGAGCCGCCGCCGGCGCCGGCGCCGCCGCCGCCGCCGCCGCCAGGAAGTGGCCGTTGCACTGCGGGAGGCCGCGGGCTCACCAGAGCATGGGCAGGTGAGGGCCCCTGGCGGCCCCCTCCCTCCGTGCACCCGTCGGGGTCTCCACCGCCCGGGCCCCGCCCCCGGGAGCAGGGACCTGCGCCTTCTCCTGTCCTGCCGGCGACCCTGGCGCCCGTGCTGGCTGCCTGGGGCCACCACTCCCATCCCTGGGGCGCGTGCCCCTGCTGTGGGACACTCCCGCCAAGTGTCAGGGCCCAGGTGGCTGCGCCAGGCTAAGAGGGAAATGACAGCCAGGCGTTACCAGGCAACGGCGGGCTGGCGGGCTGGGGGCGTGACCAGGGGCGGGGCCTGGGCGGGTCGCGGTCTCCAACCGCGGGGCTGGGGTGAGGAGGGGAGGGGAGGGGCTGCCCGCAACCGCGAGGCCTGCGGCCAGGCCCTCACCCATGGCCACCTCCTGACCCGCGTGCCCCGCTCCCCGCCCCCCCGCACCGCCAGCCCCGTGGGCCTCCGCTCATCCCCAGGGCTTCCCACCACGGCGGTGGGCCCCCCTCTCCCTCTGCTTCAGTGCCGCCCCCGGGACCGGCATCCCCACACCACCACCACCACCACCTGTGCGCGTGGCAGCGCGTGTGGGCAGAAAGGACCCCAGGGCTCTGACTGCCGCCGAGCGCCTCCCACGCTCCCTCCTGTCCTGCGGCCGGGCTTTTCCCAGCCGGCTTGGAGAACACTCAGAGGGCCAAGGGAGGTGGGGACCCGCCTCCACCTGCAGAGTTCCGACGAGTGGGTTTGGACACACGTCGGCCCCCTGCGTGGAAGCACGACCCTCCTGAGCACTCTGACCATTGCCATCCCCCACACAGTCGCCGGGGTCCTTGCCCCGCCGCCTCGCCCCCCTCTTCCTGCGGCCCTGCCTGGAGAAGCGGTCCCCGGGAGGAGTCTGGGGGCTCTCGGGCGCCACAGGCGGGGTGTGGCACACCGCGTGCACGCTGTGCGCCCGCTTCTGTCAGCGCGGGGCGGACTCTCGCAGGGAAGGGAGTCTTCCCCATGCGTCGAGCGGGCGGTGGAGCGGGGAAGGGACCCAGAGGTGCTCGTGGAGCGCGCGGCCCCCAGCCCCGCTGAGCCCGGCGGAACGTGGTCCTCGGGGCCCGACTCGGGGCCGGCGGCCGAGGCCCGGCTGCGCGCCGCGCCCTGGGCCTGCCGTGCGCTCCTGCCCCGGCGCGGGGCGCGGGGCGCGGGGGCGGCGCGGCTGGCCCCGCGGTCCTGGGAACCCGCCGCCGCAGCGGCCAGAAAGTCCCGCTCAGCCTGCCCCGAGCTCCGCGGGCCTGGGAGCCGGTCGCCGCCGCCGCCGCCTCGACTGGGCCGCGCGGGAGCAGCCGCCAGGCCGTCCTGGTGCGCGCGCCACGAGCCACGCAGGCCGGGGGAGCCGCCGCCGGCGCCGCCAGGTAGTGGCCGTTGCACTGCGGGAGGCCGCGGGCCCACCAGAGCATGGGCAGGTGAGGGCCCCGGGCGGCCGCCTCCCTCCGTGCACCCGTCGGGGTCTCCACCGCCCGGGCCCCGCCCCCGGGAGCAGGGACCTGCGCCTTCTCCTGTCCTGCCGGCGACCCTGGCGCCCGTGCTGGCTGCCTGGGGCCACGACTCCCATCCCTGGGGCGCGCGCCTTTGCACCTGCGACGACGGCGGCGCTGGGGTGGGGGGCGCGGCGCGGGCCGCGGCGGGGTGGCGGGTGCTGGGACCGGATTCTCAGCCTTGGGCTCCAGCGGGGCGGGGTGGGGGGGCGAGGAAGGAGTGACGTGGGGTGGTCGTGGGGGCAGGGCGCGCCGCGCAGACCCTTGAGGTCCAAGTGCAGACAGAGGAAATCAGTAAAGGGGCTTCCAGCCGGTGGGATCCCCTCGGTGCGTGCGTTTCCCTTGGGCCTTCAGGGAAGCGGGAGGCGCTGCTGCCTCCAGCCCAGGGCGAGGAGGAAGTAGCGGTGCCAGTTGTTGACCCCGCGAAATTTGGAATCGGGAGCAGGATGCAGGCGCCGGGCGCCAGTGAAAGGAAAAAGGGTTCTCCCGATCCTCTTGCTCCCTTTGGCTTTGGCAGCAGCTGCTTCTCCGTGTTGCTTTGGTCCTGCTGCCGTGCTCTTCCGGCGCTGAGTGTGAAATGCCCCAGGAAGCGGGGCGGGGAGGAGGTCGAGGATGGAAGAAGGCGAGCCGGCATGGGTGGGGGGAGCAGGCGGTGCAGGAAAGGTGATCCACCTTTCCTTGCTCTCCGCTTGCTGCCTTCCCCTGAGCCTTGGACTTCCACCCCTTCCGCCTCCGCCTGTCCTCCCGTCCTCCCGTCCAACCTCTCTCTCATCTGAGTCCTGCCAAGAAGAGGCAGGTCGAACACTTGCGGTGTGCACTGGATTGAAGGAATTACCCTGCTACGATTAGGCTCGATGAGCTTGAAGTCCTTTGAGTCAGAACCTGTTTGGGGTCTGCAGAGAGTCGCGCGTGGCGGGAGGGTGGCCCGCGTGTGGGTGAGGAGCAGGGAGGAAGGCTGCAGGGGCGAGGCCTTGGAGATTCTGCTCCAGTTTGGCCTGCAGGCAGTGGAGAACCCTGGATTCCTTTCAAGCAGGGAAGCGATGGGACCACACACAAACTCAGGTCCGGGTACCCGATTTCGCAGCCAAGCCAATCAGTGAGACGTCAGGGTTGCAGCAAGGAAAGAGGTTTATGATCAAGAGGCGGCCAGACAAGGAGGTGGGAGTAAAACTCAAACCCGCCTCCTCAAAGGGAAAACAAAACGTTGGGGCGTTTATCTGGGGTTCGGGGTAGGGGTGGGACCAGGAGAGCGCTGGGGGTGAAGCTTGAAGAGTCCTCTGCTCAGGTGCGACTGTCACTGGTATTTCTTCGTGGGTCACAAGTGCGAAGTCAGTGGGGTTCGACGTGTTGCACGCCGAGGATCTCTGTCCGTGACGCGGAAAGTGGGCGATCCCTCATTTCAGCTGGTCCAAGCCTCTGCACGATGTCCGCTCGGGCGGGGGCCGGGGGGGGGGGGGGGGCTGCCATCAAGCTGCTCTCTGATCTGCCGTCTTCCTGTTGTTCTGCAAAACAACCTCAGAAACTTTGGTTACTTTCTTGCCCACGTCCAGCCCTGTGGGGGCCGGGCACCGTGGTGTCGGTAACGGCAGGGTTTTCCTCTTGGGTCACCCTCCCAACAGTGTGGAGGATGGGTTCAAGCGGGGAGGTGGGGGGGGGTGCTGTGCCAGGAGGCCAGCCGGCAAGATCAGTAAGGAGTCTACCGGGCTGGTTGCGTGCAAGAGACAGGAAGGCATGCGGCAGAGCAGCGGGGACGGCAAACACGGGAAGGCGCTCGGCTCCCTTTGGGAGTCGGTAGGCTGCGAAGTGGGTGAGACAGAGAGCTCAAGCGTGGCCCTGAGGCCTCTCGCTCTGCTGTCGGGGGATGAGATGGGCAGAGGTTTTCTGAGGGGATGAAAGGAAGGTAAGAGGAGGGGGAGGCTTTTGTTGGAGGATACCGGGCTCCCTTTTGGACGCGTCGGTTTTGAGAAGCCTTCGGACATCCTGAGAGGTGCGTCCAGCAGACAGTTAGAGAAAGCAGCGTGGAGTCAGGGGCAGGGTGACGTCAGTCGTACGCACTCCGAAGCCCTGGGCATCCGGGGGGCGAGTCGAATCGTAGGAGAGCGCATGAGCTTGCTCTGAGACCCGAGGGGTTCCTGTTCCCTGAAGACCGTGCCTTCGGGAACAGAACCCTTTGAGAAGTGGTCGGGAGGAGAAGCCGCAGAGGAAAGTGAGACAGAGGGGTCTGAGGTTAGGAAGGGCACCTGGGGAGGGGGCCATCCCCCAGAGAAAGAGGGTGGAGAGAACTTGCAGAGACTGAAGACGTGGGCAGCATTCCTCAGACACCACAGGGAGTTTAGGAAGACGAAGGAACCGAAGGGCGTGCCCTGGCCTCTTGCCAGGACGGGACGGCGACGAGATTTGGGGAGTCTTTCGAGGAGCCGGTGAGAGACGAGGCGATGACTGGATGGCTGACGAGGAGAGGAGTCGAGGTCTTTTGGCAGCAGCTTAGCCGTGAAAGGTAGAGAGAGAAGGCGGTGGTGGAGGAGCAGAAAGGAGAGGTGTGGATGCCGGGAGAGACTTGGGTGTGCTCAGCGGCTTAAGGAAAGAGACGGGCCGAAGAGAAAGCAGCTGGCAAACTGAGGGAACGAGATCTTTGGGGGAGGCTGAGCAGATGGTTCCCAGGGCACCCCACGTGGAGCCGGGCCCCTGGAACTGCCAAGCTGAATCCCTCTTCCTGGAAAACCAAAGGGAAAGGGGAGGGGTGGGTGGAGAGAAATAGAGGGACGTTCAAACGGGGGTGGGGGGGTGCGGGAAACGGAGAGTTCTTGACTAGCTGGCCTCTGATCTCTTCGGGTCCCGAACGGTATGAGGACGATCCCGCTTGAGGCAGGCGATGGAGATTTGGAGGGGCTGTTGAGGAAACGGGGCGGGGGGAGGGCGTTGACCACGGCCCTCTGATGGGCTTGGGGGCGGAAGCGGCTTCCATGCCCATCGCGAGGCGCCGGTTCAGTCAGTCGGTGTCCATCCGGACCACAGACCACAGACCCCTGCTTTGGAAAACAACAAGATGCAGTTCGTAAACCCTTGCAAAGATCTCTGAGGTCAGGTGACTGGCTTTGCAACCAAAAGCGAGTCAGGGAATAAGACCCTCCCCTGCTTAGGAGTTTTCTTTCCTGTCTGTCCCAGAGGCCAGAGAGCACCCGAGGGCGGTTTCCCAGGCAGCGGAAAGAGGAGGAGGACCAAGCCGAGCCGGGGGAAACCAAGCTTTCCTCCTGAAGTTTGGATGCCTGCCCCTTGCACGTTGGTGCCCTTCCCCTTTCTTCCTACTGTCCCGGGAGTGGGCGCCCTCGCGCGCTTTCTGATTCTGCAGCACTAAGGCAAGTTAGGTTCCCGCTCCCCGAGGGAAAGCTCAATAAACGCCCCCCTCCCCCCACCCCCGCCCTTCCCACCCCCCCACCCCCCACCCGCCCGCAACCCCCCCACCTCCCAGACCCAACCCCCACCCCCCACCCCACGCCCCCCAGCTCCTCGGAGACGGTGACAGCGTGGCAAACAGAATCGGAAGCGTCCTTGGCCCACAGCCTGCGATCCCACTGCTCTCCAGAGAAGTGACATCCGTCCGCTTTAAGCTGGGTGACCACCTGCAGCGACACCCTTTTGAAAGCGTGAGCCATAGCTATTTCTTTGAAAGCTCCAGTAAAGCCGCAGAGAAACCTGTGACCTTTAGCACAAGGCCACTTCGTGCTAAGGAACCCACAGCGGGGGACCGGCTTTCCTGAAAGCGCCGTCGTCTCCTCTGCGGCTTGGGGAGCCTCTAGGGCTTGGACAGGCCTTGGAGCAGCCCGGCAGCACTCTTGGCGGGTGGCAGCAGCCAAGGTGTGCCCCTGGGCACGACGTCGGTCACGGCGTCTAAGAGAAGGTGCCCAGACCCTCCGGTTCCGGGGCCGGGTGGGTCGATGAGAGACACGGCTGGGGAGCAGGGATTCCCGTCCGATCTTCTGGGGGTGGCTGCGAGGGCGGGTCTCAGAAGAGCTGGCACGTTCTTAGCCAGTCTCTTCCTGGCGGGTGCTTCGGGACGCTTCCTGGGCTGAGCGGGGAGCTGTCGTGGGGGAGAAGCTCCCCGAGACTCAGCTTCTAGAAAATTCACCCAAAGCTCCGAGAAGGAACTCTTGAGCTCGGATTGCTGGCTGGGTCTCCGAGGCGTGTCGGGGGCACTGCGGGATCCGAGCCGCCCGGTCACCCATCCGGTAAGGCCGCCCTGCTCTTCCTGCAGCAACTGCTCCATTGCCTCCCTTTCCACACCCAGGGTGCTTCCCATCCGTCGGAAGGCTTCCCGGCGTTCGTGTCTGGCGCTTTGCAAGGCGTCCGTGAAGAGCTTTCTCAGGAGGGCCTTGTCTGCTTTTCCTTCCAGGCTGCTCACTAAGTCGGTCCACTTCTTTTGGACGTCCTCCAGCACTTCCTGTCGGGCCTCGTCTTGTCGCTGCAGTTCTCCGATCTGCTCCTCCTGCAGGCGCGAGGCGGCTTGCGCTCTCTCCAGCCGTCCCTGCAGCGACCTCAGCTTCCCTTCCAGACCGTCTGCCTTTTGCATCCATTCGGCCAGGACCACCTTCAGGTTGGCCAGGGCTCCGGCGTGCTGCTTCTCTGCTTCCCGGGAGGCGGACAGCTGGAGGGCAGTCTCCTCTTTCTGCTGGGTGACCGCAGTCAGTTGCTCCTGCAGGGACCCGAGCCGGGCAGCGGCCCGCTGGCTCGCCTTCTGCATGGCGCGGGAAGATGACAGGAGCCTCTCCTCTAGCGCCGTGACTTTCCTCCTGAGTTGAGCCGCTCTGTCTCCTGCCAGCCGCGCTGCCCGGAGATGCGCGTCTTGGCATTCTGAAGCCTGCGTCCGAGACCTCCCCAGCTCCTGGCCTAAGCGCGCTTCCTTGTCCCGCAAAAGGCGAACCTCCTCCCGCAGGGCGCAGTTTTCCACTCGTTCCTGTCTCAGCGCCAGCGCCGCCTCATCTCTCTCGTGCTGAAAGAGAATGCTCTTTTCCTGCATGGAGGTCACTGCATTGAGAAGCTGGCCTAATTCCCCAGCCCGGCCCTGTTCTTTTTCTCTCAGGAGGCACTCAAAAGCCAGAGCCGCCTTCTTCACGGAGACGCATTCGAATTCCTTCTCCCTCAGCGTCACAGAGAGGCGCATGTTCGTCTCTTGTAAGGCTTGGTTTTCGGCGTCCTTCTCCCTGGACCTTTCCAGCAGTTTTGCATTTTCCTGTTTGACTTGGCACGCATCCGCCTCCAGATGGCCTATCCTCTCCTTCAGGTTTGTCACCGCCTGCCTCAAAAGTTCGTTTTCGCTCGCTTGGGTCGTGAGGTCTTCCCTCAGAGAAAGGAATTCCTCCCTCTGCGCCTCGATTAAGAGCTCTTTGTCCTCCAGCGTGTTCTGCAAAGCCTCTTGTTTCTCCTTGAGCCGCTGAATTTCGGAATCCGTCTGTGCCTGCCGTTCCCTCTCCAGTTCCGAGGTGGCGGCCATCGCCTCGGACAGTCTCTGAGTCTCCTCCTGGAGGCTTCTGATGGCTGCGTCTTTTTCCTCCGTGGCTCGCCTTAAGGCTTCCATCTCTGCTGGCGGCCCTTTCGAAGGCTCGCCCAGCGCCTCGGACTTAATTGCCTCCTGAGAGCCGGCTGCCTCGCAAGTCCGCGACGATGCGGCGGGCGGCTGTGGTGACGTGAGGTCGGGTGGACCCAAGAGAACCTCCTCGGCATTGCAGAGCTGCTCTAGGCCGAGCTGCATCTGTGCCAGTCTCTTCCCCAAGAGCCGGAGTTGGGTCGCATCCCCTTGAGAACGGGGCAACGGGGCGGCAGGGTGCATCTGTCGCCGAGACTTCTCCTCGCTGTCCACTAAGGCCCGTGCCTCGAGTGGTGGGAGTTCCTTCTGAAGTTGGGATGACTCCCGCTGCAGATTGTGCACCTCGGTCAGCACCAGCCGCTGCCACTCCTCCAGCACGTTGACCCGCTGCTTCAACGTGTCCCGTTCCCGGAGAAGCTCCTCCAACTGGTTCGCGTCCACGCCCCGAACCTCATGGCCAGCGTCGGACGTTTGCCAGATGGTCAGTAAAGTCTGGCATTTCTGGCTCAAGGCACCGATTTCAATGTCTTTGGCTCGGACGAGGCGTGATAAGTGCCGGATCGCTTCTCGAAACATGTCCTCCCCGCCGCCGTCAGCTCGAGGGCGCCGTGTCTGATTTTCGCCTCGCAGCTTCCCGAGCTCTGCTTCTTTGGCCACCAGCAGGTCCATCATTGCGTGATACGCCCTTTTCAGCTGGCTGTTTTCCCTCACCTTCTCGTCGAAAACGGCCAACACTCGTTCCCTTTCCAAAGCATAGGCTTGCAGTTGCTGCTGGAGGCCCCCCGCATCCTGGACGGAGGCAGCCGAAGCTAGGCGAGCGGGGAGGCCCTGGCTCTCCCAGTCTTGCGGCTGGATCGTCTGAGTTCGTGGCCCGGTCTCATCTTCGTCCGGCTCATCAAGCCGCTCGGTCAGAGGGGTCGTCTTTTCGGTCCCAAGTTTCAGTGCCTTCCTCTGCTTTTGCTCTTCAGTGGTCCTTGGAGGATGCTGGGTTTCCTCCTCCAGGTGACCTTCGATCCCTTCCAGTGGAGACACCTCAGATTCTAGTTGTGTCACGGCGTCGAGGGTGTTCGGGTCAACCACTGGAGCGGCTCGAGCCCGTTGTTGTCTCTGTGGCTCCAGTTCTTCCCTCAGGTGACTGCCTTCTTCTTGCAGGGAGGCGAGCCTCGTGTCTCCTTCCTCGAGGGTTTCCTGCAGCGTTGCGGTGTCTCTCCGAGCTGGAGTTGCCGGTCTCTCCTGCTCGGGTGGTCCGGTCGCCTGAATGGCTTCCGTCTCCTTTCTCCCCGAGTCGGGGAAGTCTGGCAGCTTTGGCGTCCCCTTCCTCAGCACACCTCTGGTGGAGTCAGAGAGGTGTGCGGGGAGGGAAGCCACACTGCCGCCCACTCGCCCCAGGGAATGGCCTAAGCCGGAGCCGAGGCCGAGGCCGAGGCGGCCAAACCAGGAGGCCATCGCTGCGGGTCACAGCACTGACCTGGTGCGCTCCGCGAAGAGCGTCCAGCCCAGTCGGACAGTCCCGCCAAGTGTCAGGGCCCCGGCGGCTGCGCGAGGCTAAGAGTCAAATCACAGCCAGGCGCTGCTAGGCGACGGCGGGCCGGCGGCCTGGGGGCGGGGCCTGGGCGGGGCCGGGGCGGGGCCTGGGCGGGGCGCGGGCTCCAACCGTTGGGCTCGGGCTCCTGGAGGGGAGGGGCGGGGCTGCCCGCAACCTCGAGGCCTGCCGCCCGGCCCTCACCCATGGCCACCTCCTGGCCCGCGTGCCCCGCTCCGCCCCCCACCCAGCCCCCACCGCCAGCCCCGTGGGCCTCCGCTCAACCCCAGGGCTTCCCACCGCGGCGGTGGGCCCCCCTCTCCCTCTGCTTCAGTGCCGCCCCCGGGGGCCAGGCGGCCCTCCTGCCCCCTGGGGCCGCCCGCCAAGACCGCCGCGCTGAAGGCCGCCATCCCCACACCACCGCCACCTGTGCGCGTGGCAGCGCGTGTGGGCAGGAAGGACCCCAGGGCTCTGACTGCCGCCGAGCGCCTCCCACGCTCCCTCCTGTCCTGCGGCCGGGGCTTTTCCCAGCCGGCTTGGAGAACACTCGGAGGGCCAAGGTAGGTGGGGACCCGCCTCCACCTGCAGAGTTCCGACGAGTGTCTTCGGACACACGTCGGCCCCCTGCGCGGAAGCACGACCCTCCTGAGCACCCTGACCATTGCCATCCCCCACACAGTCGCCGGGGTCCTTGCCCCGCCGCCTCGCCCCCCACTTCCTGCGGCCCTGCCTGGAGAAGCGGTCCCCGGGAGGAGTCTGGGGGCTCTCGGGCGCCACAGGCGGGGTGTGGCACACCGCGTGCACGCTGTGCGCCCGCTTCTGTCAGCGTGGGGCGGGCTCTGGTCGTGGAAGGGAGTCTTCCCCATGCGTCGAGCGGGCGGTGGAGCGGGGAAAGGACCCAGAGGTGCTCGTGGAGCGCGCGGCCCCCAGCCCCGCTGAGCCCGGCGGAACGGCGTCCCCGGGGCCCGACTCGGGGCCGGCGGCCGAGGCCCGGCTGCGCGCCGCGCCCTGGGCCTGCCGTGCGCTCCTGCCCCGGCGCGGGGCGCGGGGCGCGGGGGCGGCGCGGCTGGCCCCGCGGGCCTGGGAACCCGCCGCCGCAGCGGCCAGAAAGTCCCGCTCAGCCTGCCCCGAGCTCCGCGGGCCTGGGAGCCGGGCGCCGCCGCCGCCGCCTCGACTGGGCCGCGCGGGAGCAGCCGCCAGGCCGTCCTGGTGCGCGCGCCACGAGCCACGCAGGCCGGGGGAGCCGCCGCCGGCGCCGGCGCCGCCGCCGCCGCCGCCGCCAGGTAGTGGCCGTTGCACTGCGGGAGGCCGCGGGCTCACCAGAGCATGGGCAGGTGAGGGCCCCTGGCGGCCGCCTCCCTCCGTGCACCCGTCGGGGTCTCCACCGCCCGGGCCCCGCCCCCGGGAGCAGGGACCTGCGCCTTCTCCTGTCCTGCCGGCGACCCTGGCGCCCGTGCTGGCTGCCTGGGGCCACCACTCCCATCCCTGGGGCGCGTGCCCCTGCTGTGGGACACTCCCGCCAAGTGTCAGGGCCCAGGTGGCTGCGCCAGGCTAAGAGGGAAATGACAGCCAGGCGTTACCAGGCAACGGCGGGCTGGCGGGCTGGGGGCGTGACCAGGGGCGGGGCCTGGGCGGGTCGCGGTCTCCAACCGCGGGGCTGGGGTGAGGAGGGGAGGGGAGGGGCTGCCCGCAACCGCGAGGCCTGCGGCCAGGCCCTCACCCATGGCCACCTCCTGACCCGCGTGCCCCGCTCCCCGCCCCCCCGCACCGCCAGCCCCGTGGGCCTCCGCTCATCCCCAGGGCTTCCCACCACGGCGGTGGGCCCCCCTCTCCCTCTGCTTCAGTGCCGCCCCCGGGACCGGCATCCCCACACCACCACCACCACCACCTGTGCGCGTGGCAGCGCGTGTGGGCAGAAAGGACCCCAGGGCTCTGACTGCCGCCGAGCGCCTCCCACGCTCCCTCCTGTCCTGCGGCCGGGCTTTTCCCAGCCGGCTTGGAGAACACTCAGAGGGCCAAGGGAGGTGGGGACCCGCCTCCACCTGCAGAGTTCCGACGAGTGGGTTTGGACACACGTCGGCCCCCTGCGCGGAAGCACGACCCTCCTGAGCACTCTGACCATTGCCATCCCCCACACAGTCGCCGGGGTCCTTGCCCCGCCGCCTCGCCCCCCTCTTCCTGCGGCCCTGCCTGGAGAAGCGGTCCCCGGGAGGAGTCTGGGGGCTCTCGGGCGCCACAGGCGGGGTGTGGCACACCGCGTGCACGCTGTGCGCCCGCTTCTGTCAGCGCGGGGCGGACTCTCGCAGGGAAGGGAGTCTTCCCCATGCGTCGAGCGGGCGGTGGAGCGGGGAAGGGACCCAGAGGTGCTCGTGGAGCGCGCGGCCCCCAGCCCCGCTGAGCCCGGCGGAACGGCGTCCCCGGGGCCCGACTCGGGGCCGGCGGCCGAGGCCCGGCTGCGCGCCGCGCCCTGGGCCTGCCGTGCGCTCCTGCCCCGGCGCGGGGCGCGGGGCGCGGGGGCGGCGCGGCTGGCCCCGCGGGCCTGGGAACCCGCCGCCGCAGCGGCCAGAAAGTCCCGCTCAGCCTGCCCCGAGCTCCGCGGGCCTGGGAGCCGGGCGCCGCCGCCGCCGCCTCGACTGGGCCGCGCGGGAGCAGCCGCCAGGCCGTCCTGGTGCGCGCGCCACGAGCCACGCAGGCCGGGGGAGCCGCCGCCGGCGCCGGCGCCGCCGCCGCCGCCGCCGCCAGGTAGTGGCCGTTGCACTGCGGGAGGCCGCGGGCCCACCAGAGCATGGGCAGGTGAGGGCCCCGGGCGGCCGCCTCCCTCCGTGCACCCGTCGGGGTCTCCACCGCCCGGGCCCCGCCCCCGGGAGCAGGGACCTGCGCCTTCTCCTGTCCTGCCGGCGACCCTGGCGCCCGTGCTGGCTGCCTGGGGCCACGACTCCCATCCCTGGGGCGCGCGCCTTTGCACCTGCGACGACGGCGGCGCTGGGGTGGGGGGCGCGGCGCGGGCCGCGGCGGGGTGGCGGGTGCTGGGACCTGATTCTCAGCCTTGGGCTCCAGCGGGGCGGGGTGGGGGGGCGAGGAAGGAGTGACGTGGGGTGGTCGTGGGGGCAGGGCGCGCCGCGCAGACCCTTGAGGTCCAAGTGCAGACAGAGGAAATCAGTAAAGGGGCTTCCAGCCGGTGGGATCCCCTCGGTGCGTGCGTTTCCCTTGGGCCTTCAGGGAAGCGGGAGGCGCTGCTGCCTCCAGCCCAGGGCGAGGAGGAAGTAGCGGTGCCAGTTGTTGACCCCGCGAAATTTGGAATCGGGAGCAGGATGCAGGCGCCGGGCGCCAGTGAAAGGAAAAAGGGTTCTCCCGATCCTCTTGCTCCCTTTGGCTTTGGCAGCAGCTGCTTCTCCGTGTTGCTTTGGTCCTGCTGCCGTGCTCTTCCGGCGCTGAGTGTGAAATGCCCCAGGAAGCGGGGCGGGGAGGAGGTCGAGGATGGAAGAAGGCGAGCCGGCATGGGTGGGGGGAGCAGGCGGTGCAGGAAAGGTGATCCACCTTTCCTTGCTCTCCGCTTGCTGCCTTCCCCTGAGCCTTGGACTTCCACCCCTTCCGCCTCCGCCTGTCCTCCCGTCCTCCCGTCCAACCTCTCTCTCATCTGAGTCCTGCCAAGAAGAGGCAGGTCGAACACTTGCGGTGTGCACTGGATTGAAGGAATTACCCTGCTACGATTAGGCTCGATGAGCTTGAAGTCCTTTGAGTCAGAACCTGTTTGGGGTCTGCAGAGAGTCGCGCGTGGCGGGAGGGTGGCCCGCGTGTGGGTGAGGAGCAGGGAGGAAGGCTGCAGGGGCGAGGCCTTGGAGATTCTGCTCCAGTTTGGCCTGCAGGCAGTGGAGAACCCTGGATTCCTTTCAAGCAGGGAAGCGATGGGACCACACACAAACTCAGGTCCGGGTACCCGATTTCGCAGCCAAGCCAATCAGTGAGACGTCAGGGTTGCAGCAAGGAAAGAGGTTTATGATCAAGAGGTGGCCAGACAAGGAGGTGGGAGTAAAACTCAAACCCGCCTCCTCAAAGGGAAAACAAAACGTTGGGGCGTTTATCTGGGGTTCGGGGTAGGGGTGGGACCAGGAGAGCGCTGGGGGTGAAGCTTGAAGAGTCCTCTGCTCAGGTGCGACTGTCACTGGTATTTCTTCGTGGGTCACAAGTGCGAAGTCAGTGGGGTTCGACGTGTTGCACGCCGAGGATCTCTGTCCGTGACGCGGAAAGTGGGCGATCCCTCATTTCAGCTGGTCCAAGCCTCTGCACGATGTCCGCTCGGGCGGGGGCCGGGGGGGGGGGGGCTGCCATCAAGCTGCTCTCTGATCTGCCGTCTTCCTGTTGTTCTGCAAAACAACCTCAGAAACTTTGGTTACTTTCTTGCCCACGTCCAGCCCTGTGGGGGCCGGGCACCGTGGTGTCGGTAACGGCAGGGTTTTCCTCTTGGGTCACCCTCCCAACAGTGTGGAGGATGGGTTCAAGCGGGGAGGTGGGGGGGGTGGTGTGCCAGGAGGCCAGCCGGCAAGATCAGTAAGGAGTCTACCGGGCTGGTTGCGTGCAAGAGACAGGAAGGCATGCGGCAGAGCAGCGGGGACGGCAAACACGGGAAGGCGCTCGGCTCCCTTTGGGAGTCGGTAGGCTGCGAAGTGGGTGAGACAGAGAGCTCAAGCGTGGCCCTGAGGCCTCTCGCTCTGCTGTCGGGGGATGAGATGGGCAGAGGTTTTCTGAGGGGATGAAAGGAAGGTAAGAGGAGGGGGAGGCTTTTGTTGGAGGATACCGGGCTCCCTTTTGGACGCGTCGGTTTTGAGAAGCCTTCGGACATCCTGAGAGGTGCGTCCAGCAGACAGTTAGAGAAAGCAGCGTGGAGTCAGGGGCAGGGTGACGTCAGTCGTACGCACTCCGAAGCCCTGGGCATCCGGGGGGCGAGTCGAATCGTAGGAGAGCGCATGAGCTTGCTCTGAGACCCGAGGGGTTCCTGTTCCCTGAAGACCGTGCCTTCGGGAACAGAACCCTTTGAGAAGTGGTCGGGAGGAGAAGCCGCAGAGGAAAGTGAGACAGAGGGGTCTGAGGTTAGGAAGGGCACCTGGGGAGGGGGCCATCCCCCAGAGAAAGAGGGTGGAGAGAACTTGCAGAGACTGAAGACGTGGGCAGCATTCCTCAGACACCACAGGGAGTTTAGGAAGACGAAGGAACCGAAGGGCGTGCCCTGGCCTCTTGCCAGGACAGGACGGCGACGAGATTTGGGGAGTCTTTCGAGGAGCCGGTGAGAGACGAGGCGATGACTGGATGGCTGACGAGGAGAGGAGTCGAGGTCTTTTGGCAGCAGCTTAGCCGTGAAAGGTAGAGAGAGAAGGCGGTGGTGGAGGAGCAGAAAGGAGAGGTGTGGATGCCGGGAGAGACTTGGGTGTGCTCAGCGGCTTAAGGAAAGAGACGGGCCGAAGAGAAAGCAGCTGGCAAACTGAGGGAACGAGATCTTTGGGGGAGGCTGAGCAGATGGTTCCCAGGGCACCCCACGTGGAGCCGGGCCCCTGGAACTGCCAAGCTGAATCCCTATTCCTGGAAAACCAAAGGGAAAGGGGAGGGGTGGGTGGAGAGAAATAGAGGGACGTTCAAACGGGGGTGGGGGGGTGCGGGAAACGGAGAGTTCTTGACTAGCTGGCCTCTGATCTCTTCGGGTCCCGAACGGTATGAGGACGATCCCGCTTGAGGCAGGCGATGGAGATTTGGAGGGGCTGTTGAGGAAACGGGGCGGGGGGAGGGCGTTGACCACGGCCCTCTGATGGGCTTGGGGGCGGAAGCGGCTTCCATGCCCATCGCGAGGCGCCGGTTCAGTCAGTCGGTGTCCATCCGGACCACAGACCACAGACCCCTGCTTTGGAAAACAACAAGATGCAGTTCGTAAACCCTTGCAAAGATCTCTGAGGTCAGGTGACTGGCTTTGCAACCAAAAGCGAGTCAGGGAATAAGACCCTCCCCTGCTTAGGAGTTTTCTTTCCTGTCTGTCCCAGAGGCCAGAGAGCACCCGAGGGCGGTTTCCCAGGCAGCGGAAAGAGGAGGAGGACCAAGCCGAGCCGGGGGAAACCAAGCTTTCCTCCTGAAGTTTGGATGCCTGCCCCTTGCACGTTGGTGCCCTTCCCCTTTCTTCCTACTGTCCCGGGAGTGGGCGCCCTCGCGCGCTTTCTGATTCTGCAGCACTAAGGCAAGTTAGGTTCCCGCTCCCCGAGGGAAAGCTCAATAAACGCCCCCCTCCCCCCACCCCCGCCCTTCCCACCCCCCCACCCCCCACCCGCCCGCAACCCCCCCACCTCCCAGACCCAACCCCCACCCCCCACCCCACGCCCCCCAGCTCCTCGGAGACGGTGACAGCGTGGCAAACAGAATCGGAAGCGTCCTTGGCCCACAGCCTGCGATCCCACTGCTCTCCAGAGAAGTGACATCCGTCCGCTTTAAGCTGGGTGACCACCTGCAGCGACACCCTTTTGAAAGCGTGAGCCATAGCTATTTCTTTGAAAGCTCCAGTAAAGCCGCAGAGAAACCTGTGACCTTTAGCACAAGGCCACTTCGTGCTAAGGAACCCACAGCGGGGGACCGGCTTTCCTGAAAGCGCCGTCGTCTCCTCTGCGGCTTGGGGAGCCTCTAGGGCTTGGACAGGCCTTGGAGCAGCCCGGCAGCACTCTTGGCGGGTGGCAGCAGCCAAGGTGTGCCCCTGGGCACGACGTCGGTCACGGCGTCTAAGAGAAGGTGCCCAGACCCTCCGGTTCCGGGGCCGGGTGGGTCGATGAGAGACACGGCTGGGGAGCAGGGATTCCCGTCCGATCTTCTGGGGGTGGCTGCGAGGGCGGGTCTCAGAAGAGCTGGCACGTTCTTAGCCAGTCTCTTCCTGGCGGGTGCTTCGGGACGCTTCCTGGGCTGAGCGGGGAGCTGTCGTGGGGGAGAAGCTCCCCGAGACTCAGCTTCTAGAAAATTCACCCAAAGCTCCGAGAAGGAACTCTTGAGCTCGGATTGCTGGCTGGGTCTCCGAGGCGTGTCGGGGGCACTGCGGGATCCGAGCCGCCCGGTCACCCATCCGGTAAGGCCGCCCTGCTCTTCCTGCAGCAACTGCTCCATTGCCTCCCTTTCCACACCCAGGGTGCTTCCCATCCGTCGGAAGGCTTCCCGGCGTTCGTGTCTGGCGCTTTGCAAGGCGTCCGTGAAGAGCTTTCTCAGGAGGGCCTTGTCTGCTTTTCCTTCCAGGCTGCTCACTAAGTCGGTCCACTTCTTTTGGACGTCCTCCAGCACTTCCTGTCGGGCCTCGTCTTGTCGCTGCAGTTCTCCGATCTGCTCCTCCTGCAGGCGCGAGGCGGCTTGCGCTCTCTCCAGCCGTCCCTGCAGCGACCTCAGCTTCCCTTCCAGACCGTCTGCCTTTTGCATCCATTCGGCCAGGACCACCTTCAGGTTGGCCAGGGCTCCGGCGTGCTGCTTCTCTGCTTCCCGGGAGGCGGACAGCTGGAGGGCAGTCTCCTCTTTCTGCTGGGTGACCGCAGTCAGTTGCTCCTGCAGGGACCCGAGCCGGGCAGCGGCCCGCTGGCTCGCCTTCTGCATGGCGCGGGAAGATGACAGGAGCCTCTCCTCTAGCGCCGTGACTTTCCTCCTGAGTTGAGCCGCTCTGTCTCCTGCCAGCCGCGCTGCCCGGAGATGCGCGTCTTGGCATTCTGAAGCCTGCGTCCGAGACCTCCCCAGCTCCTGGCCTAAGCGCGCTTCCTTGTCCCGCAAAAGGCGAACCTCCTCCCGCAGGGCGCAGTTTTCCACTCGTTCCTGTCTCAGCGCCAGCGCCGCCTCATCTCTCTCGTGCTGAAAGAGAATGCTCTTTTCCTGCATGGAGGTCACTGCATTGAGAAGCTGGCCTAATTCCCCAGCCCGGCCCTGTTCTTTTTCTCTCAGGAGGCACTCAAAAGCCAGAGCCGCCTTCTTCACGGAGACGCATTCGAATTCCTTCTCCCTCAGCGTCACAGAGAGGCGCATGTTCGTCTCTTGTAAGGCTTGGTTTTCGGCGTCCTTCTCCCTGGACCTTTCCAGCAGTTTTGCATTTTCCTGTTTGACTTGGCACGCATCCGCCTCCAGATGGCCTATCCTCTCCTTCAGGTTTGTCACCGCCTGCCTCAAAAGTTCGTTTTCGCTCGCTTGGGTCGTGAGGTCTTCCCTCAGAGAAAGGAATTCCTCCCTCTGCGCCTCGATTAAGAGCTCTTTGTCCTCCAGCGTGTTCTGCAAAGCCTCTTGTTTCTCCTTGAGCCGCTGAATTTCGGAATCCGTCTGTGCCTGCCGTTCCCTCTCCAGTTCCGAGGTGGCGGCCATCGCCTCGGACAGTCTCTGAGTCTCCTCCTGGAGGCTTCTGATGGCTGCGTCTTTTTCCTCCGTGGCTCGCCTTAAGGCTTCCATCTCTGCTGGCGGCCCTTTCGAAGGCTCGCCCAGCGCCTCGGACTTAATTGCCTCCTGAGAGCCGGCTGCCTCGCAAGTCCGCGACGATGCGGCGGGCGGCTGTGGTGACGTGAGGTCGGGTGGACCCAAGAGAACCTCCTCGGCATTGCAGAGCTGCTCTAGGCCGAGCTGCATCTGTGCCAGTCTCTTCCCCAAGAGCCGGAGTTGGGTCGCATCCCCTTGAGAACGGGGCAACGGGGCGGCAGGGTGCATCTGTCGCCGAGACTTCTCCTCGCTGTCCACTAAGGCCCGTGCCTCGAGTGGTGGGAGTTCCTTCTGAAGTTGGGATGACTCCCGCTGCAGATTGTGCACCTCGGTCAGCACCAGCCGCTGCCACTCCTCCAGCACGTTGACCCGCTGCTTCAACGTGTCCCGTTCCCGGAGAAGCTCCTCCAACTGGTTCGCGTCCACGCCCCGAACCTCATGGCCAGCGTCGGACGTTTGCCAGATGGTCAGTAAAGTCTGGCATTTCTGGCTCAAGGCACCGATTTCAATGTCTTTGGCTCGGACGAGGCGTGATAAGTGCCGGATCGCTTCTCGAAACATGTCCTCCCCGCCGCCGTCAGCTCGAGGGCGCCGTGTCTGATTTTCGCCTCGCAGCTTCCCGAGCTCTGCTTCTTTGGCCACCAGCAGGTCCATCATTGCGTGATACGCCCTTTTCAGCTGGCTGTTTTCCCTCACCTTCTCGTCGAAAACGGCCAACACTCGTTCCCTTTCCAAAGCATAGGCTTGCAGTTGCTGCTGGAGGCCCCCCGCATCCTGGACGGAGGCAGCCGAAGCTAGGCGAGCGGGGAGGCCCTGGCTCTCCCAGTCTTGCGGCTGGATCGTCTGAGTTCGTGGCCCGGTCTCATCTTCGTCCGGCTCATCAAGCCGCTCGGTCAGAGGGGTCGTCTTTTCGGTCCCAAGTTTCAGTGCCTTCCTCTGCTTTTGCTCTTCAGTGGTCCTTGGAGGATGCTGGGTTTCCTCCTCCAGGTGACCTTCGATCCCTTCCAGTGGAGACACCTCAGATTCTAGTTGTGTCACGGCGTCGAGGGTGTTCGGGTCAACCACTGGAGCGGCTCGAGCCCGTTGTTGTCTCTGTGGCTCCAGTTCTTCCCTCAGGTGACTGCCTTCTTCTTGCAGGGAGGCGAGCCTCGTGTCTCCTTCCTCGAGGGTTTCCTGCAGCGTTGCGGTGTCTCTCCGAGCTGGAGTTGCCGGTCTCTCCTGCTCGGGTGGTCCGGTCGCCTGAATGGCTTCCGTCTCCTTTCTCCCCGAGTCGGGGAAGTCTGGCAGCTTTGGCGTCCCCTTCCTCAGCACACCTCTGGTGGAGTCAGAGAGGTGTGCGGGGAGGGAAGCCACACTGCCGCCCACTCGCCCCAGGGAATGGCCTAAGCCGGAGCCGAGGCCGAGGCCGAGGCGGCCAAACCAGGAGGCCATCGCTGCGGGTCACAGCACTGACCTGGTGCGCTCCGCGAAGAGCGTCCAGCCCAGTCGGACAGTCCCGCCAAGTGTCAGGGCCCCGGCGGCTGCGCGAGGCTAAGAGTCAAATCACAGCCAGGCGCTGCTAGGCGACGGCGGGCCGGCGGCCTGGGGGCGGGGCCTGGGCGGGGCCGGGGCGGGGCCTGGGCGGGGCGCGGGCTCCAACCGTTGGGCTCGGGCTCCTGGAGGGGAGGGGCGGGGCTGCCCGCAACCTCGAGGCCTGCCGCCCGGCCCTCACCCATGGCCACCTCCTGGCCCGCGTGCCCCGCTCCGCCCCCCACCCAGCCCCCACCGCCAGCCCCGTGGGCCTCCGCTCAACCCCAGGGCTTCCCACCGCGGCGGTGGGCCCCCCTCTCCCTCTGCTTCAGTGCCGCCCCCGGGGGCCAGGCGGCCCTCCTGCCCCCTGGGGCCGCCCGCCAAGACCGCCGCGCTGAAGGCCGCCATCCCCACACCACCGCCACCTGTGCGCGTGGCAGCGCGTGTGGGCAGGAAGGACCCCAGGGCTCTGACTGCCGCCGAGCGCCTCCCACGCTCCCTCCTGTCCTGCGGCCGGGGCTTTTCCCAGCCGGCTTGGAGAACACTCGGAGGGCCAAGGTAGGTGGGGACCCGCCTCCACCTGCAGAGTTCCGACGAGTGTCTTCGGACACACGTCGGCCCCCTGCGCGGAAGCACGACCCTCCTGAGCACCCTGACCATTGCCATCCCCCACACAGTCGCCGGGGTCCTTGCCCCGCCGCCTCGCCCCCCACTTCCTGCGGCCCTGCCTGGAGAAGCGGTCCCCGGGAGGAGTCTGGGGGCTCTCGGGCGCCACAGGCGGGGTGTGGCACACCGCGTGCACGCTGTGCGCCCGCTTCTGTCAGCGTGGGGCGGGCTCTGGTCGTGGAAGGGAGTCTTCCCCATGCGTCGAGCGGGCGGTGGAGCGGGGAAAGGACCCAGAGGTGCTCGTGGAGCGCGCGGCCCCCAGCCCCGCTGAGCCCGGCGGAACGGCGTCCCCGGGGCCCGACTCGGGGCCGGCGGCCGAGGCCCGGCTGCGCGCCGCGCCCTGGGCCTGCCGTGCGCTCCTGCCCCGGCGCGGGGCGCGGGGCGCGGGGGCGGCGCGGCTGGCCCCGCGGGCCTGGGGACCCGCCGCCGCAGCGACCAGAAAGTCCCGGTCAGCCTGCCCCGAGCTCCGTGGGCCTGGGAGCCGGGCGCCGCCGCCGCCGCCGCCGCCGCCGCCGGCTCGGCAGTGTCGCGCGGGAGCAGCCGCCAGGCCGTCCCGATGCGCGCGCCAGGAGCCCCGCAGGCTGGGGAGCCGCCGCCGCCGCCGCCGCCGCCGCCAGGAAGTGGCCGTTGCACTGCGGGAGGCCGCGGGCTCACCAGAGCATGGGCAGGTGAGGGCCCCTGGCGGCCGCCTCCCTCCGTGCACCCGTCGGGGTCTCCACCGCCCGGGCCCCGCCCCCGGGAGCAGGGACCTGCGCCTTCTCCTGTCCTGCCGGCGACCCTGGCGCCCGTGCTGGCTGCCTGGGGCCACCACTCCCATCCCTGGGGCGCGTGCCCCTGCTGTGGGACACTCCCGCCAAGTGTCAGGGCCCAGGTGGCTGCGCCAGGCTAAGAGGGAAATGACAGCCAGGCGTTACCAGGCAACGGCGGGCTGGCGGGCTGGGGGCGTGACCAGGGGCGGGGCCTGGGCGGGTCGCGGTCTCCAACCGCGGGGCTGGGGTGAGGAGGGGAGGGGAGGGGCTGCCCGCAACCGCGAGGCCTGCGGCCAGGCCCTCACCCATGGCCACCTCCTGACCCGCGTGCCCCGCTCCCCGCCCCCCCGCACCGCCAGCCCCGTGGGCCTCCACTCATCCCCAGGGCTTCCCACCACGGCGGTGGGCCCCCCTCTCCCTCTGCTTCAGTGCCGCCCCCGGGACCGGCATCCCCACACCACCACCACCACCACCTGTGCGCGTGGCAGCGCGTGTGGGCAGAAAGGACCCCAGGGCTCTGACTGCCGCCGAGCGCCTCCCACGCTCCCTCCTGTCCTGCGGCCGGGCTTTTCCCAGCCGGCTTGGAGAACACTCAGAGGGCCAAGGGAGGTGGGGACCCGCCTCCACCTGCAGAGTTCCGACGAGTGGGTTTGGACACACGTCGGCCCCCTGCGCGGAAGCACGACCCTCCTGAGCACTCTGACCATTGCCATCCCCCACACAGTCGCCGGGGTCCTTGCCCCGCCGCCTCGCCCCCCTCTTCCTGCGGCCCTGCCTGGAGAAGCGGTCCCCGGGAGGAGTCTGGGGGCTCTCGGGCGCCACAGGCGGGGTGTGGCACACCGCGTGCACGCTGTGCGCCCGCTTCTGTCAGCGCGGGGCGGACTCTCGCAGGGAAGGGAGTCTTCCCCATGCGTCGAGCGGGCGGTGGAGCGGGGAAGGGACCCAGAGGTGCTCGTGGAGCGCGCGGCCCCCAGCCCCGCTGAGCCCGGCGGAACGTGGTCCTCGGGGCCCGACTCGGGGCCGGCGGCCGAGGCCCGGCTGCGCGCCGCGCCCTGGGCCTGCCGTGCGCTCCTGCCCCGGCGCGGGGCGCGGGGCGCGGGGGCGGCGCGGCTGGCCCCGCGGGCCTGGGAACCCGCCGCCGCAGCGGCCAGAAAGTCCCGCTCAGCCTGCCCCGAGCTCCGCGGGCCTGGGAGCCGGGCGCCGCCGCCGCCGCCTCGACTGGGCCGCGCGGGAGCAGCCGCCAGGCCGTCCTGGTGCGCGCGCCACGAGCCACGCAGGCCGGGGGAGCCGCCGCCGGCGCCGGCGCCGCCGCCGCCGCCGCCGCCAGGTAGTGGCCGTTGCACTGCGGGAGGCCGCGGGCCCACCAGAGCATGGGCAGGTGAGGGCCCCGGGCGGCCGCCTCCCTCCGTGCACCCGTCGGGGTCTCCACCGCCCGGGCCCCGCCCCCGGGAGCAGGGACCTGCGCCTTCTCCTGTCCTGCCGGCGACCCTGGCGCCCGTGCTGGCTGCCTGGGGCCACGACTCCCATCCCTGGGGCGCGCGCCTTTGCACCTGCGACGACGGCGGCGCTGGGGTGGGGGGCGCGGCGCGGGCCGCGGCGGGGTGGCGGGTGCTGGGACCTGATTCTCAGCCTTGGGCTCCAGCGGGGCGGGGTGGGGGGGCGAGGAAGGAGTGACGTGGGGTGGTCGTGGGGGCAGGGCGCGCCGCGCAGACCCTTGAGGTCCAAGTGCAGACAGAGGAAATCAGTAAAGGGGCTTCCAGCCGGTGGGATCCCCTCGGTGCGTGCGTTTCCCTTGGGCCTTCAGGGAAGCGGGAGGCGCTGCTGCCTCCAGCCCAGGGCGAGGAGGAAGTAGCGGTGCCAGTTGTTGACCCCGCGAAATTTGGAATCGGGAGCAGGATGCAGGCGCCGGGCGCCAGTGAAAGGAAAAAGGGTTCTCCCGATCCTCTTGCTCCCTTTGGCTTTGGCAGCAGCTGCTTCTCCGTGTTGCTTTGGTCCTGCTGCCGTGCTCTTCCGGCGCTGAGTGTGAAATGCCCCAGGAAGCGGGGCGGGGAGGAGGTCGAGGATGGAAGAAGGCGAGCCGGCATGGGTGGGGGGAGCAGGCGGTGCAGGAAAGGTGATCCACCTTTCCTTGCTCTCCGCTTGCTGCCTTCCCCTGAGCCTTGGACTTCCACCCCTTCCGCCTCCGCCTGTCCTCCCGTCCTCCCGTCCAACCTCTCTCTCATCTGAGTCCTGCCAAGAAGAGGCAGGTCGAACACTTGCGGTGTGCACTGGATTGAAGGAATTACCCTGCTACGATTAGGCTCGATGAGCTTGAAGTCCTTTGAGTCAGAACCTGTTTGGGGTCTGCAGAGAGTCGCGCGTGGCGGGAGGGTGGCCCGCGTGTGGGTGAGGAGCAGGGAGGAAGGCTGCAGGGGCGAGGCCTTGGAGATTCTGCTCCAGTTTGGCCTGCAGGCAGTGGAGAACCCTGGATTCCTTTCAAGCAGGGAAGCGATGGGACCACACACAAACTCAGGTCCGGGTACCCGATTTCGCAGCCAAGCCAATCAGTGAGACGTCAGGGTTGCAGCAAGGAAAGAGGTTTATGATCAAGAGGTGGCCAGACAAGGAGGTGGGAGTAAAACTCAAACCCGCCTCCTCAAAGGGAAAACAAAACGTTGGGGCGTTTATCTGGGGTTCGGGGTAGGGGTGGGACCAGGAGAGCGCTGGGGGTGAAGCTTGAAGAGTCCTCTGCTCAGGTGCGACTGTCACTGGTATTTCTTCGTGGGTCACAAGTGCGAAGTCAGTGGGGTTCGACGTGTTGCACGCCGAGGATCTCTGTCCGTGACGCGGAAAGTGGGCGATCCCTCATTTCAGCTGGTCCAAGCCTCTGCACGATGTCCGCTCGGGCGGGGGCCGGGGGGGGGGGGGGCTGCCATCAAGCTGCTCTCTGATCTGCCGTCTTCCTGTTGTTCTGCAAAACAACCTCAGAAACTTTGGTTACTTTCTTGCCCACGTCCAGCCCTGTGGGGGCCGGGCACCGTGGTGTCGGTAACGGCAGGGTTTTCCTCTTGGGTCACCCTCCCAACAGTGTGGAGGATGGGTTCAAGCGGGGAGGTGGGGGGGGGTGCTGTGCCAGGAGGCCAGCCGGCAAGATCAGTAAGGAGTCTACCGGGCTGGTTGCGTGCAAGAGACAGGAAGGCATGCGGCAGAGCAGCGGGGACGGCAAACACGGGAAGGCGCTCGGCTCCCTTTGGGAGTCGGTAGGCTGCGAAGTGGGTGAGACAGAGAGCTCAAGCGTGGCCCTGAGGCCTCTCGCTCTGCTGTCGGGGGATGAGATGGGCAGAGGTTTTCTGAGGGGATGAAAGGAAGGTAAGAGGAGGGGGAGGCTTTTGTTGGAGGATACCGGGCTCCCTTTTGGACGCGTCGGTTTTGAGAAGCCTTCGGACATCCTGAGAGGTGCGTCCAGCAGACAGTTAGAGAAAGCAGCGTGGAGTCAGGGGCAGGGTGACGTCAGTCGTACGCACTCCGAAGCCCTGGGCATCCGGGGGGCGAGTCGAATCGTAGGAGAGCGCATGAGCTTGCTCTGAGACCCGAGGGGTTCCTGTTCCCTGAAGACCGTGCCTTCGGGAACAGAACCCTTTGAGAAGTGGTCGGGAGGAGAAGCCGCAGAGGAAAGTGAGACAGAGGGGTCTGAGGTTAGGAAGGGCACCTGGGGAGGGGGCCATCCCCCAGAGAAAGAGGGTGGAGAGAACTTGCAGAGACTGAAGACGTGGGCAGCATTCCTCAGACACCACAGGGAGTTTAGGAAGACGAAGGAACCGAAGGGCGTGCCCTGGCCTCTTGCCAGGATGGGACGGCGACGAGATTTGGGGAGTCTTTCGAGGAGCCGGTGAGAGACGAGGCGATGACTGGATGGCTGACGAGGAGAGGAGTCGAGGTCTTTTGGCAGCAGCTTAGCCGTGAAAGGTAGAGAGAGAAGGCGGTGGTGGAGGAGCAGAAAGGAGAGGTGTGGATGCCGGGAGAGACTTGGGTGTGCTCAGCGGCTTAAGGAAAGAGACGGGCCGAAGAGAAAGCAGCTGGCAAACTGAGGGAACGAGATCTTTGGGGGAGGCTGAGCAGATGGTTCCCAGGGCACCCCACGTGGAGCCGGGCCCCTGGAACTGCCAAGCTGAATCCCTCTTCCTGGAAAACCAAAGGGAAAGGGGAGGGGTGGGTGGAGAGAAATAGAGGGACGTTCAAACGGGGGTGGGGGGGTGCGGGAAACGGAGAGTTCTTGACTAGCTGGCCTCTGATCTCTTCGGGTCCCGAACGGTATGAGGACGATCCCGCTTGAGGCAGGCGATGGAGATTTGGAGGGGCTGTTGAGGAAACGGGGCGGGGGGAGGGCGTTGACCACGGCCCTCTGATGGGCTTGGGGGCGGAAGCGGCTTCCATGCCCATCGCGAGGCGCCGGTTCAGTCAGTCGGTGTCCATCCGGACCACAGACCACAGACCCCTGCTTTGGAAAACAACAAGATGCAGTTCGTAAACCCTTGCAAAGATCTCTGAGGTCAGGTGACTGGCTTTGCAACCAAAAGCGAGTCAGGGAATAAGACCCTCCCCTGCTTAGGAGTTTTCTTTCCTGTCTGTCCCAGAGGCCAGAGAGCACCCGAGGGCGGTTTCCCAGGCAGCGGAAAGAGGAGGAGGACCAAGCCGAGCCGGGGGAAACCAAGCTTTCCTCCTGAAGTTTGGATGCCTGCCCCTTGCACGTTGGTGCCCTTCCCCTTTCTTCCTACTGTCCCGGGAGTGGGCGCCCTCGCGCGCTTTCTGATTCTGCAGCACTAAGGCAAGTTAGGTTCCCGCTCCCCGAGGGAAAGCTCAATAAACGCCCCCCTCCCCCCACCCCCGCCCTTCCCACCCCCCCACCCCCCACCCGCCCGCAACCCCCCCACCTCCCAGACCCAACCCCCACCCCCCACCCCACGCCCCCCAGCTCCTCGGAGACGGTGACAGCGTGGCAAACAGAATCGGAAGCGTCCTTGGCCCACAGCCTGCGATCCCACTGCTCTCCAGAGAAGTGACATCCGTCCGCTTTAAGCTGGGTGACCACCTGCAGCGACACCCTTTTGAAAGCGTGAGCCATAGCTATTTCTTTGAAAGCTCCAGTAAAGCCGCAGAGAAACCTGTGACCTTTAGCACAAGGCCACTTCGTGCTAAGGAACCCACAGCGGGGGACCGGCTTTCCTGAAAGCGCCGTCGTCTCCTCTGCGGCTTGGGGAGCCTCTAGGGCTTGGACAGGCCTTGGAGCAGCCCGGCAGCACTCTTGGCGGGTGGCAGCAGCCAAGGTGTGCCCCTGGGCACGACGTCGGTCACGGCGTCTAAGAGAAGGTGCCCAGACCCTCCGGTTCCGGGGCCGGGTGGGTCGATGAGAGACACGGCTGGGGAGCAGGGATTCCCGTCCGATCTTCTGGGGGTGGCTGCGAGGGCGGGTCTCAGAAGAGCTGGCACGTTCTTAGCCAGTCTCTTCCTGGCGGGTGCTTCGGGACGCTTCCTGGGCTGAGCGGGGAGCTGTCGTGGGGGAGAAGCTCCCCGAGACTCAGCTTCTAGAAAATTCACCCAAAGCTCCGAGAAGGAACTCTTGAGCTCGGATTGCTGGCTGGGTCTCCGAGGCGTGTCGGGGGCACTGCGGGATCCGAGCCGCCCGGTCACCCATCCGGTAAGGCCGCCCTGCTCTTCCTGCAGCAACTGCTCCATTGCCTCCCTTTCCACACCCAGGGTGCTTCCCATCCGTCGGAAGGCTTCCCGGCGTTCGTGTCTGGCGCTTTGCAAGGCGTCCGTGAAGAGCTTTCTCAGGAGGGCCTTGTCTGCTTTTCCTTCCAGGCTGCTCACTAAGTCGGTCCACTTCTTTTGGACGTCCTCCAGCACTTCCTGTCGGGCCTCGTCTTGTCGCTGCAGTTCTCCGATCTGCTCCTCCTGCAGGCGCGAGGCGGCTTGCGCTCTCTCCAGCCGTCCCTGCAGCGACCTCAGCTTCCCTTCCAGACCGTCTGCCTTTTGCATCCATTCGGCCAGGACCACCTTCAGGTTGGCCAGGGCTCCGGCGTGCTGCTTCTCTGCTTCCCGGGAGGCGGACAGCTGGAGGGCAGTCTCCTCTTTCTGCTGGGTGACCGCAGTCAGTTGCTCCTGCAGGGACCCGAGCCGGGCAGCGGCCCGCTGGCTCGCCTTCTGCATGGCGCGGGAAGATGACAGGAGCCTCTCCTCTAGCGCCGTGACTTTCCTCCTGAGTTGAGCCGCTCTGTCTCCTGCCAGCCGCGCTGCCCGGAGATGCGCGTCTTGGCATTCTGAAGCCTGCGTCCGAGACCTCCCCAGCTCCTGGCCTAAGCGCGCTTCCTGGTCCCGCAAAAGGCGAACCTCCTCCCGCAGGGCGCAGTTTTCCACTCGTTCCTGTCTCAGCGCCAGCGCCGCCTCATCTCTCTCGTGCTGAAAGAGAATGCTCTTTTCCTGCATGGAGGTCACTGCATTGAGAAGCTGGCCTAATTCCCCAGCCCGGCCCTGTTCTTTTTCTCTCAGGAGGCACTCAAAAGCCAGAGCCGCCTTCTTCACGGAGACGCATTCGAATTCCTTCTCCCTCAGCGTCACAGAGAGGCGCATGTTCGTCTCTTGTAAGGCTTGGTTTTCGGCGTCCTTCTCCCTGGACCTTTCCAGCAGTTTTGCATTTTCCTGTTTGACTTGGCACGCATCCGCCTCCAGATGGCCTATCCTCTCCTTCAGGTTTGTCACCGCCTGCCTCAAAAGTTCGTTTTCGCTCGCTTGGGTCGTGAGGTCTTCCCTCAGAGAAAGGAATTCCTCCCTCTGCGCCTCGATTAAGAGCTCTTTGTCCTCCAGCGTGTTCTGCAAAGCCTCTTGTTTCTCCTTGAGCCGCTGAATTTCGGAATCCGTCTGTGCCTGCCGTTCCCTCTCCAGTTCCGAGGTGGCGGCCATCGCCTCGGACAGTCTCTGAGTCTCCTCCTGGAGGCTTCTGATGGCTGCGTCTTTTTCCTCCGTGGCTCGCCTTAAGGCTTCCATCTCTGCTGGCGGCCCTTTCGAAGGCTCGCCCAGCGCCTCGGACTTAATTGCCTCCTGAGAGCCGGCTGCCTCGCAAGTCCGCGACGATGCGGCGGGCGGCTGTGGTGACGTGAGGTCGGGTGGACCCAAGAGAACCTCCTCGGCATTGCAGAGCTGCTCTAGGCCGAGCTGCATCTGTGCCAGTCTCTTCCCCAAGAGCCGGAGTTGGGTCGCATCCCCTTGAGAACGGGGCAACGGGGCGGCAGGGTGCATCTGTCGCCGAGACTTCTCCTCGCTGTCCACTAAGGCCCGTGCCTCGAGTGGTGGGAGTTCCTTCTGAAGTTGGGATGACTCCCGCTGCAGATTGTGCACCTCGGTCAGCACCAGCCGCTGCCACTCCTCCAGCACGTTGACCCGCTGCTTCAACGTGTCCCGTTCCCGGAGAAGCTCCTCCAACTGGTTCGCGTCCACGCCCCGAACCTCATGGCCAGCGTCGGACGTTTGCCAGATGGTCAGTAAAGTCTGGCATTTCTGGCTCAAGGCACCGATTTCAATGTCTTTGGCTCGGACGAGGCGTGATAAGTGCCGGATCGCTTCTCGAAACATGTCCTCCCCGCCGCCGTCAGCTCGAGGGCGCCGTGTCTGATTTTCGCCTCGCAGCTTCCCGAGCTCTGCTTCTTTGGCCACCAGCAGGTCCATCATTGCGTGATACGCCCTTTTCAGCTGGCTGTTTTCCCTCACCTTCTCGTCGAAAACGGCCAACACTCGTTCCCTTTCCAAAGCATAGGCTTGCAGTTGCTGCTGGAGGCCCCCCGCATCCTGGACGGAGGCAGCCGAAGCTAGGCGAGCGGGGAGGCCCTGGCTCTCCCAGTCTTGCGGCTGGATCGTCTGAGTTCGTGGCCCGGTCTCATCTTCGTCCGGCTCATCAAGCCGCTCGGTCAGAGGGGTCGTCTTTTCGGTCCCAAGTTTCAGTGCCTTCCTCTGCTTTTGCTCTTCAGTGGTCCTTGGAGGATGCTGGGTTTCCTCCTCCAGGTGACCTTCGATCCCTTCCAGTGGAGACACCTCAGATTCTAGTTGTGTCACGGCGTCGAGGGTGTTCGGGTCAACCACTGGAGCGGCTCGAGCCCGTTGTTGTCTCTGTGGCTCCAGTTCTTCCCTCAGGTGACTGCCTTCTTCTTGCAGGGAGGCGAGCCTCGTGTCTCCTTCCTCGAGGGTTTCCTGCAGCGTTGCGGTGTCTCTCCGAGCTGGAGTTGCCGGTCTCTCCTGCTCGGGTGGTCCGGTCGCCTGAATGGCTTCCGTCTCCTTTCTCCCCGAGTCGGGGAAGTCTGGCAGCTTTGGCGTCCCCTTCCTCAGCACACCTCTGGTGGAGTCAGAGAGGTGTGCGGGGAGGGAAGCCACACTGCCGCCCACTCGCCCCAGGGAATGGCCTAAGCCGGAGCCGAGGCCGAGGCCGAGGCGGCCAAACCAGGAGGCCATCGCTGCGGGTCACAGCACTGACCTGGTGCGCTCCGCGAAGAGCGTCCAGCCCAGTCGGACAGTCCCGCCAAGTGTCAGGGCCCCGGCGGCTGCGCGAGGCTAAGAGTCAAATCACAGCCAGGCGCTGCTAGGCGACGGCGGGCCGGCGGCCTGGGGGCGGGGCCTGGGCGGGGCCGGGGCGGGGCCTGGGCGGGGCGCGGGCTCCAACCGTTGGGCTCGGGCTCCTGGAGGGGAGGGGCGGGGCTGCCCGCAACCTCGAGGCCTGCCGCCCGGCCCTCACCCATGGCCACCTCCTGGCCCGCGTGCCCCGCTCCGCCCCCCACCCAGCCCCCACCGCCAGCCCCGTGGGCCTCCGCTCAACCCCAGGGCTTCCCACCGCGGCGGTGGGCCCCCCTCTCCCTCTGCTTCAGTGCCGCCCCCGGGGGCCAGGCGGCCCTCCTGCCCCCTGGGGCCGCCCGCCAAGACCGCCGCGCTGAAGGCCGCCATCCCCACACCACCGCCACCTGTGCGCGTGGCAGCGCGTGTGGGCAGGAAGGACCCCAGGGCTCTGACTGCCGCCGAGCGCCTCCCACGCTCCCTCCTGTCCTGCGGCCGGGGCTTTTCCCAGCCGGCTTGGAGAACACTCGGAGGGCCAAGGTAGGTGGGGACCCGCCTCCACCTGCAGAGTTCCGACGAGTGTCTTCGGACACACGTCGGCCCCCTGCGCGGAAGCACGACCCTCCTGAGCACCCTGACCATTGCCATCCCCCACACAGTCGCCGGGGTCCTTGCCCCGCCGCCTCGCCCCCCACTTCCTGCGGCCCTGCCTGGAGAAGCGGTCCCCGGGAGGAGTCTGGGGGCTCTCGGGCGCCACAGGCGGGGTGTGGCACACCGCGTGCACGCTGTGCGCCCGCTTCTGTCAGCGTGGGGCGGGCTCTGGTCGTGGAAGGGAGTCTTCCCCATGCGTCGAGCGGGCGGTGGAGCGGGGAAAGGACCCAGAGGTGCTCGTGGAGCGCGCGGCCCCCAGCCCCGCTGAGCCCGGCGGAACGGCGTCCCCGGGGCCCGACTCGGGGCCGGCGGCCGAGGCCCGGCTGCGCGCCGCGCCCTGGGCCTGCCGTGCGCTCCTGCCTGGGCGCGGGGCGCGGGGCGCGGGGGCGGTGCGGCTGGCCCCGCGGGCCTGGGGACCCGCCGCCGCAGCGACCAGAAAGTCCCGGTCAGCCTGCCCCGAGCTCCGCGGGCCTGGGAGCCGGGCGCCGCCGCCGCCGCCGCCGCCGCCGCCGGCTCGGCAGTGTCGCGCGGGAGCAGCCGCCAGGCCGTCCCGGTGCGCGCGCCAGGAGCCCCGCAGGCCGGGGGAGCCGCCGCCGGCGCCGGCGCCGCCGCCGCCGCCGCCGCCAGGAAGTGGCCGTTGCACTGCGGGAGGCCGCGGGCTCACCAGAGCATGGGCAGGTGAGGGCCCCTGGCGGCCCCCTCCCTCCGTGCACCCGTCGGGGTCTCCACCGCCCGGGCCCCGCCCCCGGGAGCAGGGACCTGCGCCTTCTCCTGTCCTGCCGGCGACCCTGGCGCCCGTGCTGGCTGCCTGGGGCCACCACTCCCATCCCTGGGGCGCGTGCCCCTGCTGTGGGACACTCCCGCCAAGTGTCAGGGCCCAGGTGGCTGCGCCAGGCTAAGAGGGAAATGACAGCCAGGCGTTACCAGGCAACGGCGGGCTGGCGGGCTGGGGGCGTGACCAGGGGCGGGGCCTGGGCGGGTCGCGGTCTCCAACCGCGGGGCTGGGGTGAGGAGGGGAGGGGAGGGGCTGCCCGCAACCGCGAGGCCTGCGGCCAGGCCCTCACCCATGGCCACCTCCTGACCCGCGTGCCCCGCTCCCCGCCCCCCCGCACCGCCAGCCCCGTGGGCCTCCGCTCATCCCCAGGGCTTCCCACCACGGCGGTGGGCCCCCCTCTCCCTCTGCTTCAGTGCCGCCCCCGGGACCGGCATCCCCACACCACCACCACCACCACCTGTGCGCGTGGCAGCGCGTGTGGGCAGAAAGGACCCCAGGGCTCTGACTGCCGCCGAGCGCCTCCCACGCTCCCTCCTGTCCTGCGGCCGGGCTTTTCCCAGCCGGCTTGGAGAACACTCAGAGGGCCAAGGGAGGTGGGGACCCGCCTCCACCTGCAGAGTTCCGACGAGTGGGTTTGGACACACGTCGGCCCCCTGCGCGGAAGCACGACCCTCCTGAGCACTCTGACCATTGCCATCCCCCACACAGTCGCCGGGGTCCTTGCCCCGCCGCCTCGCCCCCCTCTTCCTGCGGCCCTGCCTGGAGAAGCGGTCCCCGGGAGGAGTCTGGGGGCTCTCGGGCGCCACAGGCGGGGTGTGGCACACCGCGTGCACGCTGTGCGCCCGCTTCTGTCAGCGCGGGGCGGACTCTCGCAGGGAAGGGAGTCTTCCCCATGCGTCGAGCGGGCGGTGGAGCGGGGAAGGGACCCAGAGGTGCTCGTGGAGCGCGCGGCCCCCAGCCCCGCTGAGCCCGGCGGAACGTGGTCCTCGGGGCCCGACTCGGGGCCGGCGGCCGAGGCCCGGCTGCGCGCCGCGCCCTGGGCCTGCCGTGCGCTCCTGCCCCGGCGCGGGGCGCGGGGCGCGGGGGCGGCGCGGCTGGCCCCGCGGGCCTGGGAACCCGCCGCCGCAGCGGCCAGAAAGTCCCGCTCAGCCTGCCCCGAGCTCCGCGGGCCTGGGAGCCGGGCGCCGCCGCCGCCGCCTCGACTGGGCCGCGCGGGAGCAGCCGCCAGGCCGTCCTGGTGCGCGCGCCACGAGCCACGCAGGCCGGGGGAGCCGCCGCCGGCGCCGGCGCCGCCGCCGCCGCCGCCGCCAGGTAGTGGCCGTTGCACTGCGGGAGGCCGCGGGCCCACCAGAGCATGGGCAGGTGAGGGCCCCGGGCGGCCGCCTCCCTCCGTGCACCCGTCGGGGTCTCCACCGCCCGGGCCCCGCCCCCGGGAGCAGGGACCTGCGCCTTCTCCTGTCCTGCCGGCGACCCTGGCGCCCGTGCTGGCTGCCTGGGGCCACGACTCCCATCCCTGGGGCGCGCGCCTTTGCACCTGCGACGACGGCGGCGCTGGGGTGGGGGGCGCGGCGCGGGCCGCGGCGGGGTGGCGGGTGCTGGGACCTGATTCTCAGCCTTGGGCTCCAGCGGGGCGGGGTGGGGGGGCGAGGAAGGAGTGACGTGGGGTGGTCGTGGGGGCAGGGCGCGCCGCGCAGACCCTTGAGGTCCAAGTGCAGACAGAGGAAATCAGTAAAGGGGCTTCCAGCCGGTGGGATCCCCTCGGTGCGTGCGTTTCCCTTGGGCCTTCAGGGAAGCGGGAGGCGCTGCTGCCTCCAGCCCAGGGCGAGGAGGAAGTAGCGGTGCCAGTTGTTGACCCCGCGAAATTTGGAATCGGGAGCAGGATGCAGGCGCCGGGCGCCAGTGAAAGGAAAAAGGGTTCTCCCGATCCTCTTGCTCCCTTTGGCTTTGGCAGCAGCTGCTTCTCCGTGTTGCTTTGGTCCTGCTGCCGTGCTCTTCCGGCGCTGAGTGTGAAATGCCCCAGGAAGCGGGGCGGGGAGGAGGTCGAGGATGGAAGAAGGCGAGCCGGCATGGGTGGGGGGAGCAGGCGGTGCAGGAAAGGTGATCCACCTTTCCTTGCTCTCCGCTTGCTGCCTTCCCCTGAGCCTTGGACTTCCACCCCTTCCGCCTCCGCCTGTCCTCCCGTCCTCCCGTCCAACCTCTCTCTCATCTGAGTCCTGCCAAGAAGAGGCAGGTCGAACACTTGCGGTGTGCACTGGATTGAAGGAATTACCCTGCTACGATTAGGCTCGATGAGCTTGAAGTCCTTTGAGTCAGAACCTGTTTGGGGTCTGCAGAGAGTCGCGCGTGGCGGGAGGGTGGCCCGCGTGTGGGTGAGGAGCAGGGAGGAAGGCTGCAGGGGCGAGGCCTTGGAGATTCTGCTCCAGTTTGGCCTGCAGGCAGTGGAGAACCCTGGATTCCTTTCAAGCAGGGAAGCGATGGGACCACACACAAACTCAGGTCCGGGTACCCGATTTCGCAGCCAAGCCAATCAGTGAGACGTCAGGGTTGCAGCAAGGAAAGAGGTTTATGATCAAGAGGCGGCCAGACAAGGAGGTGGGAGTAAAACTCAAACCCGCCTCCTCAAAGGGAAAACAAAACGTTGGGGCGTTTATCTGGGGTTCGGGGTAGGGGTGGGACCAGGAGAGCGCTGGGGGTGAAGCTTGAAGAGTCCTCTGCTCAGGTGCGACTGTCACTGGTATTTCTTCGTGGGTCACAAGTGCGAAGTCAGTGGGGTTCGACGTGTTGCACGCCGAGGATCTCTGTCCGTGACGCGGAAAGTGGGCGATCCCTCATTTCAGCTGGTCCAAGCCTCTGCACGATGTCCGCTCGGGCGGGGGCCGGGGGGGGGGGGGCTGCCATCAAGCTGCTCTCTGATCTGCCGTCTTCCTGTTGTTCTGCAAAACAACCTCAGAAACTTTGGTTACTTTCTTGCCCACGTCCAGCCCTGTGGGGGCCGGGCACCGTGGTGTCGGTAACGGCAGGGTTTTCCTCTTGGGTCACCCTCCCAACAGTGTGGAGGATGGGTTCAAGCGGGGAGGTGGGGGGGGGTGCTGTGCCAGGAGGCCAGCCGGCAAGATCAGTAAGGAGTCTACCGGGCTGGTTGCGTGCAAGAGACAGGAAGGCATGCGGCAGAGCAGCGGGGACGGCAAACACGGGAAGGCGCTCGGCTCCCTTTGGGAGTCGGTAGGCTGCGAAGTGGGTGAGACAGAGAGCTCAAGCGTGGCCCTGAGGCCTCTCGCTCTGCTGTCGGGGGATGAGATGGGCAGAGGTTTTCTGAGGGGATGAAAGGAAGGTAAGAGGAGGGGGAGGCTTTTGTTGGAGGATACCGGGCTCCCTTTTGGACGCGTCGGTTTTGAGAAGCCTTCGGACATCCTGAGAGGTGCGTCCAGCAGACAGTTAGAGAAAGCAGCGTGGAGTCAGGGGCAGGGTGACGTCAGTCGTACGCACTCCGAAGCCCTGGGCATCCGGGGGGCGAGTCGAATCGTAGGAGAGCGCATGAGCTTGCTCTGAGACCCGAGGGGTTCCTGTTCCCTGAAGACCGTGCCTTCGGGAACAGAACCCTTTGAGAAGTGGTCGGGAGGAGAAGCCGCAGAGGAAAGTGAGACAGAGGGGTCTGAGGTTAGGAAGGGCACCTGGGGAGGGGGCCATCCCCCAGAGAAAGAGGGTGGAGAGAACTTGCAGAGACTGAAGACGTGGGCAGCATTCCTCAGACACCACAGGGAGTTTAGGAAGACGAAGGAACCGAAGGGCGTGCCCTGGCCTCTTGCCAGGACGGGACGGCGACGAGATTTGGGGAGTCTTTCGAGGAGCCGGTGAGAGACGAGGCGATGACTGGATGGCTGACGAGGAGAGGAGTCGAGGTCTTTTGGCAGCAGCTTAGCCGTGAAAGGTAGAGAGAGAAGGCGGTGGTGGAGGAGCAGAAAGGAGAGGTGTGGATGCCGGGAGAGACTTGGGTGTGCTCAGCGGCTTAAGGAAAGAGACGGGCCGAAGAGAAAGCAGCTGGCAAACTGAGGGAACGAGATCTTTGGGGGAGGCTGAGCAGATGGTTCCCAGGGCACCCCACGTGGAGCCGGGCCCCTGGAACTGCCAAGCTGAATCCCTCTTCCTGGAAAACCAAAGGGAAAGGGGAGGGGTGGGTGGAGAGAAATAGAGGGACGTTCAAACGGGGGTGGGGGGGTGCGGGAAACGGAGAGTTCTTGACTAGCTGGCCTCTGATCTCTTCGGGTCCCGAACGGTATGAGGACGATCCCGCTTGAGGCAGGCGATGGAGATTTGGAGGGGCTGTTGAGGAAACGGGGCGGGGGGAGGGCGTTGACCACGGCCCTCTGATGGGCTTGGGGGCGGAAGCGGCTTCCATGCCCATCGCGAGGCGCCGGTTCAGTCAGTCGGTGTCCATCCGGACCACAGACCACAGACCCCTGCTTTGGAAAACAACAAGATGCAGTTCGTAAACCCTTGCAAAGATCTCTGAGGTCAGGTGACTGGCTTTGCAACCAAAAGCGAGTCAGGGAATAAGACCCTCCCCTGCTTAGGAGTTTTCTTTCCTGTCTGTCCCAGAGGCCAGAGAGCACCCGAGGGCGGTTTCCCAGGCAGCGGAAAGAGGAGGAGGACCAAGCCGAGCCGGGGGAAACCAAGCTTTCCTCCTGAAGTTTGGATGCCTGCCCCTTGCACGTTGGTGCCCTTCCCCTTTCTTCCTACTGTCCCGGGAGTGGGCGCCCTCGCGCGCTTTCTGATTCTGCAGCACTAAGGCAAGTTAGGTTCCCGCTCCCCGAGGGAAAGCTCAATAAACGCCCCCCTCCCCCCACCCCCGCCCTTCCCACCCCCCCACCCCCCACCCGCCCGCAACCCCCCCACCTCCCAGACCCAACCCCCACCCCCCACCCCACGCCCCCCAGCTCCTCGGAGACGGTGACAGCGTGGCAAACAGAATCGGAAGCGTCCTTGGCCCACAGCCTGCGATCCCACTGCTCTCCAGAGAAGTGACATCCGTCCGCTTTAAGCTGGGTGACCACCTGCAGCGACACCCTTTTGAAAGCGTGAGCCATAGCTATTTCTTTGAAAGCTCCAGTAAAGCCGCAGAGAAACCTGTGACCTTTAGCACAAGGCCACTTCGTGCTAAGGAACCCACAGCGGGGGACCGGCTTTCCTGAAAGCGCCGTCGTCTCCTCTGCGGCTTGGGGAGCCTCTAGGGCTTGGACAGGCCTTGGAGCAGCCCGGCAGCACTCTTGGCGGGTGGCAGCAGCCAAGGTGTGCCCCTGGGCACGACGTCGGTCACGGCGTCTAAGAGAAGGTGCCCAGACCCTCCGGTTCCGGGGCCGGGTGGGTCGATGAGAGACACGGCTGGGGAGCAGGGATTCCCGTCCGATCTTCTGGGGGTGGCTGCGAGGGCGGGTCTCAGAAGAGCTGGCACGTTCTTAGCCAGTCTCTTCCTGGCGGGTGCTTCGGGACGCTTCCTGGGCTGAGCGGGGAGCTGTCGTGGGGGAGAAGCTCCCCGAGACTCAGCTTCTAGAAAATTCACCCAAAGCTCCGAGAAGGAACTCTTGAGCTCGGATTGCTGGCTGGGTCTCCGAGGCGTGTCGGGGGCACTGCGGGATCCGAGCCGCCCGGTCACCCATCCGGTAAGGCCGCCCTGCTCTTCCTGCAGCAACTGCTCCATTGCCTCCCTTTCCACACCCAGGGTGCTTCCCATCCGTCGGAAGGCTTCCCGGCGTTCGTGTCTGGCGCTTTGCAAGGCGTCCGTGAAGAGCTTTCTCAGGAGGGCCTTGTCTGCTTTTCCTTCCAGGCTGCTCACTAAGTCGGTCCACTTCTTTTGGACGTCCTCCAGCACTTCCTGTCGGGCCTCGTCTTGTCGCTGCAGTTCTCCGATCTGCTCCTCCTGCAGGCGCGAGGCGGCTTGCGCTCTCTCCAGCCGTCCCTGCAGCGACCTCAGCTTCCCTTCCAGACCGTCTGCCTTTTGCATCCATTCGGCCAGGACCACCTTCAGGTTGGCCAGGGCTCCGGCGTGCTGCTTCTCTGCTTCCCGGGAGGCGGACAGCTGGAGGGCAGTCTCCTCTTTCTGCTGGGTGACCGCAGTCAGTTGCTCCTGCAGGGACCCGAGCCGGGCAGCGGCCCGCTGGCTCGCCTTCTGCATGGCGCGGGAAGATGACAGGAGCCTCTCCTCTAGCGCCGTGACTTTCCTCCTGAGTTGAGCCGCTCTGTCTCCTGCCAGCCGCGCTGCCCGGAGATGCGCGTCTTGGCATTCTGAAGCCTGCGTCCGAGACCTCCCCAGCTCCTGGCCTAAGCGCGCTTCCTGGTCCCGCAAAAGGCGAACCTCCTCCCGCAGGGCGCAGTTTTCCACTCGTTCCTGTCTCAGCGCCAGCGCCGCCTCATCTCTCTCGTGCTGAAAGAGAATGCTCTTTTCCTGCATGGAGGTCACTGCATTGAGAAGCTGGCCTAATTCCCCAGCCCGGCCCTGTTCTTTTTCTCTCAGGAGGCACTCAAAAGCCAGAGCCGCCTTCTTCACGGAGACGCATTCGAATTCCTTCTCCCTCAGCGTCACAGAGAGGCGCATGTTCGTCTCTTGTAAGGCTTGGTTTTCGGCGTCCTTCTCCCTGGACCTTTCCAGCAGTTTTGCATTTTCCTGTTTGACTTGGCACGCATCCGCCTCCAGATGGCCTATCCTCTCCTTCAGGTTTGTCACCGCCTGCCTCAAAAGTTCGTTTTCGCTCGCTTGGGTCGTGAGGTCTTCCCTCAGAGAAAGGAATTCCTCCCTCTGCGCCTCGATTAAGAGCTCTTTGTCCTCCAGCGTGTTCTGCAAAGCCTCTTGTTTCTCCTTGAGCCGCTGAATTTCGGAATCCGTCTGTGCCTGCCGTTCCCTCTCCAGTTCCGAGGTGGCGGCCATCGCCTCGGACAGTCTCTGAGTCTCCTCCTGGAGGCTTCTGATGGCTGCGTCTTTTTCCTCCGTGGCTCGCCTTAAGGCTTCCATCTCTGCTGGCGGCCCTTTCGAAGGCTCGCCCAGCGCCTCGGACTTAATTGCCTCCTGAGAGCCGGCTGCCTCGCAAGTCCGCGACGATGCGGCGGGCGGCTGTGGTGACGTGAGGTCGGGTGGACCCAAGAGAACCTCCTCGGCATTGCAGAGCTGCTCTAGGCCGAGCTGCATCTGTGCCAGTCTCTTCCCCAAGAGCCGGAGTTGGGTCGCATCCCCTTGAGAACGGGGCAACGGGGCGGCAGGGTGCATCTGTCGCCGAGACTTCTCCTCGCTGTCCACTAAGGCCCGTGCCTCGAGTGGTGGGAGTTCCTTCTGAAGTTGGGATGACTCCCGCTGCAGATTGTGCACCTCGGTCAGCACCAGCCGCTGCCACTCCTCCAGCACGTTGACCCGCTGCTTCAACGTGTCCCGTTCCCGGAGAAGCTCCTCCAACTGGTTCGCGTCCACGCCCCGAACCTCATGGCCAGCGTCGGACGTTTGCCAGATGGTCAGTAAAGTCTGGCATTTCTGGCTCAAGGCACCGATTTCAATGTCTTTGGCTCGGACGAGGCGTGATAAGTGCCGGATCGCTTCTCGAAACATGTCCTCCCCGCCGCCGTCAGCTCGAGGGCGCCGTGTCTGATTTTCGCCTCGCAGCTTCCCGAGCTCTGCTTCTTTGGCCACCAGCAGGTCCATCATTGCGTGATACGCCCTTTTCAGCTGGCTGTTTTCCCTCACCTTCTCGTCGAAAACGGCCAACACTCGTTCCCTTTCCAAAGCATAGGCTTGCAGTTGCTGCTGGAGGCCCCCCGCATCCTGGACGGAGGCAGCCGAAGCTAGGCGAGCGGGGAGGCCCTGGCTCTCCCAGTCTTGCGGCTGGATCGTCTGAGTTCGTGGCCCGGTCTCATCTTCGTCCGGCTCATCAAGCCGCTCGGTCAGAGGGGTCGTCTTTTCGGTCCCAAGTTTCAGTGCCTTCCTCTGCTTTTGCTCTTCAGTGGTCCTTGGAGGATGCTGGGTTTCCTCCTCCAGGTGACCTTCGATCCCTTCCAGTGGAGACACCTCAGATTCTAGTTGTGTCACGGCGTCGAGGGTGTTCGGGTCAACCACTGGAGCGGCTCGAGCCCGTTGTTGTCTCTGTGGCTCCAGTTCTTCCCTCAGGTGACTGCCTTCTTCTTGCAGGGAGGCGAGCCTCGTGTCTCCTTCCTCGAGGGTTTCCTGCAGCGTTGCGGTGTCTCTCCGAGCTGGAGTTGCCGGTCTCTCCTGCTCGGGTGGTCCGGTCGCCTGAATGGCTTCCGTCTCCTTTCTCCCCGAGTCGGGGAAGTCTGGCAGCTTTGGCGTCCCCTTCCTCAGCACACCTCTGGTGGAGTCAGAGAGGTGTGCGGGGAGGGAAGCCACACTGCCGCCCACTCGCCCCAGGGAATGGCCTAAGCCGGAGCCGAGGCCGAGGCCGAGGCCGAGGCGGCCAAACCAGGAGGCCATCGCTGCGGGTCACAGCACTGACCTGGTGTGCTCCGCGAAGAGCGTCCAGCCCAGTCGGACAGTCCCGCCAAGTGTCAGGGCCCCGGCGGCTGCGCGAGGCTAAGAGTCAAATCACAGCCAGGCGCTGCTAGGCGACGGCGGGCCGGCGGCCTGGGGGCGGGGCCTGGGCGGGGCCGGGGCGGGGCCTGGGCGGGGCGCGGGCTCCAACCGTTGGGCTCGGGCTCCTGGAGGGGAGGGGCGGGGCTGCCCGCAACCGCGAGGCCTGCCGCCCGGCCCTCACCCATGGCCACCTCCTGGCCCGCGTGCCCCGCTCCGCCCCCCACCCAGCCCCCACCGCCAGCCCCGTGGGCCTCCGCTCAACCCCAGGGCTTCCCACCGCGGCGGTGGGCCCCCCTCTCCCTCTGCTTCAGTGCCGCCCCCGGGGGCCAGGCGGCCCTCCTGCCCCCTGGGGCCGCCCGCCAAGACCGCCGCGCTGAAGGCCGCCATCCCCACACCACCGCCACCTGTGCGCGTGGCAGCGCGTGTGGGCAGGAAGGACCCCAGGGCTCTGACTGCCGCCGAGCGCCTCCCACGCTCCCTCCTGTCCTGCGGCCGGGGCTTTTCCCAGCCGGCTTGGAGAACACTCGGAGGGCCAAGGTAGGTGGGGACCCGCCTCCACCTGCAGAGTTCCGACGAGTGTCTTCGGACACACGTCGGCCCCCTGCGCGGAAGCACGACCCTCCTGAGCACCCTGACCATTGCCATCCCCCACACAGTCGCCGGGGTCCTTGCCCCGCCGCCTCGCCCCCCTCTTCCTGCGGCCCTGCCTGGAGAAGCGGTCCCCGGGAGGAGTCTGGGGGCTCTCGGGCGCCACAGGCGGGGTGTGGCACACCGCGTGCACGCTGTGCGCCCGCTTCTGTCAGCGTGGGGCGGGCTCTGGTCGTGGAAGGGAGTCTTCCCCATGCGTCGAGCGGGCGGTGGAGCGGGGAAAGGACCCAGAGGTGCTCGTGGAGCGCGCGGCCCCCAGCCCCGCTGAGCCCGGCGGAACGGCGTCCCCGGGGCCCGACTCGGGGCCGGCGGCCGAGGCCCGGCTGCGCGCCGCGCCCTGGGCCTGCCGTGCGCTCCTGCCTGGGCGCGGGGCGCGGGGCGCGGGGGCGGTGCGGCTGGCCCCGCGGGCCTGGGGACCCGCCGCCGCAGCGACCAGAAAGTCCCGGTCAGCCTGCCCCGAGCTCCGCGGGCCTGGGAGCCGGGCGCCGCCGCCGCCGCCGCCGCCGCCGCCGGCTCGGCAGTGTCGCGCGGGAGCAGCCGCCAGGCCGTCCCGGTGCGCGCGCCAGGAGCCCCGCAGGCCGGGGGAGCCGCCGCCGGCGCCGGCGCCGGCGCCGCCGCCGCCGCCAGGAAGTGGCCGTTGCACTGCGGGAGGCCGCGGGCTCACCAGAGCATGGGCAGGTGAGGGCCCCTGGCGGCCCCCTCCCTCCGTGCACCCGTCGGGGTCTCCACCGCCCGGGCCCCGCCCCCGGGAGCAGGGACCTGCGCCTTCTCCTGTCCTGCCGGCGACCCTGGCGCCCGTGCTGGCTGCCTGGGGCCACCACTCCCATCCCTGGGGCGCGTGCCCCTGCTGTGGGACACTCCCGCCAAGTGTCAGGGCCCAGGTGGCTGCGCCAGGCTAAGAGGGAAATGACAGCCAGGCGTTACCAGGCAACGGCGGGCTGGCGGGCTGGGGGCGTGACCAGGGGCGGGGCCTGGGCGGGTCGCGGTCTCCAACCGCGGGGCTGGGGTGAGGAGGGGAGGGGAGGGGCTGCCCGCAACCGCGAGGCCTGCGGCCAGGCCCTCACCCATGGCCACCTCCTGACCCGCGTGCCCCGCTCCCCGCCCCCCCGCACCGCCAGCCCCGTGGGCCTCCGCTCATCCCCAGGGCTTCCCACCACGGCGGTGGGCCCCCCTCTCCCTCTGCTTCAGTGCCGCCCCCGGGACCGGCATCCCCACACCACCACCACCACCACCTGTGCGCGTGGCAGCGCGTGTGGGCAGAAAGGACCCCAGGGCTCTGACTGCCGCCGAGCGCCTCCCACGCTCCCTCCTGTCCTGCGGCCGGGCTTTTCCCAGCCGGCTTGGAGAACACTCAGAGGGCCAAGGGAGGTGGGGACCCGCCTCCACCTGCAGAGTTCCGACGAGTGGGTTTGGACACACGTCGGCCCCCTGCGTGGAAGCACGACCCTCCTGAGCACTCTGACCATTGCCATCCCCCACACAGTCGCCGGGGTCCTTGCCCCGCCGCCTCGCCCCCCTCTTCCTGCGGCCCTGCCTGGAGAAGCGGTCCCCGGGAGGAGTCTGGGGGCTCTCGGGCGCCACAGGCGGGGTGTGGCACACCGCGTGCACGCTGTGCGCCCGCTTCTGTCAGCGCGGGGCGGACTCTCGCAGGGAAGGGAGTCTTCCCCATGCGTCGAGCGGGCGGTGGAGCGGGGAAGGGACCCAGAGGTGCTCGTGGAGCGCGCGGCCCCCAGCCCCGCTGAGCCCGGCGGAACGTGGTCCTCGGGGCCCGACTCGGGGCCGGCGGCCGAGGCCCGGCTGCGCGCCGCGCCCTGGGCCTGCCGTGCGCTCCTGCCTGGGCGCGGGGCGCGGGGCGCGGGGGCGGTGCGGCTGGCCCCGCGGGCCTGGGGACCCGCCGCCGCAGCGACCAGAAAGTCCCGCTCAGCCTGCCCCGAGCTCCGCGGGCCTGGGAGCCGGGCGCCGCCGCCGCCGCCGCCGCCGCCGCCGGCTCGGCAGTGTTGCGCGGGAGCAGCCGCCAGGCCGTCCCGGTGCGCGCGCCAGGAGCCCCGCAGGCCGGGGGAGCCGCCGCCGGCGCCGGCGCCGCCGCCGCCGCCGCCGCCAGGAAGTGGCCGTTGCACTGCGGGAGGCCGCGGGCTCACCAGAGCATGGGCAGGTGAGGGCCCCTGGCGGCCCCCTCCCTCCGTGCACCCGTCGGGGTCTCCACCGCCCGGGCCCCGCCCCCGGGAGCAGGGACCTGCGCCTTCTCCTGTCCTGCCGGCGACCCTGGCGCCCGTGCTGGCTGCCTGGGGCCACCACTCCCATCCCTGGGGCGCGTGCCCCTGCTGTGGGACACTCCCGCCAAGTGTCAGGGCCCAGGTGGCTGCGCCAGGCTAAGAGGGAAATGACAGCCAGGCGTTACCAGGCAACGGCGGGCTGGCGGGCTGGGGGCGTGACCAGGGGCGGGGCCTGGGCGGGTCGCGGTCTCCAACCGCGGGGCTGGGGTGAGGAGGGGAGGGGAGGGGCTGCCCGCAACCGCGAGGCCTGCGGCCAGGCCCTCACCCATGGCCACCTCCTGACCCGCGTGCCCCGCTCCCCGCCCCCCCGCACCGCCAGCCCCGTGGGCCTCCGCTCATCCCCAGGGCTTCCCACCACGGCGGTGGGCCCCCCTCTCCCTCTGCTTCAGTGCCGCCCCCGGGACCGGCATCCCCACACCACCACCACCACCACCTGTGCGCGTGGCAGCGCGTGTGGGCAGAAAGGACCCCAGGGCTCTGACTGCCGCCGAGCGCCTCCCACGCTCCCTCCTGTCCTGCGGCCGGGCTTTTCCCAGCCGGCTTGGAGAACACTCAGAGGGCCAAGGGAGGTGGGGACCCGCCTCCACCTGCAGAGTTCCGACGAGTGGGTTTGGACACACGTCGGCCCCCTGCGTGGAAGCACGACCCTCCTGAGCACTCTGACCATTGCCATCCCCCACACAGTCGCCGGGGTCCTTGCCCCGCCGCCTCGCCCCCCTCTTCCTGCGGCCCTGCCTGGAGAAGCGGTCCCCGGGAGGAGTCTGGGGGCTCTCGGGCGCCACAGGCGGGGTGTGGCACACCGCGTGCACGCTGTGCGCCCGCTTCTGTCAGCGCGGGGCGGACTCTCGCAGGGAAGGGAGTCTTCCCCATGCGTCGAGCGGGCGGTGGAGCGGGGAAGGGACCCAGAGGTGCTCGTGGAGCGCGCGGCCCCCAGCCCCGCTGAGCCCGGCGGAACGTGGTCCTCGGGGCCCGACTCGGGGCCGGCGGCCGAGGCCCGGCTGCGCGCCGCGCCCTGGGCCTGCCGTGCGCTCCTGCCCCGGCGCGGGGCGCGGGGCGCGGGGGCGGCGCGGCTGGCCCCGCGGGCCTGGGAACCCGCCGCCGCAGCGGCCAGAAAGTCCCGCTCAGCCTGCCCCGAGCTCCGCGGGCCTGGGAGCCGGTCGCCGCCGCCGCCGCCTCGACTGGGCCGCGCGGGAGCAGCCGCCAGGCCGTCCTGGTGCGCGCGCCACGAGCCACGCAGGCCGGGGGAGCCGCCGCCGGCGCCGCCAGGTAGTGGCCGTTGCACTGCGGGAGGCCGCGGGCCCACCAGAGCATGGGCAGGTGAGGGCCCCGGGCGGCCGCCTCCCTCCGCGCACCCGTCGGGGTCTCCACCGCCCGGGCCCCGCCCCCGGGAGCAGGGACCTGCGCCTTCTCCTGTCCTGCCGGCGACCCTGGCGCCCGTGCTGGCTGCCTGGGGCCACGACTCCCATCCCTGGGGCGCGCGCCTTTGCACCTGCGACGACGGCGGCGCTGGGGTGGGGGGCGCGGCGCGGGCCGCGGCGGGGTGGCGGGTGCTGGGACCGGATTCTCAGCCTTGGGCTCCAGCGGGGCGGGGTGGGGGGGCGAGGAAGGAGTGACGTGGGGTGGTCGTGGGGGCAGGGCGCGCCGCGCAGACCCTTGAGGTCCAAGTGCAGACAGAGGAAATCAGTAAAGGGGCTTCCAGCCGGTGGGATCCCCTCGGTGCGTGCGTTTCCCTTGGGCCTTCAGGGAAGCGGGAGGCGCTGCTGCCTCCAGCCCAGGGCGAGGAGGAAGTAGCGGTGCCAGTTGTTGACCCCGCGAAATTTGGAATCGGGAGCAGGATGCAGGCGCCGGGCGCCAGTGAAAGGAAAAAGGGTTCTCCCGATCCTCTTGCTCCCTTTGGCTTTGGCAGCAGCTGCTTCTCCGTGTTGCTTTGGTCCTGCTGCCGTGCTCTTCCGGCGCTGAGTGTGAAATGCCCCAGGAAGCGGGGCGGGGAGGAGGTCGAGGATGGAAGAAGGCGAGCCGGCATGGGTGGGGGGAGCAGGCGGTGCAGGAAAGGTGATCCACCTTTCCTTGCTCTCCGCTTGCTGCCTTCCCCTGAGCCTTGGACTTCCACCCCTTCCGCCTCCGCCTGTCCTCCCGTCCTCCCGTCCAACCTCTCTCTCATCTGAGTCCTGCCAAGAAGAGGCAGGTCGAACACTTGCGGTGTGCACTGGATTGAAGGAATTACCCTGCTACGATTAGGCTCGATGAGCTTGAAGTCCTTTGAGTCAGAACCTGTTTGGGGTCTGCAGAGAGTCGCGCGTGGCGGGAGGGTGGCCCGCGTGTGGGTGAGGAGCAGGGAGGAAGGCTGCAGGGGCGAGGCCTTGGAGATTCTGCTCCAGTTTGGCCTGCAGGCAGTGGAGAACCCTGGATTCCTTTCAAGCAGGGAAGCGATGGGACCACACACAAACTCAGGTCCGGGTACCCGATTTCGCAGCCAAGCCAATCAGTGAGACGTCAGGGTTGCAGCAAGGAAAGAGGTTTATGATCAAGAGGCGGCCAGACAAGGAGGTGGGAGTAAAACTCAAACCCGCCTCCTCAAAGGGAAAACAAAACGTTGGGGCGTTTATCTGGGGTTCGGGGTAGGGGTGGGACCAGGAGAGCGCTGGGGGTGAAGCTTGAAGAGTCCTCTGCTCAGGTGCGACTGTCACTGGTATTTCTTCGTGGGTCACAAGTGCGAAGTCAGTGGGGTTCGACGTGTTGCACGCCGAGGATCTCTGTCCGTGACGCGGAAAGTGGGCGATCCCTCATTTCAGCTGGTCCAAGCCTCTGCACGATGTCCGCTCGGGCGGGGGCCGGGGGGGGGGGGGCTGCCATCAAGCTGCTCTCTGATCTGCCGTCTTCCTGTTGTTCTGCAAAACAACCTCAGAAACTTTGGTTACTTTCTTGCCCACGTCCAGCCCTGTGGGGGCCGGGCACCGTGGTGTCGGTAACGGCAGGGTTTTCCTCTTGGGTCACCCTCCCAACAGTGTGGAGGATGGGTTCAAGCGGGGAGGTGGGGGGGGGTGCTGTGCCAGGAGGCCAGCCGGCAAGATCAGTAAGGAGTCTACCGGGCTGGTTGCGTGCAAGAGACAGGAAGGCATGCGGCAGAGCAGCGGGGACGGCAAACACGGGAAGGCGCTCGGCTCCCTTTGGGAGTCGGTAGGCTGCGAAGTGGGTGAGACAGAGAGCTCAAGCGTGGCCCTGAGGCCTCTCGCTCTGCTGTCGGGGGATGAGATGGGCAGAGGTTTTCTGAGGGGATGAAAGGAAGGTAAGAGGAGGGGGAGGCTTTTGTTGGAGGATACCGGGCTCCCTTTTGGACGCGTCGGTTTTGAGAAGCCTTCGGACATCCTGAGAGGTGCGTCCAGCAGACAGTTAGAGAAAGCAGCGTGGAGTCAGGGGCAGGGTGACGTCAGTCGTACGCACTCCGAAGCCCTGGGCATCCGGGGGGCGAGTCGAATCGTAGGAGAGCGCATGAGCTTGCTCTGAGACCCGAGGGGTTCCTGTTCCCTGAAGACCGTGCCTTCGGGAACAGAACCCTTTGAGAAGTGGTCGGGAGGAGAAGCCGCAGAGGAAAGTGAGACAGAGGGGTCTGAGGTTAGGAAGGGCACCTGGGGAGGGGGCCATCCCCCAGAGAAAGAGGGTGGAGAGAACTTGCAGAGACTGAAGACGTGGGCAGCATTCCTCAGACACCACAGGGAGTTTAGGAAGACGAAGGAACCGAAGGGCGTGCCCTGGCCTCTTGCCAGGACGGGACGGCGACGAGATTTGGGGAGTCTTTCGAGGAGCCGGTGAGAGACGAGGCGATGACTGGATGGCTGACGAGGAGAGGAGTCGAGGTCTTTTGGCAGCAGCTTAGCCGTGAAAGGTAGAGAGAGAAGGCGGTGGTGGAGGAGCAGAAAGGAGAGGTGTGGATGCCGGGAGAGACTTGGGTGTGCTCAGCGGCTTAAGGAAAGAGACGGGCCGAAGAGAAAGCAGCTGGCAAACTGAGGGAACGAGATCTTTGGGGGAGGCTGAGCAGATGGTTCCCAGGGCACCCCACGTGGAGCCGGGCCCCTGGAACTGCCAAGCTGAATCCCTCTTCCTGGAAAACCAAAGGGAAAGGGGAGGGGTGGGTGGAGAGAAATAGAGGGACGTTCAAACGGGGGTGGGGGGGTGCGGGAAACGGAGAGTTCTTGACTAGCTGGCCTCTGATCTCTTCGGGTCCCGAACGGTATGAGGACGATCCCGCTTGAGGCAGGCGATGGAGATTTGGAGGGGCTGTTGAGGAAACGGGGCGGGGGGAGGGCGTTGACCACGGCCCTCTGATGGGCTTGGGGGCGGAAGCGGCTTCCATGCCCATCGCGAGGCGCCGGTTCAGTCAGTCGGTGTCCATCCGGACCACAGACCACAGACCCCTGCTTTGGAAAACAACAAGATGCAGTTCGTAAACCCTTGCAAAGATCTCTGAGGTCAGGTGACTGGCTTTGCAACCAAAAGCGAGTCAGGGAATAAGACCCTCCCCTGCTTAGGAGTTTTCTTTCCTGTCTGTCCCAGAGGCCAGAGAGCACCCGAGGGCGGTTTCCCAGGCAGCGGAAAGAGGAGGAGGACCAAGCCGAGCCGGGGGAAACCAAGCTTTCCTCCTGAAGTTTGGATGCCTGCCCCTTGCACGTTGGTGCCCTTCCCCTTTCTTCCTACTGTCCCGGGAGTGGGCGCCCTCGCGCGCTTTCTGATTCTGCAGCACTAAGGCAAGTTAGGTTCCCGCTCCCCGAGGGAAAGCTCAATAAACGCCCCCCTCCCCCCACCCCCGCCCTTCCCACCCCCCCACCCCCCACCCGCCCGCAACCCCCCCACCTCCCAGACCCAACCCCCACCCCCCACCCCACGCCCCCCAGCTCCTCGGAGACGGTGACAGCGTGGCAAACAGAATCGGAAGCGTCCTTGGCCCACAGCCTGCGATCCCACTGCTCTCCAGAGAAGTGACATCCGTCCGCTTTAAGCTGGGTGACCACCTGCAGCGACACCCTTTTGAAAGCGTGAGCCATAGCTATTTCTTTGAAAGCTCCAGTAAAGCCGCAGAGAAACCTGTGACCTTTAGCACAAGGCCACTTCGTGCTAAGGAACCCACAGCGGGGGACCGGCTTTCCTGAAAGCGCCGTCGTCTCCTCTGCGGCTTGGGGAGCCTCTAGGGCTTGGACAGGCCTTGGAGCAGCCCGGCAGCACTCTTGGCGGGTGGCAGCAGCCAAGGTGTGCCCCTGGGCACGACGTCGGTCACGGCGTCTAAGAGAAGGTGCCCAGACCCTCCGGTTCCGGGGCCGGGTGGGTCGATGAGAGACACGGCTGGGGAGCAGGGATTCCCGTCCGATCTTCTGGGGGTGGCTGCGAGGGCGGGTCTCAGAAGAGCTGGCACGTTCTTAGCCAGTCTCTTCCTGGCGGGTGCTTCGGGACGCTTCCTGGGCTGAGCGGGGAGCTGTCGTGGGGGAGAAGCTCCCCGAGACTCAGCTTCTAGAAAATTCACCCAAAGCTCCGAGAAGGAACTCTTGAGCTCGGATTGCTGGCTGGGTCTCCGAGGCGTGTCGGGGGCACTGCGGGATCCGAGCCGCCCGGTCACCCATCCGGTAAGGCCGCCCTGCTCTTCCTGCAGCAACTGCTCCATTGCCTCCCTTTCCACACCCAGGGTGCTTCCCATCCGTCGGAAGGCTTCCCGGCGTTCGTGTCTGGCGCTTTGCAAGGCGTCCGTGAAGAGCTTTCTCAGGAGGGCCTTGTCTGCTTTTCCTTCCAGGCTGCTCACTAAGTCGGTCCACTTCTTTTGGACGTCCTCCAGCACTTCCTGTCGGGCCTCGTCTTGTCGCTGCAGTTCTCCGATCTGCTCCTCCTGCAGGCGCGAGGCGGCTTGCGCTCTCTCCAGCCGTCCCTGCAGCGACCTCAGCTTCCCTTCCAGACCGTCTGCCTTTTGCATCCATTCGGCCAGGACCACCTTCAGGTTGGCCAGGGCTCCGGCGTGCTGCTTCTCTGCTTCCCGGGAGGCGGACAGCTGGAGGGCAGTCTCCTCTTTCTGCTGGGTGACCGCAGTCAGTTGCTCCTGCAGGGACCCGAGCCGGGCAGCGGCCCGCTGGCTCGCCTTCTGCATGGCGCGGGAAGATGACAGGAGCCTCTCCTCTAGCGCCGTGACTTTCCTCCTGAGTTGAGCCGCTCTGTCTCCTGCCAGCCGCGCTGCCCGGAGATGCGCGTCTTGGCATTCTGAAGCCTGCGTCCGAGACCTCCCCAGCTCCTGGCCTAAGCGCGCTTCCTGGTCCCGCAAAAGGCGAACCTCCTCCCGCAGGGCGCAGTTTTCCACTCGTTCCTGTCTCAGCGCCAGCGCCGCCTCATCTCTCTCGTGCTGAAAGAGAATGCTCTTTTCCTGCATGGAGGTCACTGCATTGAGAAGCTGGCCTAATTCCCCAGCCCGGCCCTGTTCTTTTTCTCTCAGGAGGCACTCAAAAGCCAGAGCCGCCTTCTTCACGGAGACGCATTCGAATTCCTTCTCCCTCAGCGTCACAGAGAGGCGCATGTTCGTCTCTTGTAAGGCTTGGTTTTCGGCGTCCTTCTCCCTGGACCTTTCCAGCAGTTTTGCATTTTCCTGTTTGACTTGGCACGCATCCGCCTCCAGATGGCCTATCCTCTCCTTCAGGTTTGTCACCGCCTGCCTCAAAAGTTCGTTTTCGCTCGCTTGGGTCGTGAGGTCTTCCCTCAGAGAAAGGAATTCCTCCCTCTGCGCCTCGATTAAGAGCTCTTTGTCCTCCAGCGTGTTCTGCAAAGCCTCTTGTTTCTCCTTGAGCCGCTGAATTTCGGAATCCGTCTGTGCCTGCCGTTCCCTCTCCAGTTCCGAGGTGGCGGCCATCGCCTCGGACAGTCTCTGAGTCTCCTCCTGGAGGCTTCTGATGGCTGCGTCTTTTTCCTCCGTGGCTCGCCTTAAGGCTTCCATCTCTGCTGGCGGCCCTTTCGAAGGCTCGCCCAGCGCCTCGGACTTAATTGCCTCCTGAGAGCCGGCTGCCTCGCAAGTCCGCGACGATGCGGCGGGCGGCTGTGGTGACGTGAGGTCGGGTGGACCCAAGAGAACCTCCTCGGCATTGCAGAGCTGCTCTAGGCCGAGCTGCATCTGTGCCAGTCTCTTCCCCAAGAGCCGGAGTTGGGTCGCATCCCCTTGAGAACGGGGCAACGGGGCGGCAGGGTGCATCTGTCGCCGAGACTTCTCCTCGCTGTCCACTAAGGCCCGTGCCTCGAGTGGTGGGAGTTCCTTCTGAAGTTGGGATGACTCCCGCTGCAGATTGTGCACCTCGGTCAGCACCAGCCGCTGCCACTCCTCCAGCACGTTGACCCGCTGCTTCAACGTGTCCCGTTCCCGGAGAAGCTCCTCCAACTGGTTCGCGTCCACGCCCCGAACCTCATGGCCAGCGTCGGACGTTTGCCAGATGGTCAGTAAAGTCTGGCATTTCTGGCTCAAGGCACCGATTTCAATGTCTTTGGCTCGGACGAGGCGTGATAAGTGCCGGATCGCTTCTCGAAACATGTCCTCCCCGCCGCCGTCAGCTCGAGGGCGCCGTGTCTGATTTTCGCCTCGCAGCTTCCCGAGCTCTGCTTCTTTGGCCACCAGCAGGTCCATCATTGCGTGATACGCCCTTTTCAGCTGGCTGTTTTCCCTCACCTTCTCGTCGAAAACGGCCAACACTCGTTCCCTTTCCAAAGCATAGGCTTGCAGTTGCTGCTGGAGGCCCCCCGCATCCTGGACGGAGGCAGCCGAAGCTAGGCGAGCGGGGAGGCCCTGGCTCTCCCAGTCTTGCGGCTGGATCGTCTGAGTTCGTGGCCCGGTCTCATCTTCGTCCGGCTCATCAAGCCGCTCGGTCAGAGGGGTCGTCTTTTCGGTCCCAAGTTTCAGTGCCTTCCTCTGCTTTTGCTCTTCAGTGGTCCTTGGAGGATGCTGGGTTTCCTCCTCCAGGTGACCTTCGATCCCTTCCAGTGGAGACACCTCAGATTCTAGTTGTGTCACGGCGTCGAGGGTGTTCGGGTCAACCACTGGAGCGGCTCGAGCCCGTTGTTGTCTCTGTGGCTCCAGTTCTTCCCTCAGGTGACTGCCTTCTTCTTGCAGGGAGGCGAGCCTCGTGTCTCCTTCCTCGAGGGTTTCCTGCAGCGTTGCGGTGTCTCTCCGAGCTGGAGTTGCCGGTCTCTCCTGCTCGGGTGGTCCGGTCGCCTGAATGGCTTCCGTCTCCTTTCTCCCCGAGTCGGGGAAGTCTGGCAGCTTTGGCGTCCCCTTCCTCAGCACACCTCTGGTGGAGTCAGAGAGGTGTGCGGGGAGGGAAGCCACACTGCCGCCCACTCGCCCCAGGGAATGGCCTAAGCCGGAGCCGAGGCCGAGGCCGAGGCGGCCAAACCAGGAGGCCATCGCTGCGGGTCACAGCACTGACCTGGTGCGCTCCGCGAAGAGCGTCCAGCCCAGTCGGACAGTCCCGCCAAGTGTCAGGGCCCCGGCGGCTGCGCGAGGCTAAGAGTCAAATCACAGCCAGGCGCTGCTAGGCGACGGCGGGCCGGCGGCCTGGGGGCGGGGCCTGGGCGGGGCCGGGGCGGGGCCTGGGCGGGGCGCGGGCTCCAACCGTTGGGCTCGGGCTCCTGGAGGGGAGGGGCGGGGCTGCCCGCAACCTCGAGGCCTGCCGCCCGGCCCTCACCCATGGCCACCTCCTGGCCCGCGTGCCCCGCTCCGCCCCCCACCCAGCCCCCACCGCCAGCCCCGTGGGCCTCCGCTCAACCCCAGGGCTTCCCACCGCGGCGGTGGGCCCCCCTCTCCCTCTGCTTCAGTGCCGCCCCCGGGGGCCAGGCGGCCCTCCTGCCCCCTGGGGCCGCCCGCCAAGACCGCCGCGCTGAAGGCCGCCATCCCCACACCACCGCCACCTGTGCGCGTGGCAGCGCGTGTGGGCAGGAAGGACCCCAGGGCTCTGACTGCCGCCGAGCGCCTCCCACGCTCCCTCCTGTCCTGCGGCCGGGGCTTTTCCCAGCCGGCTTGGAGAACACTCGGAGGGCCAAGGTAGGTGGGGACCCGCCTCCACCTGCAGAGTTCCGACGAGTGTCTTCGGACACACGTCGGCCCCCTGCGCGGAAGCACGACCCTCCTGAGCACCCTGACCATTGCCATCCCCCACACAGTCGCCGGGGTCCTTGCCCCGCCGCCTCGCCCCCCACTTCCTGCGGCCCTGCCTGGAGAAGCGGTCCCCGGGAGGAGTCTGGGGGCTCTCGGGCGCCACAGGCGGGGTGTGGCACACCGCGTGCACGCTGTGCGCCCGCTTCTGTCAGCGTGGGGCGGGCTCTGGTCGTGGAAGGGAGTCTTCCCCATGCGTCGAGCGGGCGGTGGAGCGGGGAAAGGACCCAGAGGTGCTCGTGGAGCGCGCGGCCCCCAGCCCCGCTGAGCCCGGCGGAACGGCGTCCCCGGGGCCCGACTCGGGGCCGGCGGCCGAGGCCCGGCTGCGCGCCGCGCCCTGGGCCTGCCGTGCGCTCCTGCCTGGGCGCGGGGCGCGGGGCGCGGGGGCGGTGCGGCTGGCCCCGCGGGCCTGGGGACCCGCCGCCGCAGCGACCAGAAAGTCCCGGTCAGCCTGCCCCGAGCTCCGCGGGCCTGGGAGCCGGGCGCCGCCGCCGCCGCCGCCGCCGCCGCCGGCTCGGCAGTGTCGCGCGGGAGCAGCCGCCAGGCCGTCCCGGTGCGCGCGCCAGGAGCCCCGCAGGCCGGGGGAGCCGCCGCCGGCGCCGGCGCCGCCGCCGCCGCCGCCGCCAGGAAGTGGCCGTTGCACTGCGGGAGGCCGCGGGCTCACCAGAGCATGGGCAGGTGAGGGCCCCTGGCGGCCCCCTCCCTCCGTGCACCCGTCGGGGTCTCCACCGCCCGGGCCCCGCCCCCGGGAGCAGGGACCTGCGCCTTCTCCTGTCCTGCCGGCGACCCTGGCGCCCGTGCTGGCTGCCTGGGGCCACCACTCCCATCCCTGGGGCGCGTGCCCCTGCTGTGGGACACTCCCGCCAAGTGTCAGGGCCCAGGTGGCTGCGCCAGGCTAAGAGGGAAATGACAGCCAGGCGTTACCAGGCAACGGCGGGCTGGCGGGCTGGGGGCGTGACCAGGGGCGGGGCCTGGGCGGGTCGCGGTCTCCAACCGCGGGGCTGGGGTGAGGAGGGGAGGGGAGGGGCTGCCCGCAACCGCGAGGCCTGCGGCCAGGCCCTCACCCATGGCCACCTCCTGACCCGCGTGCCCCGCTCCCCGCCCCCCCGCACCGCCAGCCCCGTGGGCCTCCGCTCATCCCCAGGGCTTCCCACCACGGCGGTGGGCCCCCCTCTCCCTCTGCTTCAGTGCCGCCCCCGGGACCGGCATCCCCACACCACCACCACCACCACCTGTGCGCGTGGCAGCGCGTGTGGGCAGAAAGGACCCCAGGGCTCTGACTGCCGCCGAGCGCCTCCCACGCTCCCTCCTGTCCTGCGGCCGGGCTTTTCCCAGCCGGCTTGGAGAACACTCAGAGGGCCAAGGGAGGTGGGGACCCGCCTCCACCTGCAGAGTTCCGACGAGTGGGTTTGGACACACGTCGGCCCCCTGCGTGGAAGCACGACCCTCCTGAGCACTCTGACCATTGCCATCCCCCACACAGTCGCCGGGGTCCTTGCCCCGCCGCCTCGCCCCCCTCTTCCTGCGGCCCTGCCTGGAGAAGCGGTCCCCGGGAGGAGTCTGGGGGCTCTCGGGCGCCACAGGCGGGGTGTGGCACACCGCGTGCACGCTGTGCGCCCGCTTCTGTCAGCGCGGGGCGGACTCTCGCAGGGAAGGGAGTCTTCCCCATGCGTCGAGCGGGCGGTGGAGCGGGGAAGGGACCCAGAGGTGCTCGTGGAGCGCGCGGCCCCCAGCCCCGCTGAGCCCGGCGGAACGTGGTCCTCGGGGCCCGACTCGGGGCCGGCGGCCGAGGCCCGGCTGCGCGCCGCGCCCTGGGCCTGCCGTGCGCTCCTGCCTGGGCGCGGGGCGCGGGGCGCGGGGGCGGTGCGGCTGGCCCCGCGGGCCTGGGGACCCGCCGCCGCAGCGACCAGAAAGTCCCGCTCAGCCTGCCCCGAGCTCCGCGGGCCTGGGAGCCGGGCGCCGCCGCCGCCGCCGCCGCCGCCGCCGGCTCGGCAGTGTTGCGCGGGAGCAGCCGCCAGGCCGTCCCGGTGCGCGCGCCAGGAGCCCCGCAGGCCGGGGGAGCCGCCGCCGGCGCCGGCGCCGCCGCCGCCGCCGCCGCCAGGAAGTGGCCGTTGCACTGCGGGAGGCCGCGGGCTCACCAGAGCATGGGCAGGTGAGGGCCCCTGGCGGCCCCCTCCCTCCGTGCACCCGTCGGGGTCTCCACCGCCCGGGCCCCGCCCCCGGGAGCAGGGACCTGCGCCTTCTCCTGTCCTGCCGGCGACCCTGGCGCCCGTGCTGGCTGCCTGGGGCCACCACTCCCATCCCTGGGGCGCGTGCCCCTGCTGTGGGACACTCCCGCCAAGTGTCAGGGCCCAGGTGGCTGCGCCAGGCTAAGAGGGAAATGACAGCCAGGCGTTACCAGGCAACGGCGGGCTGGCGGGCTGGGGGCGTGACCAGGGGCGGGGCCTGGGCGGGTCGCGGTCTCCAACCGCGGGGCTGGGGTGAGGAGGGGAGGGGAGGGGCTGCCCGCAACCGCGAGGCCTGCGGCCAGGCCCTCACCCATGGCCACCTCCTGACCCGCGTGCCCCGCTCCCCGCCCCCCCGCACCGCCAGCCCCGTGGGCCTCCGCTCATCCCCAGGGCTTCCCACCACGGCGGTGGGCCCCCCTCTCCCTCTGCTTCAGTGCCGCCCCCGGGACCGGCATCCCCACACCACCACCACCACCACCTGTGCGCGTGGCAGCGCGTGTGGGCAGAAAGGACCCCAGGGCTCTGACTGCCGCCGAGCGCCTCCCACGCTCCCTCCTGTCCTGCGGCCGGGCTTTTCCCAGCCGGCTTGGAGAACACTCAGAGGGCCAAGGGAGGTGGGGACCCGCCTCCACCTGCAGAGTTCCGACGAGTGGGTTTGGACACACGTCGGCCCCCTGCGTGGAAGCACGACCCTCCTGAGCACTCTGACCATTGCCATCCCCCACACAGTCGCCGGGGTCCTTGCCCCGCCGCCTCGCCCCCCTCTTCCTGCGGCCCTGCCTGGAGAAGCGGTCCCCGGGAGGAGTCTGGGGGCTCTCGGGCGCCACAGGCGGGGTGTGGCACACCGCGTGCACGCTGTGCGCCCGCTTCTGTCAGCGCGGGGCGGACTCTCGCAGGGAAGGGAGTCTTCCCCATGCGTCGAGCGGGCGGTGGAGCGGGGAAGGGACCCAGAGGTGCTCGTGGAGCGCGCGGCCCCCAGCCCCGCTGAGCCCGGCGGAACGTGGTCCTCGGGGCCCGACTCGGGGCCGGCGGCCGAGGCCCGGCTGCGCGCCGCGCCCTGGGCCTGCCGTGCGCTCCTGCCCCGGCGCGGGGCGCGGGGCGCGGGGGCGGCGCGGCTGGCCCCGCGGTCCTGGGAACCCGCCGCCGCAGCGGCCAGAAAGTCCCGCTCAGCCTGCCCCGAGCTCCGCGGGCCTGGGAGCCGGTCGCCGCCGCCGCCGCCTCGACTGGGCCGCGCGGGAGCAGCCGCCAGGCCGTCCTGGTGCGCGCGCCACGAGCCACGCAGGCCGGGGGAGCCGCCGCCGGCGCCGCCAGGTAGTGGCCGTTGCACTGCGGGAGGCCGCGGGCCCACCAGAGCATGGGCAGGTGAGGGCCCCGGGCGGCCGCCTCCCTCCGTGCACCCGTCGGGGTCTCCACCGCCCGGGCCCCGCCCCCGGGAGCAGGGACCTGCGCCTTCTCCTGTCCTGCCGGCGACCCTGGCGCCCGTGCTGGCTGCCTGGGGCCACGACTCCCATCCCTGGGGCGCGCGCCTTTGCACCTGCGACGACGGCGGCGCTGGGGTGGGGGGCGCGGCGCGGGCCGCGGCGGGGTGGCGGGTGCTGGGACCGGATTCTCAGCCTTGGGCTCCAGCGGGGCGGGGTGGGGGGGCGAGGAAGGAGTGACGTGGGGTGGTCGTGGGGGCAGGGCGCGCCGCGCAGACCCTTGAGGTCCAAGTGCAGACAGAGGAAATCAGTAAAGGGGCTTCCAGCCGGTGGGATCCCCTCGGTGCGTGCGTTTCCCTTGGGCCTTCAGGGAAGCGGGAGGCGCTGCTGCCTCCAGCCCAGGGCGAGGAGGAAGTAGCGGTGCCAGTTGTTGACCCCGCGAAATTTGGAATCGGGAGCAGGATGCAGGCGCCGGGCGCCAGTGAAAGGAAAAAGGGTTCTCCCGATCCTCTTGCTCCCTTTGGCTTTGGCAGCAGCTGCTTCTCCGTGTTGCTTTGGTCCTGCTGCCGTGCTCTTCCGGCGCTGAGTGTGAAATGCCCCAGGAAGCGGGGCGGGGAGGAGGTCGAGGATGGAAGAAGGCGAGCCGGCATGGGTGGGGGGAGCAGGCGGTGCAGGAAAGGTGATCCACCTTTCCTTGCTCTCCGCTTGCTGCCTTCCCCTGAGCCTTGGACTTCCACCCCTTCCGCCTCCGCCTGTCCTCCCGTCCTCCCGTCCAACCTCTCTCTCATCTGAGTCCTGCCAAGAAGAGGCAGGTCGAACACTTGCGGTGTGCACTGGATTGAAGGAATTACCCTGCTACGATTAGGCTCGATGAGCTTGAAGTCCTTTGAGTCAGAACCTGTTTGGGGTCTGCAGAGAGTCGCGCGTGGCGGGAGGGTGGCCCGCGTGTGGGTGAGGAGCAGGGAGGAAGGCTGCAGGGGCGAGGCCTTGGAGATTCTGCTCCAGTTTGGCCTGCAGGCAGTGGAGAACCCTGGATTCCTTTCAAGCAGGGAAGCGATGGGACCACACACAAACTCAGGTCCGGGTACCCGATTTCGCAGCCAAGCCAATCAGTGAGACGTCAGGGTTGCAGCAAGGAAAGAGGTTTATGATCAAGAGGCGGCCAGACAAGGAGGTGGGAGTAAAACTCAAACCCGCCTCCTCAAAGGGAAAACAAAACGTTGGGGCGTTTATCTGGGGTTCGGGGTAGGGGTGGGACCAGGAGAGCGCTGGGGGTGAAGCTTGAAGAGTCCTCTGCTCAGGTGCGACTGTCACTGGTATTTCTTCGTGGGTCACAAGTGCGAAGTCAGTGGGGTTCGACGTGTTGCACGCCGAGGATCTCTGTCCGTGACGCGGAAAGTGGGCGATCCCTCATTTCAGCTGGTCCAAGCCTCTGCACGATGTCCGCTCGGGCGGGGGCCGGGGGGGGGGGGGGGGCTGCCATCAAGCTGCTCTCTGATCTGCCGTCTTCCTGTTGTTCTGCAAAACAACCTCAGAAACTTTGGTTACTTTCTTGCCCACGTCCAGCCCTGTGGGGGCCGGGCACCGTGGTGTCGGTAACGGCAGGGTTTTCCTCTTGGGTCACCCTCCCAACAGTGTGGAGGATGGGTTCAAGCGGGGAGGTGGGGGGGGGTGCTGTGCCAGGAGGCCAGCCGGCAAGATCAGTAAGGAGTCTACCGGGCTGGTTGCGTGCAAGAGACAGGAAGGCATGCGGCAGAGCAGCGGGGACGGCAAACACGGGAAGGCGCTCGGCTCCCTTTGGGAGTCGGTAGGCTGCGAAGTGGGTGAGACAGAGAGCTCAAGCGTGGCCCTGAGGCCTCTCGCTCTGCTGTCGGGGGATGAGATGGGCAGAGGTTTTCTGAGGGGATGAAAGGAAGGTAAGAGGAGGGGGAGGCTTTTGTTGGAGGATACCGGGCTCCCTTTTGGACGCGTCGGTTTTGAGAAGCCTTCGGACATCCTGAGAGGTGCGTCCAGCAGACAGTTAGAGAAAGCAGCGTGGAGTCAGGGGCAGGGTGACGTCAGTCGTACGCACTCCGAAGCCCTGGGCATCCGGGGGGCGAGTCGAATCGTAGGAGAGCGCATGAGCTTGCTCTGAGACCCGAGGGGTTCCTGTTCCCTGAAGACCGTGCCTTCGGGAACAGAACCCTTTGAGAAGTGGTCGGGAGGAGAAGCCGCAGAGGAAAGTGAGACAGAGGGGTCTGAGGTTAGGAAGGGCACCTGGGGAGGGGGCCATCCCCCAGAGAAAGAGGGTGGAGAGAACTTGCAGAGACTGAAGACGTGGGCAGCATTCCTCAGACACCACAGGGAGTTTAGGAAGACGAAGGAACCGAAGGGCGTGCCCTGGCCTCTTGCCAGGACGGGACGGCGACGAGATTTGGGGAGTCTTTCGAGGAGCCGGTGAGAGACGAGGCGATGACTGGATGGCTGACGAGGAGAGGAGTCGAGGTCTTTTGGCAGCAGCTTAGCCGTGAAAGGTAGAGAGAGAAGGCGGTGGTGGAGGAGCAGAAAGGAGAGGTGTGGATGCCGGGAGAGACTTGGGTGTGCTCAGCGGCTTAAGGAAAGAGACGGGCCGAAGAGAAAGCAGCTGGCAAACTGAGGGAACGAGATCTTTGGGGGAGGCTGAGCAGATGGTTCCCAGGGCACCCCACGTGGAGCCGGGCCCCTGGAACTGCCAAGCTGAATCCCTCTTCCTGGAAAACCAAAGGGAAAGGGGAGGGGTGGGTGGAGAGAAATAGAGGGACGTTCAAACGGGGGTGGGGGGGTGCGGGAAACGGAGAGTTCTTGACTAGCTGGCCTCTGATCTCTTCGGGTCCCGAACGGTATGAGGACGATCCCGCTTGAGGCAGGCGATGGAGATTTGGAGGGGCTGTTGAGGAAACGGGGCGGGGGGAGGGCGTTGACCACGGCCCTCTGATGGGCTTGGGGGCGGAAGCGGCTTCCATGCCCATCGCGAGGCGCCGGTTCAGTCAGTCGGTGTCCATCCGGACCACAGACCACAGACCCCTGCTTTGGAAAACAACAAGATGCAGTTCGTAAACCCTTGCAAAGATCTCTGAGGTCAGGTGACTGGCTTTGCAACCAAAAGCGAGTCAGGGAATAAGACCCTCCCCTGCTTAGGAGTTTTCTTTCCTGTCTGTCCCAGAGGCCAGAGAGCACCCGAGGGCGGTTTCCCAGGCAGCGGAAAGAGGAGGAGGACCAAGCCGAGCCGGGGGAAACCAAGCTTTCCTCCTGAAGTTTGGATGCCTGCCCCTTGCACGTTGGTGCCCTTCCCCTTTCTTCCTACTGTCCCGGGAGTGGGCGCCCTCGCGCGCTTTCTGATTCTGCAGCACTAAGGCAAGTTAGGTTCCCGCTCCCCGAGGGAAAGCTCAATAAACGCCCCCCTCCCCCCACCCCCGCCCTTCCCACCCCCCCACCCCCCACCCGCCCGCAACCCCCCCACCTCCCAGACCCAACCCCCACCCCCCACCCCACGCCCCCCAGCTCCTCGGAGACGGTGACAGCGTGGCAAACAGAATCGGAAGCGTCCTTGGCCCACAGCCTGCGATCCCACTGCTCTCCAGAGAAGTGACATCCGTCCGCTTTAAGCTGGGTGACCACCTGCAGCGACACCCTTTTGAAAGCGTGAGCCATAGCTATTTCTTTGAAAGCTCCAGTAAAGCCGCAGAGAAACCTGTGACCTTTAGCACAAGGCCACTTCGTGCTAAGGAACCCACAGCGGGGGACCGGCTTTCCTGAAAGCGCCGTCGTCTCCTCTGCGGCTTGGGGAGCCTCTAGGGCTTGGACAGGCCTTGGAGCAGCCCGGCAGCACTCTTGGCGGGTGGCAGCAGCCAAGGTGTGCCCCTGGGCACGACGTCGGTCACGGCGTCTAAGAGAAGGTGCCCAGACCCTCCGGTTCCGGGGCCGGGTGGGTCGATGAGAGACACGGCTGGGGAGCAGGGATTCCCGTCCGATCTTCTGGGGGTGGCTGCGAGGGCGGGTCTCAGAAGAGCTGGCACGTTCTTAGCCAGTCTCTTCCTGGCGGGTGCTTCGGGACGCTTCCTGGGCTGAGCGGGGAGCTGTCGTGGGGGAGAAGCTCCCCGAGACTCAGCTTCTAGAAAATTCACCCAAAGCTCCGAGAAGGAACTCTTGAGCTCGGATTGCTGGCTGGGTCTCCGAGGCGTGTCGGGGGCACTGCGGGATCCGAGCCGCCCGGTCACCCATCCGGTAAGGCCGCCCTGCTCTTCCTGCAGCAACTGCTCCATTGCCTCCCTTTCCACACCCAGGGTGCTTCCCATCCGTCGGAAGGCTTCCCGGCGTTCGTGTCTGGCGCTTTGCAAGGCGTCCGTGAAGAGCTTTCTCAGGAGGGCCTTGTCTGCTTTTCCTTCCAGGCTGCTCACTAAGTCGGTCCACTTCTTTTGGACGTCCTCCAGCACTTCCTGTCGGGCCTCGTCTTGTCGCTGCAGTTCTCCGATCTGCTCCTCCTGCAGGCGCGAGGCGGCTTGCGCTCTCTCCAGCCGTCCCTGCAGCGACCTCAGCTTCCCTTCCAGACCGTCTGCCTTTTGCATCCATTCGGCCAGGACCACCTTCAGGTTGGCCAGGGCTCCGGCGTGCTGCTTCTCTGCTTCCCGGGAGGCGGACAGCTGGAGGGCAGTCTCCTCTTTCTGCTGGGTGACCGCAGTCAGTTGCTCCTGCAGGGACCCGAGCCGGGCAGCGGCCCGCTGGCTCGCCTTCTGCATGGCGCGGGAAGATGACAGGAGCCTCTCCTCTAGCGCCGTGACTTTCCTCCTGAGTTGAGCCGCTCTGTCTCCTGCCAGCCGCGCTGCCCGGAGATGCGCGTCTTGGCATTCTGAAGCCTGCGTCCGAGACCTCCCCAGCTCCTGGCCTAAGCGCGCTTCCTTGTCCCGCAAAAGGCGAACCTCCTCCCGCAGGGCGCAGTTTTCCACTCGTTCCTGTCTCAGCGCCAGCGCCGCCTCATCTCTCTCGTGCTGAAAGAGAATGCTCTTTTCCTGCATGGAGGTCACTGCATTGAGAAGCTGGCCTAATTCCCCAGCCCGGCCCTGTTCTTTTTCTCTCAGGAGGCACTCAAAAGCCAGAGCCGCCTTCTTCACGGAGACGCATTCGAATTCCTTCTCCCTCAGCGTCACAGAGAGGCGCATGTTCGTCTCTTGTAAGGCTTGGTTTTCGGCGTCCTTCTCCCTGGACCTTTCCAGCAGTTTTGCATTTTCCTGTTTGACTTGGCACGCATCCGCCTCCAGATGGCCTATCCTCTCCTTCAGGTTTGTCACCGCCTGCCTCAAAAGTTCGTTTTCGCTCGCTTGGGTCGTGAGGTCTTCCCTCAGAGAAAGGAATTCCTCCCTCTGCGCCTCGATTAAGAGCTCTTTGTCCTCCAGCGTGTTCTGCAAAGCCTCTTGTTTCTCCTTGAGCCGCTGAATTTCGGAATCCGTCTGTGCCTGCCGTTCCCTCTCCAGTTCCGAGGTGGCGGCCATCGCCTCGGACAGTCTCTGAGTCTCCTCCTGGAGGCTTCTGATGGCTGCGTCTTTTTCCTCCGTGGCTCGCCTTAAGGCTTCCATCTCTGCTGGCGGCCCTTTCGAAGGCTCGCCCAGCGCCTCGGACTTAATTGCCTCCTGAGAGCCGGCTGCCTCGCAAGTCCGCGACGATGCGGCGGGCGGCTGTGGTGACGTGAGGTCGGGTGGACCCAAGAGAACCTCCTCGGCATTGCAGAGCTGCTCTAGGCCGAGCTGCATCTGTGCCAGTCTCTTCCCCAAGAGCCGGAGTTGGGTCGCATCCCCTTGAGAACGGGGCAACGGGGCGGCAGGGTGCATCTGTCGCCGAGACTTCTCCTCGCTGTCCACTAAGGCCCGTGCCTCGAGTGGTGGGAGTTCCTTCTGAAGTTGGGATGACTCCCGCTGCAGATTGTGCACCTCGGTCAGCACCAGCCGCTGCCACTCCTCCAGCACGTTGACCCGCTGCTTCAACGTGTCCCGTTCCCGGAGAAGCTCCTCCAACTGGTTCGCGTCCACGCCCCGAACCTCATGGCCAGCGTCGGACGTTTGCCAGATGGTCAGTAAAGTCTGGCATTTCTGGCTCAAGGCACCGATTTCAATGTCTTTGGCTCGGACGAGGCGTGATAAGTGCCGGATCGCTTCTCGAAACATGTCCTCCCCGCCGCCGTCAGCTCGAGGGCGCCGTGTCTGATTTTCGCCTCGCAGCTTCCCGAGCTCTGCTTCTTTGGCCACCAGCAGGTCCATCATTGCGTGATACGCCCTTTTCAGCTGGCTGTTTTCCCTCACCTTCTCGTCGAAAACGGCCAACACTCGTTCCCTTTCCAAAGCATAGGCTTGCAGTTGCTGCTGGAGGCCCCCCGCATCCTGGACGGAGGCAGCCGAAGCTAGGCGAGCGGGGAGGCCCTGGCTCTCCCAGTCTTGCGGCTGGATCGTCTGAGTTCGTGGCCCGGTCTCATCTTCGTCCGGCTCATCAAGCCGCTCGGTCAGAGGGGTCGTCTTTTCGGTCCCAAGTTTCAGTGCCTTCCTCTGCTTTTGCTCTTCAGTGGTCCTTGGAGGATGCTGGGTTTCCTCCTCCAGGTGACCTTCGATCCCTTCCAGTGGAGACACCTCAGATTCTAGTTGTGTCACGGCGTCGAGGGTGTTCGGGTCAACCACTGGAGCGGCTCGAGCCCGTTGTTGTCTCTGTGGCTCCAGTTCTTCCCTCAGGTGACTGCCTTCTTCTTGCAGGGAGGCGAGCCTCGTGTCTCCTTCCTCGAGGGTTTCCTGCAGCGTTGCGGTGTCTCTCCGAGCTGGAGTTGCCGGTCTCTCCTGCTCGGGTGGTCCGGTCGCCTGAATGGCTTCCGTCTCCTTTCTCCCCGAGTCGGGGAAGTCTGGCAGCTTTGGCGTCCCCTTCCTCAGCACACCTCTGGTGGAGTCAGAGAGGTGTGCGGGGAGGGAAGCCACACTGCCGCCCACTCGCCCCAGGGAATGGCCTAAGCCGGAGCCGAGGCCGAGGCCGAGGCGGCCAAACCAGGAGGCCATCGCTGCGGGTCACAGCACTGACCTGGTGCGCTCCGCGAAGAGCGTCCAGCCCAGTCGGACAGTCCCGCCAAGTGTCAGGGCCCCGGCGGCTGCGCGAGGCTAAGAGTCAAATCACAGCCAGGCGCTGCTAGGCGACGGCGGGCCGGCGGCCTGGGGGCGGGGCCTGGGCGGGGCCGGGGCGGGGCCTGGGCGGGGCGCGGGCTCCAACCGTTGGGCTCGGGCTCCTGGAGGGGAGGGGCGGGGCTGCCCGCAACCTCGAGGCCTGCCGCCCGGCCCTCACCCATGGCCACCTCCTGGCCCGCGTGCCCCGCTCCGCCCCCCACCCAGCCCCCACCGCCAGCCCCGTGGGCCTCCGCTCAACCCCAGGGCTTCCCACCGCGGCGGTGGGCCCCCCTCTCCCTCTGCTTCAGTGCCGCCCCCGGGGGCCAGGCGGCCCTCCTGCCCCCTGGGGCCGCCCGCCAAGACCGCCGCGCTGAAGGCCGCCATCCCCACACCACCGCCACCTGTGCGCGTGGCAGCGCGTGTGGGCAGGAAGGACCCCAGGGCTCTGACTGCCGCCGAGCGCCTCCCACGCTCCCTCCTGTCCTGCGGCCGGGGCTTTTCCCAGCCGGCTTGGAGAACACTCGGAGGGCCAAGGTAGGTGGGGACCCGCCTCCACCTGCAGAGTTCCGACGAGTGTCTTCGGACACACGTCGGCCCCCTGCGCGGAAGCACGACCCTCCTGAGCACCCTGACCATTGCCATCCCCCACACAGTCGCCGGGGTCCTTGCCCCGCCGCCTCGCCCCCCACTTCCTGCGGCCCTGCCTGGAGAAGCGGTCCCCGGGAGGAGTCTGGGGGCTCTCGGGCGCCACAGGCGGGGTGTGGCACACCGCGTGCACGCTGTGCGCCCGCTTCTGTCAGCGTGGGGCGGGCTCTGGTCGTGGAAGGGAGTCTTCCCCATGCGTCGAGCGGGCGGTGGAGCGGGGAAAGGACCCAGAGGTGCTCGTGGAGCGCGCGGCCCCCAGCCCCGCTGAGCCCGGCGGAACGGCGTCCCCGGGGCCCGACTCGGGGCCGGCGGCCGAGGCCCGGCTGCGCGCCGCGCCCTGGGCCTGCCGTGCGCTCCTGCCCCGGCGCGGGGCGCGGGGCGCGGGGGCGGCGCGGCTGGCCCCGCGGGCCTGGGGACCCGCCGCCGCAGCGACCAGAAAGTCCCGGTCAGCCTGCCCCGAGCTCCGTGGGCCTGGGAGCCGGGCGCCGCCGCCGCCGCCGCCGCCGCCGCCGGCTCGGCAGTGTCGCGCGGGAGCAGCCGCCAGGCCGTCCCGATGCGCGCGCCAGGAGCCCCGCAGGCTGGGGAGCCGCCGCCGCCGCCGCCGCCGCCGCCAGGAAGTGGCCGTTGCACTGCGGGAGGCCGCGGGCTCACCAGAGCATGGGCAGGTGAGGGCCCCTGGCGGCCGCCTCCCTCCGTGCACCCGTCGGGGTCTCCACCGCCCGGGCCCCGCCCCCGGGAGCAGGGACCTGCGCCTTCTCCTGTCCTGCCGGCGACCCTGGCGCCCGTGCTGGCTGCCTGGGGCCACCACTCCCATCCCTGGGGCGCGTGCCCCTGCTGTGGGACACTCCCGCCAAGTGTCAGGGCCCAGGTGGCTGCGCCAGGCTAAGAGGGAAATGACAGCCAGGCGTTACCAGGCAACGGCGGGCTGGCGGGCTGGGGGCGTGACCAGGGGCGGGGCCTGGGCGGGTCGCGGTCTCCAACCGCGGGGCTGGGGTGAGGAGGGGAGGGGAGGGGCTGCCCGCAACCGCGAGGCCTGCGGCCAGGCCCTCACCCATGGCCACCTCCTGACCCGCGTGCCCCGCTCCCCGCCCCCCCGCACCGCCAGCCCCGTGGGCCTCCGCTCATCCCCAGGGCTTCCCACCACGGCGGTGGGCCCCCCTCTCCCTCTGCTTCAGTGCCGCCCCCGGGACCGGCATCCCCACACCACCACCACCACCACCTGTGCGCGTGGCAGCGCGTGTGGGCAGAAAGGACCCCAGGGCTCTGACTGCCGCCGAGCGCCTCCCACGCTCCCTCCTGTCCTGCGGCCGGGCTTTTCCCAGCCGGCTTGGAGAACACTCAGAGGGCCAAGGGAGGTGGGGACCCGCCTCCACCTGCAGAGTTCCGACGAGTGGGTTTGGACACACGTCGGCCCCCTGCGCGGAAGCACGACCCTCCTGAGCACTCTGACCATTGCCATCCCCCACACAGTCGCCGGGGTCCTTGCCCCGCCGCCTCGCCCCCCTCTTCCTGCGGCCCTGCCTGGAGAAGCGGTCCCCGGGAGGAGTCTGGGGGCTCTCGGGCGCCACAGGCGGGGTGTGGCACACCGCGTGCACGCTGTGCGCCCGCTTCTGTCAGCGCGGGGCGGACTCTCGCAGGGAAGGGAGTCTTCCCCATGCGTCGAGCGGGCGGTGGAGCGGGGAAGGGACCCAGAGGTGCTCGTGGAGCGCGCGGCCCCCAGCCCCGCTGAGCCCGGCGGAACGGCGTCCCCGGGGCCCGACTCGGGGCCGGCGGCCGAGGCCCGGCTGCGCGCCGCGCCCTGGGCCTGCCGTGCGCTCCTGCCCCGGCGCGGGGCGCGGGGCGCGGGGGCGGCGCGGCTGGCCCCGCGGGCCTGGGAACCCGCCGCCGCAGCGGCCAGAAAGTCCCGCTCAGCCTGCCCCGAGCTCCGCGGGCCTGGGAGCCGGGCGCCGCCGCCGCCGCCTCGACTGGGCCGCGCGGGAGCAGCCGCCAGGCCGTCCTGGTGCGCGCGCCACGAGCCACGCAGGCCGGGGGAGCCGCCGCCGGCGCCGGCGCCGCCGCCGCCGCCGCCGCCAGGTAGTGGCCGTTGCACTGCGGGAGGCCGCGGGCCCACCAGAGCATGGGCAGGTGAGGGCCCCGGGCGGCCGCCTCCCTCCGTGCACCCGTCGGGGTCTCCACCGCCCGGGCCCCGCCCCCGGGAGCAGGGACCTGCGCCTTCTCCTGTCCTGCCGGCGACCCTGGCGCCCGTGCTGGCTGCCTGGGGCCACGACTCCCATCCCTGGGGCGCGCGCCTTTGCACCTGCGACGACGGCGGCGCTGGGGTGGGGGGCGCGGCGCGGGCCGCGGCGGGGTGGCGGGTGCTGGGACCTGATTCTCAGCCTTGGGCTCCAGCGGGGCGGGGTGGGGGGGCGAGGAAGGAGTGACGTGGGGTGGTCGTGGGGGCAGGGCGCGCCGCGCAGACCCTTGAGGTCCAAGTGCAGACAGAGGAAATCAGTAAAGGGGCTTCCAGCCGGTGGGATCCCCTCGGTGCGTGCGTTTCCCTTGGGCCTTCAGGGAAGCGGGAGGCGCTGCTGCCTCCAGCCCAGGGCGAGGAGGAAGTAGCGGTGCCAGTTGTTGACCCCGCGAAATTTGGAATCGGGAGCAGGATGCAGGCGCCGGGCGCCAGTGAAAGGAAAAAGGGTTCTCCCGATCCTCTTGCTCCCTTTGGCTTTGGCAGCAGCTGCTTCTCCGTGTTGCTTTGGTCCTGCTGCCGTGCTCTTCCGGCGCTGAGTGTGAAATGCCCCAGGAAGCGGGGCGGGGAGGAGGTCGAGGATGGAAGAAGGCGAGCCGGCATGGGTGGGGGGAGCAGGCGGTGCAGGAAAGGTGATCCACCTTTCCTTGCTCTCCGCTTGCTGCCTTCCCCTGAGCCTTGGACTTCCACCCCTTCCGCCTCCGCCTGTCCTCCCGTCCTCCCGTCCAACCTCTCTCTCATCTGAGTCCTGCCAAGAAGAGGCAGGTCGAACACTTGCGGTGTGCACTGGATTGAAGGAATTACCCTGCTACGATTAGGCTCGATGAGCTTGAAGTCCTTTGAGTCAGAACCTGTTTGGGGTCTGCAGAGAGTCGCGCGTGGCGGGAGGGTGGCCCGCGTGTGGGTGAGGAGCAGGGAGGAAGGCTGCAGGGGCGAGGCCTTGGAGATTCTGCTCCAGTTTGGCCTGCAGGCAGTGGAGAACCCTGGATTCCTTTCAAGCAGGGAAGCGATGGGACCACACACAAACTCAGGTCCGGGTACCCGATTTCGCAGCCAAGCCAATCAGTGAGACGTCAGGGTTGCAGCAAGGAAAGAGGTTTATGATCAAGAGGTGGCCAGACAAGGAGGTGGGAGTAAAACTCAAACCCGCCTCCTCAAAGGGAAAACAAAACGTTGGGGCGTTTATCTGGGGTTCGGGGTAGGGGTGGGACCAGGAGAGCGCTGGGGGTGAAGCTTGAAGAGTCCTCTGCTCAGGTGCGACTGTCACTGGTATTTCTTCGTGGGTCACAAGTGCGAAGTCAGTGGGGTTCGACGTGTTGCACGCCGAGGATCTCTGTCCGTGACGCGGAAAGTGGGCGATCCCTCATTTCAGCTGGTCCAAGCCTCTGCACGATGTCCGCTCGGGCGGGGGCCGGGGGGGGGGGGGCTGCCATCAAGCTGCTCTCTGATCTGCCGTCTTCCTGTTGTTCTGCAAAACAACCTCAGAAACTTTGGTTACTTTCTTGCCCACGTCCAGCCCTGTGGGGGCCGGGCACCGTGGTGTCGGTAACGGCAGGGTTTTCCTCTTGGGTCACCCTCCCAACAGTGTGGAGGATGGGTTCAAGCGGGGAGGTGGGGGGGGTGGTGTGCCAGGAGGCCAGCCGGCAAGATCAGTAAGGAGTCTACCGGGCTGGTTGCGTGCAAGAGACAGGAAGGCATGCGGCAGAGCAGCGGGGACGGCAAACACGGGAAGGCGCTCGGCTCCCTTTGGGAGTCGGTAGGCTGCGAAGTGGGTGAGACAGAGAGCTCAAGCGTGGCCCTGAGGCCTCTCGCTCTGCTGTCGGGGGATGAGATGGGCAGAGGTTTTCTGAGGGGATGAAAGGAAGGTAAGAGGAGGGGGAGGCTTTTGTTGGAGGATACCGGGCTCCCTTTTGGACGCGTCGGTTTTGAGAAGCCTTCGGACATCCTGAGAGGTGCGTCCAGCAGACAGTTAGAGAAAGCAGCGTGGAGTCAGGGGCAGGGTGACGTCAGTCGTACGCACTCCGAAGCCCTGGGCATCCGGGGGGCGAGTCGAATCGTAGGAGAGCGCATGAGCTTGCTCTGAGACCCGAGGGGTTCCTGTTCCCTGAAGACCGTGCCTTCGGGAACAGAACCCTTTGAGAAGTGGTCGGGAGGAGAAGCCGCAGAGGAAAGTGAGACAGAGGGGTCTGAGGTTAGGAAGGGCACCTGGGGAGGGGGCCATCCCCCAGAGAAAGAGGGTGGAGAGAACTTGCAGAGACTGAAGACGTGGGCAGCATTCCTCAGACACCACAGGGAGTTTAGGAAGACGAAGGAACCGAAGGGCGTGCCCTGGCCTCTTGCCAGGACAGGACGGCGACGAGATTTGGGGAGTCTTTCGAGGAGCCGGTGAGAGACGAGGCGATGACTGGATGGCTGACGAGGAGAGGAGTCGAGGTCTTTTGGCAGCAGCTTAGCCGTGAAAGGTAGAGAGAGAAGGCGGTGGTGGAGGAGCAGAAAGGAGAGGTGTGGATGCCGGGAGAGACTTGGGTGTGCTCAGCGGCTTAAGGAAAGAGACGGGCCGAAGAGAAAGCAGCTGGCAAACTGAGGGAACGAGATCTTTGGGGGAGGCTGAGCAGATGGTTCCCAGGGCACCCCACGTGGAGCCGGGCCCCTGGAACTGCCAAGCTGAATCCCTATTCCTGGAAAACCAAAGGGAAAGGGGAGGGGTGGGTGGAGAGAAATAGAGGGACGTTCAAACGGGGGTGGGGGGGTGCGGGAAACGGAGAGTTCTTGACTAGCTGGCCTCTGATCTCTTCGGGTCCCGAACGGTATGAGGACGATCCCGCTTGAGGCAGGCGATGGAGATTTGGAGGGGCTGTTGAGGAAACGGGGCGGGGGGAGGGCGTTGACCACGGCCCTCTGATGGGCTTGGGGGCGGAAGCGGCTTCCATGCCCATCGCGAGGCGCCGGTTCAGTCAGTCGGTGTCCATCCGGACCACAGACCACAGACCCCTGCTTTGGAAAACAACAAGATGCAGTTCGTAAACCCTTGCAAAGATCTCTGAGGTCAGGTGACTGGCTTTGCAACCAAAAGCGAGTCAGGGAATAAGACCCTCCCCTGCTTAGGAGTTTTCTTTCCTGTCTGTCCCAGAGGCCAGAGAGCACCCGAGGGCGGTTTCCCAGGCAGCGGAAAGAGGAGGAGGACCAAGCCGAGCCGGGGGAAACCAAGCTTTCCTCCTGAAGTTTGGATGCCTGCCCCTTGCACGTTGGTGCCCTTCCCCTTTCTTCCTACTGTCCCGGGAGTGGGCGCCCTCGCGCGCTTTCTGATTCTGCAGCACTAAGGCAAGTTAGGTTCCCGCTCCCCGAGGGAAAGCTCAATAAACGCCCCCCTCCCCCCACCCCCGCCCTTCCCACCCCCCCACCCCCCACCCGCCCGCAACCCCCCCACCTCCCAGACCCAACCCCCACCCCCCACCCCACGCCCCCCAGCTCCTCGGAGACGGTGACAGCGTGGCAAACAGAATCGGAAGCGTCCTTGGCCCACAGCCTGCGATCCCACTGCTCTCCAGAGAAGTGACATCCGTCCGCTTTAAGCTGGGTGACCACCTGCAGCGACACCCTTTTGAAAGCGTGAGCCATAGCTATTTCTTTGAAAGCTCCAGTAAAGCCGCAGAGAAACCTGTGACCTTTAGCACAAGGCCACTTCGTGCTAAGGAACCCACAGCGGGGGACCGGCTTTCCTGAAAGCGCCGTCGTCTCCTCTGCGGCTTGGGGAGCCTCTAGGGCTTGGACAGGCCTTGGAGCAGCCCGGCAGCACTCTTGGCGGGTGGCAGCAGCCAAGGTGTGCCCCTGGGCACGACGTCGGTCACGGCGTCTAAGAGAAGGTGCCCAGACCCTCCGGTTCCGGGGCCGGGTGGGTCGATGAGAGACACGGCTGGGGAGCAGGGATTCCCGTCCGATCTTCTGGGGGTGGCTGCGAGGGCGGGTCTCAGAAGAGCTGGCACGTTCTTAGCCAGTCTCTTCCTGGCGGGTGCTTCGGGACGCTTCCTGGGCTGAGCGGGGAGCTGTCGTGGGGGAGAAGCTCCCCGAGACTCAGCTTCTAGAAAATTCACCCAAAGCTCCGAGAAGGAACTCTTGAGCTCGGATTGCTGGCTGGGTCTCCGAGGCGTGTCGGGGGCACTGCGGGATCCGAGCCGCCCGGTCACCCATCCGGTAAGGCCGCCCTGCTCTTCCTGCAGCAACTGCTCCATTGCCTCCCTTTCCACACCCAGGGTGCTTCCCATCCGTCGGAAGGCTTCCCGGCGTTCGTGTCTGGCGCTTTGCAAGGCGTCCGTGAAGAGCTTTCTCAGGAGGGCCTTGTCTGCTTTTCCTTCCAGGCTGCTCACTAAGTCGGTCCACTTCTTTTGGACGTCCTCCAGCACTTCCTGTCGGGCCTCGTCTTGTCGCTGCAGTTCTCCGATCTGCTCCTCCTGCAGGCGCGAGGCGGCTTGCGCTCTCTCCAGCCGTCCCTGCAGCGACCTCAGCTTCCCTTCCAGACCGTCTGCCTTTTGCATCCATTCGGCCAGGACCACCTTCAGGTTGGCCAGGGCTCCGGCGTGCTGCTTCTCTGCTTCCCGGGAGGCGGACAGCTGGAGGGCAGTCTCCTCTTTCTGCTGGGTGACCGCAGTCAGTTGCTCCTGCAGGGACCCGAGCCGGGCAGCGGCCCGCTGGCTCGCCTTCTGCATGGCGCGGGAAGATGACAGGAGCCTCTCCTCTAGCGCCGTGACTTTCCTCCTGAGTTGAGCCGCTCTGTCTCCTGCCAGCCGCGCTGCCCGGAGATGCGCGTCTTGGCATTCTGAAGCCTGCGTCCGAGACCTCCCCAGCTCCTGGCCTAAGCGCGCTTCCTTGTCCCGCAAAAGGCGAACCTCCTCCCGCAGGGCGCAGTTTTCCACTCGTTCCTGTCTCAGCGCCAGCGCCGCCTCATCTCTCTCGTGCTGAAAGAGAATGCTCTTTTCCTGCATGGAGGTCACTGCATTGAGAAGCTGGCCTAATTCCCCAGCCCGGCCCTGTTCTTTTTCTCTCAGGAGGCACTCAAAAGCCAGAGCCGCCTTCTTCACGGAGACGCATTCGAATTCCTTCTCCCTCAGCGTCACAGAGAGGCGCATGTTCGTCTCTTGTAAGGCTTGGTTTTCGGCGTCCTTCTCCCTGGACCTTTCCAGCAGTTTTGCATTTTCCTGTTTGACTTGGCACGCATCCGCCTCCAGATGGCCTATCCTCTCCTTCAGGTTTGTCACCGCCTGCCTCAAAAGTTCGTTTTCGCTCGCTTGGGTCGTGAGGTCTTCCCTCAGAGAAAGGAATTCCTCCCTCTGCGCCTCGATTAAGAGCTCTTTGTCCTCCAGCGTGTTCTGCAAAGCCTCTTGTTTCTCCTTGAGCCGCTGAATTTCGGAATCCGTCTGTGCCTGCCGTTCCCTCTCCAGTTCCGAGGTGGCGGCCATCGCCTCGGACAGTCTCTGAGTCTCCTCCTGGAGGCTTCTGATGGCTGCGTCTTTTTCCTCCGTGGCTCGCCTTAAGGCTTCCATCTCTGCTGGCGGCCCTTTCGAAGGCTCGCCCAGCGCCTCGGACTTAATTGCCTCCTGAGAGCCGGCTGCCTCGCAAGTCCGCGACGATGCGGCGGGCGGCTGTGGTGACGTGAGGTCGGGTGGACCCAAGAGAACCTCCTCGGCATTGCAGAGCTGCTCTAGGCCGAGCTGCATCTGTGCCAGTCTCTTCCCCAAGAGCCGGAGTTGGGTCGCATCCCCTTGAGAACGGGGCAACGGGGCGGCAGGGTGCATCTGTCGCCGAGACTTCTCCTCGCTGTCCACTAAGGCCCGTGCCTCGAGTGGTGGGAGTTCCTTCTGAAGTTGGGATGACTCCCGCTGCAGATTGTGCACCTCGGTCAGCACCAGCCGCTGCCACTCCTCCAGCACGTTGACCCGCTGCTTCAACGTGTCCCGTTCCCGGAGAAGCTCCTCCAACTGGTTCGCGTCCACGCCCCGAACCTCATGGCCAGCGTCGGACGTTTGCCAGATGGTCAGTAAAGTCTGGCATTTCTGGCTCAAGGCACCGATTTCAATGTCTTTGGCTCGGACGAGGCGTGATAAGTGCCGGATCGCTTCTCGAAACATGTCCTCCCCGCCGCCGTCAGCTCGAGGGCGCCGTGTCTGATTTTCGCCTCGCAGCTTCCCGAGCTCTGCTTCTTTGGCCACCAGCAGGTCCATCATTGCGTGATACGCCCTTTTCAGCTGGCTGTTTTCCCTCACCTTCTCGTCGAAAACGGCCAACACTCGTTCCCTTTCCAAAGCATAGGCTTGCAGTTGCTGCTGGAGGCCCCCCGCATCCTGGACGGAGGCAGCCGAAGCTAGGCGAGCGGGGAGGCCCTGGCTCTCCCAGTCTTGCGGCTGGATCGTCTGAGTTCGTGGCCCGGTCTCATCTTCGTCCGGCTCATCAAGCCGCTCGGTCAGAGGGGTCGTCTTTTCGGTCCCAAGTTTCAGTGCCTTCCTCTGCTTTTGCTCTTCAGTGGTCCTTGGAGGATGCTGGGTTTCCTCCTCCAGGTGACCTTCGATCCCTTCCAGTGGAGACACCTCAGATTCTAGTTGTGTCACGGCGTCGAGGGTGTTCGGGTCAACCACTGGAGCGGCTCGAGCCCGTTGTTGTCTCTGTGGCTCCAGTTCTTCCCTCAGGTGACTGCCTTCTTCTTGCAGGGAGGCGAGCCTCGTGTCTCCTTCCTCGAGGGTTTCCTGCAGCGTTGCGGTGTCTCTCCGAGCTGGAGTTGCCGGTCTCTCCTGCTCGGGTGGTCCGGTCGCCTGAATGGCTTCCGTCTCCTTTCTCCCCGAGTCGGGGAAGTCTGGCAGCTTTGGCGTCCCCTTCCTCAGCACACCTCTGGTGGAGTCAGAGAGGTGTGCGGGGAGGGAAGCCACACTGCCGCCCACTCGCCCCAGGGAATGGCCTAAGCCGGAGCCGAGGCCGAGGCCGAGGCGGCCAAACCAGGAGGCCATCGCTGCGGGTCACAGCACTGACCTGGTGCGCTCCGCGAAGAGCGTCCAGCCCAGTCGGACAGTCCCGCCAAGTGTCAGGGCCCCGGCGGCTGCGCGAGGCTAAGAGTCAAATCACAGCCAGGCGCTGCTAGGCGACGGCGGGCCGGCGGCCTGGGGGCGGGGCCTGGGCGGGGCCGGGGCGGGGCCTGGGCGGGGCGCGGGCTCCAACCGTTGGGCTCGGGCTCCTGGAGGGGAGGGGCGGGGCTGCCCGCAACCTCGAGGCCTGCCGCCCGGCCCTCACCCATGGCCACCTCCTGGCCCGCGTGCCCCGCTCCGCCCCCCACCCAGCCCCCACCGCCAGCCCCGTGGGCCTCCGCTCAACCCCAGGGCTTCCCACCGCGGCGGTGGGCCCCCCTCTCCCTCTGCTTCAGTGCCGCCCCCGGGGGCCAGGCGGCCCTCCTGCCCCCTGGGGCCGCCCGCCAAGACCGCCGCGCTGAAGGCCGCCATCCCCACACCACCGCCACCTGTGCGCGTGGCAGCGCGTGTGGGCAGGAAGGACCCCAGGGCTCTGACTGCCGCCGAGCGCCTCCCACGCTCCCTCCTGTCCTGCGGCCGGGGCTTTTCCCAGCCGGCTTGGAGAACACTCGGAGGGCCAAGGTAGGTGGGGACCCGCCTCCACCTGCAGAGTTCCGACGAGTGTCTTCGGACACACGTCGGCCCCCTGCGCGGAAGCACGACCCTCCTGAGCACCCTGACCATTGCCATCCCCCACACAGTCGCCGGGGTCCTTGCCCCGCCGCCTCGCCCCCCACTTCCTGCGGCCCTGCCTGGAGAAGCGGTCCCCGGGAGGAGTCTGGGGGCTCTCGGGCGCCACAGGCGGGGTGTGGCACACCGCGTGCACGCTGTGCGCCCGCTTCTGTCAGCGTGGGGCGGGCTCTGGTCGTGGAAGGGAGTCTTCCCCATGCGTCGAGCGGGCGGTGGAGCGGGGAAAGGACCCAGAGGTGCTCGTGGAGCGCGCGGCCCCCAGCCCCGCTGAGCCCGGCGGAACGGCGTCCCCGGGGCCCGACTCGGGGCCGGCGGCCGAGGCCCGGCTGCGCGCCGCGCCCTGGGCCTGCCGTGCGCTCCTGCCCCGGCGCGGGGCGCGGGGCGCGGGGGCGGCGCGGCTGGCCCCGCGGGCCTGGGGACCCGCCGCCGCAGCGACCAGAAAGTCCCGGTCAGCCTGCCCCGAGCTCCGTGGGCCTGGGAGCCGGGCGCCGCCGCCGCCGCCGCCGCCGCCGCCGGCTCGGCAGTGTCGCGCGGGAGCAGCCGCCAGGCCGTCCCGATGCGCGCGCCAGGAGCCCCGCAGGCTGGGGAGCCGCCGCCGCCGCCGCCGCCGCCGCCAGGAAGTGGCCGTTGCACTGCGGGAGGCCGCGGGCTCACCAGAGCATGGGCAGGTGAGGGCCCCTGGCGGCCGCCTCCCTCCGTGCACCCGTCGGGGTCTCCACCGCCCGGGCCCCGCCCCCGGGAGCAGGGACCTGCGCCTTCTCCTGTCCTGCCGGCGACCCTGGCGCCCGTGCTGGCTGCCTGGGGCCACCACTCCCATCCCTGGGGCGCGTGCCCCTGCTGTGGGACACTCCCGCCAAGTGTCAGGGCCCAGGTGGCTGCGCCAGGCTAAGAGGGAAATGACAGCCAGGCGTTACCAGGCAACGGCGGGCTGGCGGGCTGGGGGCGTGACCAGGGGCGGGGCCTGGGCGGGTCGCGGTCTCCAACCGCGGGGCTGGGGTGAGGAGGGGAGGGGAGGGGCTGCCCGCAACCGCGAGGCCTGCGGCCAGGCCCTCACCCATGGCCACCTCCTGACCCGCGTGCCCCGCTCCCCGCCCCCCCGCACCGCCAGCCCCGTGGGCCTCCACTCATCCCCAGGGCTTCCCACCACGGCGGTGGGCCCCCCTCTCCCTCTGCTTCAGTGCCGCCCCCGGGACCGGCATCCCCACACCACCACCACCACCACCTGTGCGCGTGGCAGCGCGTGTGGGCAGAAAGGACCCCAGGGCTCTGACTGCCGCCGAGCGCCTCCCACGCTCCCTCCTGTCCTGCGGCCGGGCTTTTCCCAGCCGGCTTGGAGAACACTCAGAGGGCCAAGGGAGGTGGGGACCCGCCTCCACCTGCAGAGTTCCGACGAGTGGGTTTGGACACACGTCGGCCCCCTGCGCGGAAGCACGACCCTCCTGAGCACTCTGACCATTGCCATCCCCCACACAGTCGCCGGGGTCCTTGCCCCGCCGCCTCGCCCCCCTCTTCCTGCGGCCCTGCCTGGAGAAGCGGTCCCCGGGAGGAGTCTGGGGGCTCTCGGGCGCCACAGGCGGGGTGTGGCACACCGCGTGCACGCTGTGCGCCCGCTTCTGTCAGCGCGGGGCGGACTCTCGCAGGGAAGGGAGTCTTCCCCATGCGTCGAGCGGGCGGTGGAGCGGGGAAGGGACCCAGAGGTGCTCGTGGAGCGCGCGGCCCCCAGCCCCGCTGAGCCCGGCGGAACGTGGTCCTCGGGGCCCGACTCGGGGCCGGCGGCCGAGGCCCGGCTGCGCGCCGCGCCCTGGGCCTGCCGTGCGCTCCTGCCCCGGCGCGGGGCGCGGGGCGCGGGGGCGGCGCGGCTGGCCCCGCGGGCCTGGGAACCCGCCGCCGCAGCGGCCAGAAAGTCCCGCTCAGCCTGCCCCGAGCTCCGCGGGCCTGGGAGCCGGGCGCCGCCGCCGCCGCCTCGACTGGGCCGCGCGGGAGCAGCCGCCAGGCCGTCCTGGTGCGCGCGCCACGAGCCACGCAGGCCGGGGGAGCCGCCGCCGGCGCCGGCGCCGCCGCCGCCGCCGCCGCCAGGTAGTGGCCGTTGCACTGCGGGAGGCCGCGGGCCCACCAGAGCATGGGCAGGTGAGGGCCCCGGGCGGCCGCCTCCCTCCGTGCACCCGTCGGGGTCTCCACCGCCCGGGCCCCGCCCCCGGGAGCAGGGACCTGCGCCTTCTCCTGTCCTGCCGGCGACCCTGGCGCCCGTGCTGGCTGCCTGGGGCCACGACTCCCATCCCTGGGGCGCGCGCCTTTGCACCTGCGACGACGGCGGCGCTGGGGTGGGGGGCGCGGCGCGGGCCGCGGCGGGGTGGCGGGTGCTGGGACCTGATTCTCAGCCTTGGGCTCCAGCGGGGCGGGGTGGGGGGGCGAGGAAGGAGTGACGTGGGGTGGTCGTGGGGGCAGGGCGCGCCGCGCAGACCCTTGAGGTCCAAGTGCAGACAGAGGAAATCAGTAAAGGGGCTTCCAGCCGGTGGGATCCCCTCGGTGCGTGCGTTTCCCTTGGGCCTTCAGGGAAGCGGGAGGCGCTGCTGCCTCCAGCCCAGGGCGAGGAGGAAGTAGCGGTGCCAGTTGTTGACCCCGCGAAATTTGGAATCGGGAGCAGGATGCAGGCGCCGGGCGCCAGTGAAAGGAAAAAGGGTTCTCCCGATCCTCTTGCTCCCTTTGGCTTTGGCAGCAGCTGCTTCTCCGTGTTGCTTTGGTCCTGCTGCCGTGCTCTTCCGGCGCTGAGTGTGAAATGCCCCAGGAAGCGGGGCGGGGAGGAGGTCGAGGATGGAAGAAGGCGAGCCGGCATGGGTGGGGGGAGCAGGCGGTGCAGGAAAGGTGATCCACCTTTCCTTGCTCTCCGCTTGCTGCCTTCCCCTGAGCCTTGGACTTCCACCCCTTCCGCCTCCGCCTGTCCTCCCGTCCTCCCGTCCAACCTCTCTCTCATCTGAGTCCTGCCAAGAAGAGGCAGGTCGAACACTTGCGGTGTGCACTGGATTGAAGGAATTACCCTGCTACGATTAGGCTCGATGAGCTTGAAGTCCTTTGAGTCAGAACCTGTTTGGGGTCTGCAGAGAGTCGCGCGTGGCGGGAGGGTGGCCCGCGTGTGGGTGAGGAGCAGGGAGGAAGGCTGCAGGGGCGAGGCCTTGGAGATTCTGCTCCAGTTTGGCCTGCAGGCAGTGGAGAACCCTGGATTCCTTTCAAGCAGGGAAGCGATGGGACCACACACAAACTCAGGTCCGGGTACCCGATTTCGCAGCCAAGCCAATCAGTGAGACGTCAGGGTTGCAGCAAGGAAAGAGGTTTATGATCAAGAGGTGGCCAGACAAGGAGGTGGGAGTAAAACTCAAACCCGCCTCCTCAAAGGGAAAACAAAACGTTGGGGCGTTTATCTGGGGTTCGGGGTAGGGGTGGGACCAGGAGAGCGCTGGGGGTGAAGCTTGAAGAGTCCTCTGCTCAGGTGCGACTGTCACTGGTATTTCTTCGTGGGTCACAAGTGCGAAGTCAGTGGGGTTCGACGTGTTGCACGCCGAGGATCTCTGTCCGTGACGCGGAAAGTGGGCGATCCCTCATTTCAGCTGGTCCAAGCCTCTGCACGATGTCCGCTCGGGCGGGGGCCGGGGGGGGGGGGGGCTGCCATCAAGCTGCTCTCTGATCTGCCGTCTTCCTGTTGTTCTGCAAAACAACCTCAGAAACTTTGGTTACTTTCTTGCCCACGTCCAGCCCTGTGGGGGCCGGGCACCGTGGTGTCGGTAACGGCAGGGTTTTCCTCTTGGGTCACCCTCCCAACAGTGTGGAGGATGGGTTCAAGCGGGGAGGTGGGGGGGGGTGCTGTGCCAGGAGGCCAGCCGGCAAGATCAGTAAGGAGTCTACCGGGCTGGTTGCGTGCAAGAGACAGGAAGGCATGCGGCAGAGCAGCGGGGACGGCAAACACGGGAAGGCGCTCGGCTCCCTTTGGGAGTCGGTAGGCTGCGAAGTGGGTGAGACAGAGAGCTCAAGCGTGGCCCTGAGGCCTCTCGCTCTGCTGTCGGGGGATGAGATGGGCAGAGGTTTTCTGAGGGGATGAAAGGAAGGTAAGAGGAGGGGGAGGCTTTTGTTGGAGGATACCGGGCTCCCTTTTGGACGCGTCGGTTTTGAGAAGCCTTCGGACATCCTGAGAGGTGCGTCCAGCAGACAGTTAGAGAAAGCAGCGTGGAGTCAGGGGCAGGGTGACGTCAGTCGTACGCACTCCGAAGCCCTGGGCATCCGGGGGGCGAGTCGAATCGTAGGAGAGCGCATGAGCTTGCTCTGAGACCCGAGGGGTTCCTGTTCCCTGAAGACCGTGCCTTCGGGAACAGAACCCTTTGAGAAGTGGTCGGGAGGAGAAGCCGCAGAGGAAAGTGAGACAGAGGGGTCTGAGGTTAGGAAGGGCACCTGGGGAGGGGGCCATCCCCCAGAGAAAGAGGGTGGAGAGAACTTGCAGAGACTGAAGACGTGGGCAGCATTCCTCAGACACCACAGGGAGTTTAGGAAGACGAAGGAACCGAAGGGCGTGCCCTGGCCTCTTGCCAGGATGGGACGGCGACGAGATTTGGGGAGTCTTTCGAGGAGCCGGTGAGAGACGAGGCGATGACTGGATGGCTGACGAGGAGAGGAGTCGAGGTCTTTTGGCAGCAGCTTAGCCGTGAAAGGTAGAGAGAGAAGGCGGTGGTGGAGGAGCAGAAAGGAGAGGTGTGGATGCCGGGAGAGACTTGGGTGTGCTCAGCGGCTTAAGGAAAGAGACGGGCCGAAGAGAAAGCAGCTGGCAAACTGAGGGAACGAGATCTTTGGGGGAGGCTGAGCAGATGGTTCCCAGGGCACCCCACGTGGAGCCGGGCCCCTGGAACTGCCAAGCTGAATCCCTCTTCCTGGAAAACCAAAGGGAAAGGGGAGGGGTGGGTGGAGAGAAATAGAGGGACGTTCAAACGGGGGTGGGGGGGTGCGGGAAACGGAGAGTTCTTGACTAGCTGGCCTCTGATCTCTTCGGGTCCCGAACGGTATGAGGACGATCCCGCTTGAGGCAGGCGATGGAGATTTGGAGGGGCTGTTGAGGAAACGGGGCGGGGGGAGGGCGTTGACCACGGCCCTCTGATGGGCTTGGGGGCGGAAGCGGCTTCCATGCCCATCGCGAGGCGCCGGTTCAGTCAGTCGGTGTCCATCCGGACCACAGACCACAGACCCCTGCTTTGGAAAACAACAAGATGCAGTTCGTAAACCCTTGCAAAGATCTCTGAGGTCAGGTGACTGGCTTTGCAACCAAAAGCGAGTCAGGGAATAAGACCCTCCCCTGCTTAGGAGTTTTCTTTCCTGTCTGTCCCAGAGGCCAGAGAGCACCCGAGGGCGGTTTCCCAGGCAGCGGAAAGAGGAGGAGGACCAAGCCGAGCCGGGGGAAACCAAGCTTTCCTCCTGAAGTTTGGATGCCTGCCCCTTGCACGTTGGTGCCCTTCCCCTTTCTTCCTACTGTCCCGGGAGTGGGCGCCCTCGCGCGCTTTCTGATTCTGCAGCACTAAGGCAAGTTAGGTTCCCGCTCCCCGAGGGAAAGCTCAATAAACGCCCCCCTCCCCCCACCCCCGCCCTTCCCACCCCCCCACCCCCCACCCGCCCGCAACCCCCCCACCTCCCAGACCCAACCCCCACCCCCCACCCCACGCCCCCCAGCTCCTCGGAGACGGTGACAGCGTGGCAAACAGAATCGGAAGCGTCCTTGGCCCACAGCCTGCGATCCCACTGCTCTCCAGAGAAGTGACATCCGTCCGCTTTAAGCTGGGTGACCACCTGCAGCGACACCCTTTTGAAAGCGTGAGCCATAGCTATTTCTTTGAAAGCTCCAGTAAAGCCGCAGAGAAACCTGTGACCTTTAGCACAAGGCCACTTCGTGCTAAGGAACCCACAGCGGGGGACCGGCTTTCCTGAAAGCGCCGTCGTCTCCTCTGCGGCTTGGGGAGCCTCTAGGGCTTGGACAGGCCTTGGAGCAGCCCGGCAGCACTCTTGGCGGGTGGCAGCAGCCAAGGTGTGCCCCTGGGCACGACGTCGGTCACGGCGTCTAAGAGAAGGTGCCCAGACCCTCCGGTTCCGGGGCCGGGTGGGTCGATGAGAGACACGGCTGGGGAGCAGGGATTCCCGTCCGATCTTCTGGGGGTGGCTGCGAGGGCGGGTCTCAGAAGAGCTGGCACGTTCTTAGCCAGTCTCTTCCTGGCGGGTGCTTCGGGACGCTTCCTGGGCTGAGCGGGGAGCTGTCGTGGGGGAGAAGCTCCCCGAGACTCAGCTTCTAGAAAATTCACCCAAAGCTCCGAGAAGGAACTCTTGAGCTCGGATTGCTGGCTGGGTCTCCGAGGCGTGTCAGGGGCACTGCGGGATCCGAGCCGCCCGGTCACCCATCCGGTAAGGCCGCCCTGCTCTTCCTGCAGCAACTGCTCCATTGCCTCCCTTTCCACACCCAGGGTGCTTCCCATCCGTCGGAAGGCTTCCCGGCGTTCGTGTCTGGCGCTTTGCAAGGCGTCCGTGAAGAGCTTTCTCAGGAGGGCCTTGTCTGCTTTTCCTTCCAGGCTGCTCACTAAGTCGGTCCACTTCTTTTGGACGTCCTCCAGCACTTCCTGTCGGGCCTCGTCTTGTCGCTGCAGTTCTCCGATCTGCTCCTCCTGCAGGCGCGAGGCGGCTTGCGCTCTCTCCAGCCGTCCCTGCAGCGACCTCAGCTTCCCTTCCAGACCGTCTGCCTTTTGCATCCATTCGGCCAGGACCACCTTCAGGTTGGCCAGGGCTCCGGCGTGCTGCTTCTCTGCTTCCCGGGAGGCGGACAGCTGGAGGGCAGTCTCCTCTTTCTGCTGGGTGACCGCAGTCAGTTGCTCCTGCAGGGACCCGAGCCGGGCAGCGGCCCGCTGGCTCGCCTTCTGCATGGCGCGGGAAGATGACAGGAGCCTCTCCTCTAGCGCCGTGACTTTCCTCCTGAGTTGAGCCGCTCTGTCTCCTGCCAGCCGCGCTGCCCGGAGATGCGCGTCTTGGCATTCTGAAGCCTGCGTCCGAGACCTCCCCAGCTCCTGGCCTAAGCGCGCTTCCTGGTCCCGCAAAAGGCGAACCTCCTCCCGCAGGGCGCAGTTTTCCACTCGTTCCTGTCTCAGCGCCAGCGCCGCCTCATCTCTCTCGTGCTGAAAGAGAATGCTCTTTTCCTGCATGGAGGTCACTGCATTGAGAAGCTGGCCTAATTCCCCAGCCCGGCCCTGTTCTTTTTCTCTCAGGAGGCACTCAAAAGCCAGAGCCGCCTTCTTCACGGAGACGCATTCGAATTCCTTCTCCCTCAGCGTCACAGAGAGGCGCATGTTCGTCTCTTGTAAGGCTTGGTTTTCGGCGTCCTTCTCCCTGGACCTTTCCAGCAGTTTTGCATTTTCCTGTTTGACTTGGCACGCATCCGCCTCCAGATGGCCTATCCTCTCCTTCAGGTTTGTCACCGCCTGCCTCAAAAGTTCGTTTTCGCTCGCTTGGGTCGTGAGGTCTTCCCTCAGAGAAAGGAATTCCTCCCTCTGCGCCTCGATTAAGAGCTCTTTGTCCTCCAGCGTGTTCTGCAAAGCCTCTTGTTTCTCCTTGAGCCGCTGAATTTCGGAATCCGTCTGTGCCTGCCGTTCCCTCTCCAGTTCCGAGGTGGCGGCCATCGCCTCGGACAGTCTCTGAGTCTCCTCCTGGAGGCTTCTGATGGCTGCGTCTTTTTCCTCCGTGGCTCGCCTTAAGGCTTCCATCTCTGCTGGCGGCCCTTTCGAAGGCTCGCCCAGCGCCTCGGACTTAATTGCCTCCTGAGAGCCGGCTGCCTCGCAAGTCCGCGACGATGCGGCGGGCGGCTGTGGTGACGTGAGGTCGGGTGGACCCAAGAGAACCTCCTCGGCATTGCAGAGCTGCTCTAGGCCGAGCTGCATCTGTGCCAGTCTCTTCCCCAAGAGCCGGAGTTGGGTCGCATCCCCTTGAGAACGGGGCAACGGGGCGGCAGGGTGCATCTGTCGCCGAGACTTCTCCTCGCTGTCCACTAAGGCCCGTGCCTCGAGTGGTGGGAGTTCCTTCTGAAGTTGGGATGACTCCCGCTGCAGATTGTGCACCTCGGTCAGCACCAGCCGCTGCCACTCCTCCAGCACGTTGACCCGCTGCTTCAACGTGTCCCGTTCCCGGAGAAGCTCCTCCAACTGGTTCGCGTCCACGCCCCGAACCTCATGGCCAGCGTCGGACGTTTGCCAGATGGTCAGTAAAGTCTGGCATTTCTGGCTCAAGGCACCGATTTCAATGTCTTTGGCTCGGACGAGGCGTGATAAGTGCCGGATCGCTTCTCGAAACATGTCCTCCCCGCCGCCGTCAGCTCGAGGGCGCCGTGTCTGATTTTCGCCTCGCAGCTTCCCGAGCTCTGCTTCTTTGGCCACCAGCAGGTCCATCATTGCGTGATACGCCCTTTTCAGCTGGCTGTTTTCCCTCACCTTCTCGTCGAAAACGGCCAACACTCGTTCCCTTTCCAAAGCATAGGCTTGCAGTTGCTGCTGGAGGCCCCCCGCATCCTGGACGGAGGCAGCCGAAGCTAGGCGAGCGGGGAGGCCCTGGCTCTCCCAGTCTTGCGGCTGGATCGTCTGAGTTCGTGGCCCGGTCTCATCTTCGTCCGGCTCATCAAGCCGCTCGGTCAGAGGGGTCGTCTTTTCGGTCCCAAGTTTCAGTGCCTTCCTCTGCTTTTGCTCTTCAGTGGTCCTTGGAGGATGCTGGGTTTCCTCCTCCAGGTGACCTTCGATCCCTTCCAGTGGAGACACCTCAGATTCTAGTTGTGTCACGGCGTCGAGGGTGTTCGGGTCAACCACTGGAGCGGCTCGAGCCCGTTGTTGTCTCTGTGGCTCCAGTTCTTCCCTCAGGTGACTGCCTTCTTCTTGCAGGGAGGCGAGCCTCGTGTCTCCTTCCTCGAGGGTTTCCTGCAGCGTTGCGGTGTCTCTCCGAGCTGGAGTTGCCGGTCTCTCCTGCTCGGGTGGTCCGGTCGCCTGAATGGCTTCCGTCTCCTTTCTCCCCGAGTCGGGGAAGTCTGGCAGCTTTGGCGTCCCCTTCCTCAGCACACCTCTGGTGGAGTCAGAGAGGTGTGCGGGGAGGGAAGCCACACTGCCGCCCACTCGCCCCAGGGAATGGCCTAAGCCAGAGCCGAGGCCGAGGCCGAGGCGGCCAAACCAGGAGGCCATCGCTGCGGGTCACAGCACTGACCTGGTGCGCTCCGCGAAGAGCGTCCAGCCCAGTCGGACAGTCCCGCCAAGTGTCAGGGCCCCGGCGGCTGCGCGAGGCTAAGAGTCAAATCACAGCCAGGCGCTGCTAGGCGACGGCGGGCCGGCGGCCTGGGGGCGGGGCCTGGGCGGGGCCGGGGCGGGGCCTGGGCGGGGCGCGGGCTCCAACCGTTGGGCTCGGGCTCCTGGAGGGGAGGGGCGGGGCTGCCCGCAACCTCGAGGCCTGCCGCCCGGCCCTCACCCATGGCCACCTCCTGGCCCGCGTGCCCCGCTCCGCCCCCCACCCAGCCCCCACCGCCAGCCCCGTGGGCCTCCGCTCAACCCCAGGGCTTCCCACCGCGGCGGTGGGCCCCCCTCTCCCTCTGCTTCAGTGCCGCCCCCGGGGGCCAGGCGGCCCTCCTGCCCCCTGGGGCCGCCCGCCAAGACCGCCGCGCTGAAGGCCGCCATCCCCACACCACCGCCACCTGTGCGCGTGGCAGCGCGTGTGGGCAGGAAGGACCCCAGGGCTCTGACTGCCGCCGAGCGCCTCCCACGCTCCCTCCTGTCCTGCGGCCGGGGCTTTTCCCAGCCGGCTTGGAGAACACTCGGAGGGCCAAGGTAGGTGGGGACCCGCCTCCACCTGCAGAGTTCCGACGAGTGTCTTCGGACACACGTCGGCCCCCTGCGCGGAAGCACGACCCTCCTGAGCACCCTGACCATTGCCATCCCCCACACAGTCGCCGGGGTCCTTGCCCCGCCGCCTCGCCCCCCACTTCCTGCGGCCCTGCCTGGAGAAGCGGTCCCCGGGAGGAGTCTGGGGGCTCTCGGGCGCCACAGGCGGGGTGTGGCACACCGCGTGCACGCTGTGCGCCCGCTTCTGTCAGCGTGGGGCGGGCTCTGGTCGTGGAAGGGAGTCTTCCCCATGCGTCGAGCGGGCGGTGGAGCGGGGAAAGGACCCAGAGGTGCTCGTGGAGCGCGCGGCCCCCAGCCCCGCTGAGCCCGGCGGAACGGCGTCCCCGGGGCCCGACTCGGGGCCGGCGGCCGAGGCCCGGCTGCGCGCCGCGCCCTGGGCCTGCCGTGCGCTCCTGCCTGGGCGCGGGGCGCGGGGCGCGGGGGCGGTGCGGCTGGCCCCGCGGGCCTGGGGACCCGCCGCCGCAGCGACCAGAAAGTCCCGGTCAGCCTGCCCCGAGCTCCGCGGGCCTGGGAGCCGGGCGCCGCCGCCGCCGCCGCCGCCGCCGCCGGCTCGGCAGTGTCGCGCGGGAGCAGCCGCCAGGCCGTCCCGGTGCGCGCGCCAGGAGCCCCGCAGGCCGGGGGAGCCGCCGCCGGCGCCGGCGCCGCCGCCGCCGCCGCCGCCAGGAAGTGGCCGTTGCACTGCGGGAGGCCGCGGGCTCACCAGAGCATGGGCAGGTGAGGGCCCCTGGCGGCCCCCTCCCTCCGTGCACCCGTCGGGGTCTCCACCGCCCGGGCCCCGCCCCCGGGAGCAGGGACCTGCGCCTTCTCCTGTCCTGCCGGCGACCCTGGCGCCCGTGCTGGCTGCCTGGGGCCACCACTCCCATCCCTGGGGCGCGTGCCCCTGCTGTGGGACACTCCCGCCAAGTGTCAGGGCCCAGGTGGCTGCGCCAGGCTAAGAGGGAAATGACAGCCAGGCGTTACCAGGCAACGGCGGGCTGGCGGGCTGGGGGCGTGACCAGGGGCGGGGCCTGGGCGGGTCGCGGTCTCCAACCGCGGGGCTGGGGTGAGGAGGGGAGGGGAGGGGCTGCCCGCAACCGCGAGGCCTGCGGCCAGGCCCTCACCCATGGCCACCTCCTGACCCGCGTGCCCCGCTCCCCGCCCCCCCGCACCGCCAGCCCCGTGGGCCTCCGCTCATCCCCAGGGCTTCCCACCACGGCGGTGGGCCCCCCTCTCCCTCTGCTTCAGTGCCGCCCCCGGGACCGGCATCCCCACACCACCACCACCACCACCTGTGCGCGTGGCAGCGCGTGTGGGCAGAAAGGACCCCAGGGCTCTGACTGCCGCCGAGCGCCTCCCACGCTCCCTCCTGTCCTGCGGCCGGGCTTTTCCCAGCCGGCTTGGAGAACACTCAGAGGGCCAAGGGAGGTGGGGACCCGCCTCCACCTGCAGAGTTCCGACGAGTGGGTTTGGACACACGTCGGCCCCCTGCGCGGAAGCACGACCCTCCTGAGCACTCTGACCATTGCCATCCCCCACACAGTCGCCGGGGTCCTTGCCCCGCCGCCTCGCCCCCCTCTTCCTGCGGCCCTGCCTGGAGAAGCGGTCCCCGGGAGGAGTCTGGGGGCTCTCGGGCGCCACAGGCGGGGTGTGGCACACCGCGTGCACGCTGTGCGCCCGCTTCTGTCAGCGCGGGGCGGACTCTCGCAGGGAAGGGAGTCTTCCCCATGCGTCGAGCGGGCGGTGGAGCGGGGAAGGGACCCAGAGGTGCTCGTGGAGCGCGCGGCCCCCAGCCCCGCTGAGCCCGGCGGAACGTGGTCCTCGGGGCCCGACTCGGGGCCGGCGGCCGAGGCCCGGCTGCGCGCCGCGCCCTGGGCCTGCCGTGCGCTCCTGCCCCGGCGCGGGGCGCGGGGCGCGGGGGCGGCGCGGCTGGCCCCGCGGGCCTGGGAACCCGCCGCCGCAGCGGCCAGAAAGTCCCGCTCAGCCTGCCCCGAGCTCCGCGGGCCTGGGAGCCGGGCGCCGCCGCCGCCGCCTCGACTGGGCCGCGCGGGAGCAGCCGCCAGGCCGTCCTGGTGCGCGCGCCACGAGCCACGCAGGCCGGGGGAGCCGCCGCCGGCGCCGGCGCCGCCGCCGCCGCCGCCGCCAGGTAGTGGCCGTTGCACTGCGGGAGGCCGCGGGCCCACCAGAGCATGGGCAGGTGAGGGCCCCGGGCGGCCGCCTCCCTCCGTGCACCCGTCGGGGTCTCCACCGCCCGGGCCCCGCCCCCGGGAGCAGGGACCTGCGCCTTCTCCTGTCCTGCCGGCGACCCTGGCGCCCGTGCTGGCTGCCTGGGGCCACGACTCCCATCCCTGGGGCGCGCGCCTTTGCACCTGCGACGACGGCGGCGCTGGGGTGGGGGGCGCGGCGCGGGCCGCGGCGGGGTGGCGGGTGCTGGGACCTGATTCTCAGCCTTGGGCTCCAGCGGGGCGGGGTGGGGGGGCGAGGAAGGAGTGACGTGGGGTGGTCGTGGGGGCAGGGCGCGCCGCGCAGACCCTTGAGGTCCAAGTGCAGACAGAGGAAATCAGTAAAGGGGCTTCCAGCCGGTGGGATCCCCTCGGTGCGTGCGTTTCCCTTGGGCCTTCAGGGAAGCGGGAGGCGCTGCTGCCTCCAGCCCAGGGCGAGGAGGAAGTAGCGGTGCCAGTTGTTGACCCCGCGAAATTTGGAATCGGGAGCAGGATGCAGGCGCCGGGCGCCAGTGAAAGGAAAAAGGGTTCTCCCGATCCTCTTGCTCCCTTTGGCTTTGGCAGCAGCTGCTTCTCCGTGTTGCTTTGGTCCTGCTGCCGTGCTCTTCCGGCGCTGAGTGTGAAATGCCCCAGGAAGCGGGGCGGGGAGGAGGTCGAGGATGGAAGAAGGCGAGCCGGCATGGGTGGGGGGAGCAGGCGGTGCAGGAAAGGTGATCCACCTTTCCTTGCTCTCCGCTTGCTGCCTTCCCCTGAGCCTTGGACTTCCACCCCTTCCGCCTCCGCCTGTCCTCCCGTCCTCCCGTCCAACCTCTCTCTCATCTGAGTCCTGCCAAGAAGAGGCAGGTCGAACACTTGCGGTGTGCACTGGATTGAAGGAATTACCCTGCTACGATTAGGCTCGATGAGCTTGAAGTCCTTTGAGTCAGAACCTGTTTGGGGTCTGCAGAGAGTCGCGCGTGGCGGGAGGGTGGCCCGCGTGTGGGTGAGGAGCAGGGAGGAAGGCTGCAGGGGCGAGGCCTTGGAGATTCTGCTCCAGTTTGGCCTGCAGGCAGTGGAGAACCCTGGATTCCTTTCAAGCAGGGAAGCGATGGGACCACACACAAACTCAGGTCCGGGTACCCGATTTCGCAGCCAAGCCAATCAGTGAGACGTCAGGGTTGCAGCAAGGAAAGAGGTTTATGATCAAGAGGCGGCCAGACAAGGAGGTGGGAGTAAAACTCAAACCCGCCTCCTCAAAGGGAAAACAAAACGTTGGGGCGTTTATCTGGGGTTCGGGGTAGGGGTGGGACCAGGAGAGCGCTGGGGGTGAAGCTTGAAGAGTCCTCTGCTCAGGTGCGACTGTCACTGGTATTTCTTCGTGGGTCACAAGTGCGAAGTCAGTGGGGTTCGACGTGTTGCACGCCGAGGATCTCTGTCCGTGACGCGGAAAGTGGGCGATCCCTCATTTCAGCTGGTCCAAGCCTCTGCACGATGTCCGCTCGGGCGGGGGCCGGGGGGGGGGGGGCTGCCATCAAGCTGCTCTCTGATCTGCCGTCTTCCTGTTGTTCTGCAAAACAACCTCAGAAACTTTGGTTACTTTCTTGCCCACGTCCAGCCCTGTGGGGGCCGGGCACCGTGGTGTCGGTAACGGCAGGGTTTTCCTCTTGGGTCACCCTCCCAACAGTGTGGAGGATGGGTTCAAGCGGGGAGGTGGGGGGGGGTGCTGTGCCAGGAGGCCAGCCGGCAAGATCAGTAAGGAGTCTACCGGGCTGGTTGCGTGCAAGAGACAGGAAGGCATGCGGCAGAGCAGCGGGGACGGCAAACACGGGAAGGCGCTCGGCTCCCTTTGGGAGTCGGTAGGCTGCGAAGTGGGTGAGACAGAGAGCTCAAGCGTGGCCCTGAGGCCTCTCGCTCTGCTGTCGGGGGATGAGATGGGCAGAGGTTTTCTGAGGGGATGAAAGGAAGGTAAGAGGAGGGGGAGGCTTTTGTTGGAGGATACCGGGCTCCCTTTTGGACGCGTCGGTTTTGAGAAGCCTTCGGACATCCTGAGAGGTGCGTCCAGCAGACAGTTAGAGAAAGCAGCGTGGAGTCAGGGGCAGGGTGACGTCAGTCGTACGCACTCCGAAGCCCTGGGCATCCGGGGGGCGAGTCGAATCGTAGGAGAGCGCATGAGCTTGCTCTGAGACCCGAGGGGTTCCTGTTCCCTGAAGACCGTGCCTTCGGGAACAGAACCCTTTGAGAAGTGGTCGGGAGGAGAAGCCGCAGAGGAAAGTGAGACAGAGGGGTCTGAGGTTAGGAAGGGCACCTGGGGAGGGGGCCATCCCCCAGAGAAAGAGGGTGGAGAGAACTTGCAGAGACTGAAGACGTGGGCAGCATTCCTCAGACACCACAGGGAGTTTAGGAAGACGAAGGAACCGAAGGGCGTGCCCTGGCCTCTTGCCAGGACGGGACGGCGACGAGATTTGGGGAGTCTTTCGAGGAGCCGGTGAGAGACGAGGCGATGACTGGATGGCTGACGAGGAGAGGAGTCGAGGTCTTTTGGCAGCAGCTTAGCCGTGAAAGGTAGAGAGAGAAGGCGGTGGTGGAGGAGCAGAAAGGAGAGGTGTGGATGCCGGGAGAGACTTGGGTGTGCTCAGCGGCTTAAGGAAAGAGACGGGCCGAAGAGAAAGCAGCTGGCAAACTGAGGGAACGAGATCTTTGGGGGAGGCTGAGCAGATGGTTCCCAGGGCACCCCACGTGGAGCCGGGCCCCTGGAACTGCCAAGCTGAATCCCTCTTCCTGGAAAACCAAAGGGAAAGGGGAGGGGTGGGTGGAGAGAAATAGAGGGACGTTCAAACGGGGGTGGGGGGGTGCGGGAAACGGAGAGTTCTTGACTAGCTGGCCTCTGATCTCTTCGGGTCCCGAACGGTATGAGGACGATCCCGCTTGAGGCAGGCGATGGAGATTTGGAGGGGCTGTTGAGGAAACGGGGCGGGGGGAGGGCGTTGACCACGGCCCTCTGATGGGCTTGGGGGCGGAAGCGGCTTCCATGCCCATCGCGAGGCGCCGGTTCAGTCAGTCGGTGTCCATCCGGACCACAGACCACAGACCCCTGCTTTGGAAAACAACAAGATGCAGTTCGTAAACCCTTGCAAAGATCTCTGAGGTCAGGTGACTGGCTTTGCAACCAAAAGCGAGTCAGGGAATAAGACCCTCCCCTGCTTAGGAGTTTTCTTTCCTGTCTGTCCCAGAGGCCAGAGAGCACCCGAGGGCGGTTTCCCAGGCAGCGGAAAGAGGAGGAGGACCAAGCCGAGCCGGGGGAAACCAAGCTTTCCTCCTGAAGTTTGGATGCCTGCCCCTTGCACGTTGGTGCCCTTCCCCTTTCTTCCTACTGTCCCGGGAGTGGGCGCCCTCGCGCGCTTTCTGATTCTGCAGCACTAAGGCAAGTTAGGTTCCCGCTCCCCGAGGGAAAGCTCAATAAACGCCCCCCTCCCCCCACCCCCGCCCTTCCCACCCCCCCACCCCCCACCCGCCCGCAACCCCCCCACCTCCCAGACCCAACCCCCACCCCCCACCCCACGCCCCCCAGCTCCTCGGAGACGGTGACAGCGTGGCAAACAGAATCGGAAGCGTCCTTGGCCCACAGCCTGCGATCCCACTGCTCTCCAGAGAAGTGACATCCGTCCGCTTTAAGCTGGGTGACCACCTGCAGCGACACCCTTTTGAAAGCGTGAGCCATAGCTATTTCTTTGAAAGCTCCAGTAAAGCCGCAGAGAAACCTGTGACCTTTAGCACAAGGCCACTTCGTGCTAAGGAACCCACAGCGGGGGACCGGCTTTCCTGAAAGCGCCGTCGTCTCCTCTGCGGCTTGGGGAGCCTCTAGGGCTTGGACAGGCCTTGGAGCAGCCCGGCAGCACTCTTGGCGGGTGGCAGCAGCCAAGGTGTGCCCCTGGGCACGACGTCGGTCACGGCGTCTAAGAGAAGGTGCCCAGACCCTCCGGTTCCGGGGCCGGGTGGGTCGATGAGAGACACGGCTGGGGAGCAGGGATTCCCGTCCGATCTTCTGGGGGTGGCTGCGAGGGCGGGTCTCAGAAGAGCTGGCACGTTCTTAGCCAGTCTCTTCCTGGCGGGTGCTTCGGGACGCTTCCTGGGCTGAGCGGGGAGCTGTCGTGGGGGAGAAGCTCCCCGAGACTCAGCTTCTAGAAAATTCACCCAAAGCTCCGAGAAGGAACTCTTGAGCTCGGATTGCTGGCTGGGTCTCCGAGGCGTGTCGGGGGCACTGCGGGATCCGAGCCGCCCGGTCACCCATCCGGTAAGGCCGCCCTGCTCTTCCTGCAGCAACTGCTCCATTGCCTCCCTTTCCACACCCAGGGTGCTTCCCATCCGTCGGAAGGCTTCCCGGCGTTCGTGTCTGGCGCTTTGCAAGGCGTCCGTGAAGAGCTTTCTCAGGAGGGCCTTGTCTGCTTTTCCTTCCAGGCTGCTCACTAAGTCGGTCCACTTCTTTTGGACGTCCTCCAGCACTTCCTGTCGGGCCTCGTCTTGTCGCTGCAGTTCTCCGATCTGCTCCTCCTGCAGGCGCGAGGCGGCTTGCGCTCTCTCCAGCCGTCCCTGCAGCGACCTCAGCTTCCCTTCCAGACCGTCTGCCTTTTGCATCCATTCGGCCAGGACCACCTTCAGGTTGGCCAGGGCTCCGGCGTGCTGCTTCTCTGCTTCCCGGGAGGCGGACAGCTGGAGGGCAGTCTCCTCTTTCTGCTGGGTGACCGCAGTCAGTTGCTCCTGCAGGGACCCGAGCCGGGCAGCGGCCCGCTGGCTCGCCTTCTGCATGGCGCGGGAAGATGACAGGAGCCTCTCCTCTAGCGCCGTGACTTTCCTCCTGAGTTGAGCCGCTCTGTCTCCTGCCAGCCGCGCTGCCCGGAGATGCGCGTCTTGGCATTCTGAAGCCTGCGTCCGAGACCTCCCCAGCTCCTGGCCTAAGCGCGCTTCCTGGTCCCGCAAAAGGCGAACCTCCTCCCGCAGGGCGCAGTTTTCCACTCGTTCCTGTCTCAGCGCCAGCGCCGCCTCATCTCTCTCGTGCTGAAAGAGAATGCTCTTTTCCTGCATGGAGGTCACTGCATTGAGAAGCTGGCCTAATTCCCCAGCCCGGCCCTGTTCTTTTTCTCTCAGGAGGCACTCAAAAGCCAGAGCCGCCTTCTTCACGGAGACGCATTCGAATTCCTTCTCCCTCAGCGTCACAGAGAGGCGCATGTTCGTCTCTTGTAAGGCTTGGTTTTCGGCGTCCTTCTCCCTGGACCTTTCCAGCAGTTTTGCATTTTCCTGTTTGACTTGGCACGCATCCGCCTCCAGATGGCCTATCCTCTCCTTCAGGTTTGTCACCGCCTGCCTCAAAAGTTCGTTTTCGCTCGCTTGGGTCGTGAGGTCTTCCCTCAGAGAAAGGAATTCCTCCCTCTGCGCCTCGATTAAGAGCTCTTTGTCCTCCAGCGTGTTCTGCAAAGCCTCTTGTTTCTCCTTGAGCCGCTGAATTTCGGAATCCGTCTGTGCCTGCCGTTCCCTCTCCAGTTCCGAGGTGGCGGCCATCGCCTCGGACAGTCTCTGAGTCTCCTCCTGGAGGCTTCTGATGGCTGCGTCTTTTTCCTCCGTGGCTCGCCTTAAGGCTTCCATCTCTGCTGGCGGCCCTTTCGAAGGCTCGCCCAGCGCCTCGGACTTAATTGCCTCCTGAGAGCCGGCTGCCTCGCAAGTCCGCGACGATGCGGCGGGCGGCTGTGGTGACGTGAGGTCGGGTGGACCCAAGAGAACCTCCTCGGCATTGCAGAGCTGCTCTAGGCCGAGCTGCATCTGTGCCAGTCTCTTCCCCAAGAGCCGGAGTTGGGTCGCATCCCCTTGAGAACGGGGCAACGGGGCGGCAGGGTGCATCTGTCGCCGAGACTTCTCCTCGCTGTCCACTAAGGCCCGTGCCTCGAGTGGTGGGAGTTCCTTCTGAAGTTGGGATGACTCCCGCTGCAGATTGTGCACCTCGGTCAGCACCAGCCGCTGCCACTCCTCCAGCACGTTGACCCGCTGCTTCAACGTGTCCCGTTCCCGGAGAAGCTCCTCCAACTGGTTCGCGTCCACGCCCCGAACCTCATGGCCAGCGTCGGACGTTTGCCAGATGGTCAGTAAAGTCTGGCATTTCTGGCTCAAGGCACCGATTTCAATGTCTTTGGCTCGGACGAGGCGTGATAAGTGCCGGATCGCTTCTCGAAACATGTCCTCCCCGCCGCCGTCAGCTCGAGGGCGCCGTGTCTGATTTTCGCCTCGCAGCTTCCCGAGCTCTGCTTCTTTGGCCACCAGCAGGTCCATCATTGCGTGATACGCCCTTTTCAGCTGGCTGTTTTCCCTCACCTTCTCGTCGAAAACGGCCAACACTCGTTCCCTTTCCAAAGCATAGGCTTGCAGTTGCTGCTGGAGGCCCCCCGCATCCTGGACGGAGGCAGCCGAAGCTAGGCGAGCGGGGAGGCCCTGGCTCTCCCAGTCTTGCGGCTGGATCGTCTGAGTTCGTGGCCCGGTCTCATCTTCGTCCGGCTCATCAAGCCGCTCGGTCAGAGGGGTCGTCTTTTCGGTCCCAAGTTTCAGTGCCTTCCTCTGCTTTTGCTCTTCAGTGGTCCTTGGAGGATGCTGGGTTTCCTCCTCCAGGTGACCTTCGATCCCTTCCAGTGGAGACACCTCAGATTCTAGTTGTGTCACGGCGTCGAGGGTGTTCGGGTCAACCACTGGAGCGGCTCGAGCCCGTTGTTGTCTCTGTGGCTCCAGTTCTTCCCTCAGGTGACTGCCTTCTTCTTGCAGGGAGGCGAGCCTCGTGTCTCCTTCCTCGAGGGTTTCCTGCAGCGTTGCGGTGTCTCTCCGAGCTGGAGTTGCCGGTCTCTCCTGCTCGGGTGGTCCGGTCGCCTGAATGGCTTCCGTCTCCTTTCTCCCCGAGTCGGGGAAGTCTGGCAGCTTTGGCGTCCCCTTCCTCAGCACACCTCTGGTGGAGTCAGAGAGGTGTGCGGGGAGGGAAGCCACACTGCCGCCCACTCGCCCCAGGGAATGGCCTAAGCCGGAGCCGAGGCCGAGGCCGAGGCGGCCAAACCAGGAGGCCATCGCTGCGGGTCACAGCACTGACCTGGTGCGCTCCGCGAAGAGCGTCCAGCCCAGTCGGACAGTCCCGCCAAGTGTCAGGGCCCCGGCGGCTGCGCGAGGCTAAGAGTCAAATCACAGCCAGGCGCTGCTAGGCGACGGCGGGCCGGCGGCCTGGGGGCGGGGCCTGGGCGGGGCCGGGGCGGGGCCTGGGCGGGGCGCGGGCTCCAACCGTTGGGCTCGGGCTCCTGGAGGGGAGGGGCGGGGCTGCCCGCAACCTCGAGGCCTGCCGCCCGGCCCTCACCCATGGCCACCTCCTGGCCCGCGTGCCCCGCTCCGCCCCCCACCCAGCCCCCACCGCCAGCCCCGTGGGCCTCCGCTCAACCCCAGGGCTTCCCACCGCGGCGGTGGGCCCCCCTCTCCCTCTGCTTCAGTGCCGCCCCCGGGGGCCAGGCGGCCCTCCTGCCCCCTGGGGCCGCCCGCCAAGACCGCCGCGCTGAAGGCCGCCATCCCCACACCACCGCCACCTGTGCGCGTGGCAGCGCGTGTGGGCAGGAAGGACCCCAGGGCTCTGACTGCCGCCGAGCGCCTCCCACGCTCCCTCCTGTCCTGTGGCCGGGGCTTTTCCCAGCCGGCTTGGAGAACACTCGGAGGGCCAAGGTAGGTGGGGACCCGCCTCCACCTGCAGAGTTCCGACGAGTGTCTTCGGACACACGTCGGCCCCCTGCGCGGAAGCACGACCCTCCTGAGCACCCTGACCATTGCCATCCCCCACACAGTCGCCGGGGTCCTTGCCCCGCCGCCTCGCCCCCCACTTCCTGCGGCCCTGCCTGGAGAAGCGGTCCCCGGGAGGAGTCTGGGGGCTCTCGGGCGCCACAGGCGGGGTGTGGCACACCGCGTGCACGCTGTGCGCCCGCTTCTGTCAGCGTGGGGCGGGCTCTGGTCGTGGAAGGGAGTCTTCCCCATGCGTCGAGCGGGCGGTGGAGCGGGGAAAGGACCCAGAGGTGCTCGTGGAGCGCGCGGCCCCCAGCCCCGCTGAGCCCGGCGGAACGGCGTCCCCGGGGCCCGACTCGGGGCCGGCGGCCGAGGCCCGGCTGCGCGCCGCGCCCTGGGCCTGCCGTGCGCTCCTGCCCCGGCGCGGGGCGCGGGGCGCGGGGGCGGCGCGGCTGGCCCCGCGGGCCTGGGGACCCGCCGCCGCAGCGACCAGAAAGTCCCGGTCAGCCTGCCCCGAGCTCCGTGGGCCTGGGAGCCGGGCGCCGCCGCCGCCGCCGCCGCCGCCGCCGGCTCGGCAGTGTCGCGCGGGAGCAGCCGCCAGGCCGTCCCGATGCGCGCGCCAGGAGCCCCGCAGGCTGGGGAGCCGCCGCCGCCGCCGCCGCCGCCGCCAGGAAGTGGCCGTTGCACTGCGGGAGGCCGCGGGCTCACCAGAGCATGGGCAGGTGAGGGCCCCTGGCGGCCGCCTCCCTCCGTGCACCCGTCGGGGTCTCCACCGCCCGGGCCCCGCCCCCGGGAGCAGGGACCTGCGCCTTCTCCTGTCCTGCCGGCGACCCTGGCGCCCGTGCTGGCTGCCTGGGGCCACCACTCCCATCCCTGGGGCGCGTGCCCCTGCTGTGGGACACTCCCGCCAAGTGTCAGGGCCCAGGTGGCTGCGCCAGGCTAAGAGGGAAATGACAGCCAGGCGTTACCAGGCAACGGCGGGCTGGCGGGCTGGGGGCGTGACCAGGGGCGGGGCCTGGGCGGGTCGCGGTCTCCAACCGCGGGGCTGGGGTGAGGAGGGGAGGGGAGGGGCTGCCCGCAACCGCGAGGCCTGCGGCCAGGCCCTCACCCATGGCCACCTCCTGACCCGCGTGCCCCGCTCCCCGCCCCCCCGCACCGCCAGCCCCGTGGGCCTCCGCTCATCCCCAGGGCTTCCCACCACGGCGGTGGGCCCCCCTCTCCCTCTGCTTCAGTGCCGCCCCCGGGACCGGCATCCCCACACCACCACCACCACCACCTGTGCGCGTGGCAGCGCGTGTGGGCAGAAAGGACCCCAGGGCTCTGACTGCCGCCGAGCGCCTCCCACGCTCCCTCCTGTCCTGCGGCCGGGCTTTTCCCAGCCGGCTTGGAGAACACTCAGAGGGCCAAGGGAGGTGGGGACCCGCCTCCACCTGCAGAGTTCCGACGAGTGGGTTTGGACACACGTCGGCCCCCTGCGCGGAAGCACGACCCTCCTGAGCACTCTGACCATTGCCATCCCCCACACAGTCGCCGGGGTCCTTGCCCCGCCGCCTCGCCCCCCTCTTCCTGCGGCCCTGCCTGGAGAAGCGGTCCCCGGGAGGAGTCTGGGGGCTCTCGGGCGCCACAGGCGGGGTGTGGCACACCGCGTGCACGCTGTGCGCCCGCTTCTGTCAGCGCGGGGCGGACTCTCGCAGGGAAGGGAGTCTTCCCCATGCGTCGAGCGGGCGGTGGAGCGGGGAAGGGACCCAGAGGTGCTCGTGGAGCGCGCGGCCCCCAGCCCCGCTGAGCCCGGCGGAACGGCGTCCCCGGGGCCCGACTCGGGGCCGGCGGCCGAGGCCCGGCTGCGCGCCGCGCCCTGGGCCTGCCGTGCGCTCCTGCCCCGGCGCGGGGCGCGGGGCGCGGGGGCGGCGCGGCTGGCCCCGCGGGCCTGGGAACCCGCCGCCGCAGCGGCCAGAAAGTCCCGCTCAGCCTGCCCCGAGCTCCGCGGGCCTGGGAGCCGGGCGCCGCCGCCGCCGCCTCGACTGGGCCGCGCGGGAGCAGCCGCCAGGCCGTCCTGGTGCGCGCGCCACGAGCCACGCAGGCCGGGGGAGCCGCCGCCGGCGCCGGCGCCGCCGCCGCCGCCGCCGCCAGGTAGTGGCCGTTGCACTGCGGGAGGCCGCGGGCCCACCAGAGCATGGGCAGGTGAGGGCCCCGGGCGGCCGCCTCCCTCCGTGCACCCGTCGGGGTCTCCACCGCCCGGGCCCCGCCCCCGGGAGCAGGGACCTGCGCCTTCTCCTGTCCTGCCGGCAACCCTGGCGCCCGTGCTGGCTGCCTGGGGCCACGACTCCCATCCCTGGGGCGCGCGCCTTTGCACCTGCGACGACGGCGGCGCTGGGGTGGGGGGCGCGGCGCGGGCCGCGGCGGGGTGGCGGGTGCTGGGACCGGATTCTCAGCCTTGGGCTCCAGCGGGGCGGGGTGGGGGGGCGAGGAAGGAGTGACGTGGGGTGGTCGTGGGGGCAGGGCGCGCCGCGCAGACCCTTGAGGTCCAAGTGCAGACAGAGGAAATCAGTAAAGGGGCTTCCAGCCGGTGGGATCCCCTCGGTGCGTGCGTTTCCCTTGGGCCTTCAGGGAAGCGGGAGGCGCTGCTGCCTCCAGCCCAGGGCGAGGAGGAAGTAGCGGTGCCAGTTGTTGACCCCGCGAAATTTGGAATCGGGAGCAGGATGCAGGCGCCGGGCGCCAGTGAAAGGAAAAAGGGTTCTCCCGATCCTCTTGCTCCCTTTGGCTTTGGCAGCAGCTGCTTCTCCGTGTTGCTTTGGTCCTGCTGCCGTGCTCTTCCGGCGCTGAGTGTGAAATGCCCCAGGAAGCGGGGCGGGGAGGAGGTCGAGGATGGAAGAAGGCGAGCCGGCATGGGTGGGGGGAGCAGGCGGTGCAGGAAAGGTGATCCACCTTTCCTTGCTCTCCGCTTGCTGCCTTCCCCTGAGCCTTGGACTTCCACCCCTTCCGCCTCCGCCTGTCCTCCCGTCCTCCCGTCCAACCTCTCTCTCATCTGAGTCCTGCCAAGAAGAGGCAGGTCGAACACTTGCGGTGTGCACTGGATTGAAGGAATTACCCTGCTACGATTAGGCTCGATGAGCTTGAAGTCCTTTGAGTCAGAACCTGTTTGGGGTCTGCAGAGAGTCGCGCGTGGCGGGAGGGTGGCCCGCGTGTGGGTGAGGAGCAGGGAGGAAGGCTGCAGGGGCGAGGCCTTGGAGATTCTGCTCCAGTTTGGCCTGCAGGCAGTGGAGAACCCTGGATTCCTTTCAAGCAGGGAAGCGATGGGACCACACACAAACTCAGGTCCGGGTACCCGATTTCGCAGCCAAGCCAATCAGTGAGACGTCAGGGTTGCAGCAAGGAAAGAGGTTTATGATCAAGAGGTGGCCAGACAAGGAGGTGGGAGTAAAACTCAAACCCGCCTCCTCAAAGGGAAAACAAAACGTTGGGGCGTTTATCTGGGGTTCGGGGTAGGGGTGGGACCAGGAGAGCGCTGGGGGTGAAGCTTGAAGAGTCCTCTGCTCAGGTGCGACTGTCACTGGTATTTCTTCGTGGGTCACAAGTGCGAAGTCAGTGGGGTTCGACGTGTTGCACGCCGAGGATCTCTGTCCGTGACGCGGAAAGTGGGCGATCCCTCATTTCAGCTGGTCCAAGCCTCTGCACGATGTCCGCTCGGGCGGGGGCCGGGGGGGGGGGGGCTGCCATCAAGCTGCTCTCTGATCTGCCGTCTTCCTGTTGTTCTGCAAAACAACCTCAGAAACTTTGGTTACTTTCTTGCCCACGTCCAGCCCTGTGGGGGCCGGGCACCGTGGTGTCGGTAACGGCAGGGTTTTCCTCTTGGGTCACCCTCCCAACAGTGTGGAGGATGGGTTCAAGCGGGGAGGTGGGGGGGGGTGGTGTGCCAGGAGGCCAGCCGGCAAGATCAGTAAGGAGTCTACCGGGCTGGTTGCGTGCAAGAGACAGGAAGGCATGCGGCAGAGCAGCGGGGACGGCAAACACGGGAAGGCGCTCGGCTCCCTTTGGGAGTCGGTAGGCTGCGAAGTGGGTGAGACAGAGAGCTCAAGCGTGGCCCTGAGGCCTCTCGCTCTGCTGTCGGGGGATGAGATGGGCAGAGGTTTTCTGAGGGGATGAAAGGAAGGTAAGAGGAGGGGGAGGCTTTTGTTGGAGGATACCGGGCTCCCTTTTGGACGCGTCGGTTTTGAGAAGCCTTCGGACATCCTGAGAGGTGCGTCCAGCAGACAGTTAGAGAAAGCAGCGTGGAGTCAGGGGCAGGGTGACGTCAGTCGTACGCACTCCGAAGCCCTGGGCATCCGGGGGGCGAGTCGAATCGTAGGAGAGCGCATGAGCTTGCTCTGAGACCCGAGGGGTTCCTGTTCCCTGAAGACCGTGCCTTCGGGAACAGAACCCTTTGAGAAGTGGTCGGGAGGAGAAGCCGCAGAGGAAAGTGAGACAGAGGGGTCTGAGGTTAGGAAGGGCACCTGGGGAGGGGGCCATCCCCCAGAGAAAGAGGGTGGAGAGAACTTGCAGAGACTGAAGACGTGGGCAGCATTCCTCAGACACCACAGGGAGTTTAGGAAGACGAAGGAACCGAAGGGCGTGCCCTGGCCTCTTGCCAGGACAGGACGGCGACGAGATTTGGGGAGTCTTTCGAGGAGCCGGTGAGAGACGAGGCGATGACTGGATGGCTGACGAGGAGAGGAGTCGAGGTCTTTTGGCAGCAGCTTAGCCGTGAAAGGTAGAGAGAGAAGGCGGTGGTGGAGGAGCAGAAAGGAGAGGTGTGGATGCCGGGAGAGACTTGGGTGTGCTCAGCGGCTTAAGGAAAGAGACGGGCCGAAGAGAAAGCAGCTGGCAAACTGAGGGAACGAGATCTTTGGGGGAGGCTGAGCAGATGGTTCCCAGGGCACCCCACGTGGAGCCGGGCCCCTGGAACTGCCAAGCTGAATCCCTATTCCTGGAAAACCAAAGGGAAAGGGGAGGGGTGGGTGGAGAGAAATAGAGGGACGTTCAAACGGGGGTGGGGGGGTGCGGGAAACGGAGAGTTCTTGACTAGCTGGCCTCTGATCTCTTCGGGTCCCGAACGGTATGAGGACGATCCCGCTTGAGGCAGGCGATGGAGATTTGGAGGGGCTGTTGAGGAAACGGGGCGGGGGGAGGGCGTTGACCACGGCCCTCTGATGGGCTTGGGGGCGGAAGCGGCTTCCATGCCCATCGCGAGGCGCCGGTTCAGTCAGTCGGTGTCCATCCGGACCACAGACCACAGACCCCTGCTTTGGAAAACAACAAGATGCAGTTCGTAAACCCTTGCAAAGATCTCTGAGGTCAGGTGACTGGCTTTGCAACCAAAAGCGAGTCAGGGAATAAGACCCTCCCCTGCTTAGGAGTTTTCTTTCCTGTCTGTCCCAGAGGCCAGAGAGCACCCGAGGGCGGTTTCCCAGGCAGCGGAAAGAGGAGGAGGACCAAGCCGAGCCGGGGGAAACCAAGCTTTCCTCCTGAAGTTTGGATGCCTGCCCCTTGCACGTTGGTGCCCTTCCCCTTTCTTCCTACTGTCCCGGGAGTGGGCGCCCTCGCGCGCTTTCTGATTCTGCAGCACTAAGGCAAGTTAGGTTCCCGCTCCCCGAGGGAAAGCTCAATAAACGCCCCCCTCCCCCCACCCCCGCCCTTCCCACCCCCCCACCCCCCACCCGCCCGCAACCCCCCCACCTCCCAGACCCAACCCCCACCCCCCACCCCACGCCCCCCAGCTCCTCGGAGACGGTGACAGCGTGGCAAACAGAATCGGAAGCGTCCTTGGCCCACAGCCTGCGATCCCACTGCTCTCCAGAGAAGTGACATCCGTCCGCTTTAAGCTGGGTGACCACCTGCAGCGACACCCTTTTGAAAGCGTGAGCCATAGCTATTTCTTTGAAAGCTCCAGTAAAGCCGCAGAGAAACCTGTGACCTTTAGCACAAGGCCACTTCGTGCTAAGGAACCCACAGCGGGGGACCGGCTTTCCTGAAAGCGCCGTCGTCTCCTCTGCGGCTTGGGGAGCCTCTAGGGCTTGGACAGGCCTTGGAGCAGCCCGGCAGCACTCTTGGCGGGTGGCAGCAGCCAAGGTGTGCCCCTGGGCACGACGTCGGTCACGGCGTCTAAGAGAAGGTGCCCAGACCCTCCGGTTCCGGGGCCGGGTGGGTCGATGAGAGACACGGCTGGGGAGCAGGGATTCCCGTCCGATCTTCTGGGGGTGGCTGCGAGGGCGGGTCTCAGAAGAGCTGGCACGTTCTTAGCCAGTCTCTTCCTGGCGGGTGCTTCGGGACGCTTCCTGGGCTGAGCGGGGAGCTGTCGTGGGGGAGAAGCTCCCCGAGACTCAGCTTCTAGAAAATTCACCCAAAGCTCCGAGAAGGAACTCTTGAGCTCGGATTGCTGGCTGGGTCTCCGAGGCATGTCGGGGGCACTGCGGGATCCGAGCCGCCCGGTCACCCATCCGGTAAGGCCGCCCTGCTCTTCCTGCAGCAACTGCTCCATTGCCTCCCTTTCCACACCCAGGGTGCTTCCCATCCGTCGGAAGGCTTCCCGGCGTTCGTGTCTGGCGCTTTGCAAGGCGTCCGTGAAGAGCTTTCTCAGGAGGGCCTTGTCTGCTTTTCCTTCCAGGCTGCTCACTAAGTCGGTCCACTTCTTTTGGACGTCCTCCAGCACTTCCTGTCGGGCCTCGTCTTGTCGCTGCAGTTCTCCGATCTGCTCCTCCTGCAGGCGCGAGGCGGCTTGCGCTCTCTCCAGCCGTCCCTGCAGCGACCTCAGCTTCCCTTCCAGACCGTCTGCCTTTTGCATCCATTCGGCCAGGACCACCTTCAGGTTGGCCAGGGCTCCGGCGTGCTGCTTCTCTGCTTCCCGGGAGGCGGACAGCTGGAGGGCAGTCTCCTCTTTCTGCTGGGTGACCGCAGTCAGTTGCTCCTGCAGGGACCCGAGCCGGGCAGCGGCCCGCTGGCTCGCCTTCTGCATGGCGCGGGAAGATGACAGGAGCCTCTCCTCTAGCGCCGTGACTTTCCTCCTGAGTTGAGCCGCTCTGTCTCCTGCCAGCCGCGCTGCCCGGAGATGCGCGTCTTGGCATTCTGAAGCCTGCGTCCGAGACCTCCCCAGCTCCTGGCCTAAGCGCGCTTCCTTGTCCCGCAAAAGGCGAACCTCCTCCCGCAGGGCGCAGTTTTCCACTCGTTCCTGTCTCAGCGCCAGCGCCGCCTCATCTCTCTCGTGCTGAAAGAGAATGCTCTTTTCCTGCATGGAGGTCACTGCATTGAGAAGCTGGCCTAATTCCCCAGCCCGGCCCTGTTCTTTTTCTCTCAGGAGGCACTCAAAAGCCAGAGCCGCCTTCTTCACGGAGACGCATTCGAATTCCTTCTCCCTCAGCGTCACAGAGAGGCGCATGTTCGTCTCTTGTAAGGCTTGGTTTTCGGCGTCCTTCTCCCTGGACCTTTCCAGCAGTTTTGCATTTTCCTGTTTGACTTGGCACGCATCCGCCTCCAGATGGCCTATCCTCTCCTTCAGGTTTGTCACCGCCTGCCTCAAAAGTTCGTTTTCGCTCGCTTGGGTCGTGAGGTCTTCCCTCAGAGAAAGGAATTCCTCCCTCTGCGCCTCGATTAAGAGCTCTTTGTCCTCCAGCGTGTTCTGCAAAGCCTCTTGTTTCTCCTTGAGCCGCTGAATTTCGGAATCCGTCTGTGCCTGCCGTTCCCTCTCCAGTTCCGAGGTGGCGGCCATCGCCTCGGACAGTCTCTGAGTCTCCTCCTGGAGGCTTCTGATGGCTGCGTCTTTTTCCTCCGTGGCTCGCCTTAAGGCTTCCATCTCTGCTGGCGGCCCTTTCGAAGGCTCGCCCAGCGCCTCGGACTTAATTGCCTCCTGAGAGCCGGCTGCCTCGCAAGTCCGCGACGATGCGGCGGGCGGCTGTGGTGACGTGAGGTCGGGTGGACCCAAGAGAACCTCCTCGGCATTGCAGAGCTGCTCTAGGCCGAGCTGCATCTGTGCCAGTCTCTTCCCCAAGAGCCGGAGTTGGGTCGCATCCCCTTGAGAACGGGGCAACGGGGCGGCAGGGTGCATCTGTCGCCGAGACTTCTCCTCGCTGTCCACTAAGGCCCGTGCCTCGAGTGGTGGGAGTTCCTTCTGAAGTTGGGATGACTCCCGCTGCAGATTGTGCACCTCGGTCAGCACCAGCCGCTGCCACTCCTCCAGCACGTTGACCCGCTGCTTCAACGTGTCCCGTTCCCGGAGAAGCTCCTCCAACTGGTTCGCGTCCACGCCCCGAACCTCATGGCCAGCGTCGGACGTTTGCCAGATGGTCAGTAAAGTCTGGCATTTCTGGCTCAAGGCACCGATTTCAATGTCTTTGGCTCGGACGAGGCGTGATAAGTGCCGGATCGCTTCTCGAAACATGTCCTCCCCGCCGCCGTCAGCTCGAGGGCGCCGTGTCTGATTTTCGCCTCGCAGCTTCCCGAGCTCTGCTTCTTTGGCCACCAGCAGGTCCATCATTGCGTGATACGCCCTTTTCAGCTGGCTGTTTTCCCTCACCTTCTCGTCGAAAACGGCCAACACTCGTTCCCTTTCCAAAGCATAGGCTTGCAGTTGCTGCTGGAGGCCCCCCGCATCCTGGACGGAGGCAGCCGAAGCTAGGCGAGCGGGGAGGCCCTGGCTCTCCCAGTCTTGCGGCTGGATCGTCTGAGTTCGTGGCCCGGTCTCATCTTCGTCCGGCTCATCAAGCCGCTCGGTCAGAGGGGTCGTCTTTTCGGTCCCAAGTTTCAGTGCCTTCCTCTGCTTTTGCTCTTCAGTGGTCCTTGGAGGATGCTGGGTTTCCTCCTCCAGGTGACCTTCGATCCCTTCCAGTGGAGACACCTCAGATTCTAGTTGTGTCACGGCGTCGAGGGTGTTCGGGTCAACCACTGGAGCGGCTCGAGCCCGTTGTTGTCTCTGTGGCTCCAGTTCTTCCCTCAGGTGACTGCCTTCTTCTTGCAGGGAGGCGAGCCTCGTGTCTCCTTCCTCGAGGGTTTCCTGCAGCGTTGCGGTGTCTCTCCGAGCTGGAGTTGCCGGTCTCTCCTGCTCGGGTGGTCCGGTCGCCTGAATGGCTTCCGTCTCCTTTCTCCCCGAGTCGGGGAAGTCTGGCAGCTTTGGCGTCCCCTTCCTCAGCACACCTCTGGTGGAGTCAGAGAGGTGTGCGGGGAGGGAAGCCACACTGCCGCCCACTCGCCCCAGGGAATGGCCTAAGCCGGAGCCGAGGCCGAGGCCGAGGCGGCCAAACCAGGAGGCCATCGCTGCGGGTCACAGCACTGACCTGGTGCGCTCCGCGAAGAGCGTCCAGCCCAGTCGGACAGTCCCGCCAAGTGTCAGGGCCCCGGCGGCTGCGCGAGGCTAAGAGTCAAATCACAGCCAGGCGCTGCTAGGCGACGGCGGGCCGGCGGCCTGGGGGCGGGGCCTGGGCGGGGCCGGGGCGGGGCCTGGGCGGGGCGCGGGCTCCAACCGTTGGGCTCGGGCTCCTGGAGGGGAGGGGCGGGGCTGCCCGCAACCTCGAGGCCTGCCGCCCGGCCCTCACCCATGGCCACCTCCTGGCCCGCGTGCCCCGCTCCGCCCCCCACCCAGCCCCCACCGCCAGCCCCGTGGGCCTCCGCTCAACCCCAGGGCTTCCCACCGCGGCGGTGGGCCCCCCTCTCCCTCTGCTTCAGTGCCGCCCCCGGGGGCCAGGCGGCCCTCCTGCCCCCTGGGGCCGCCCGCCAAGACCGCCGCGCTGAAGGCCGCCATCCCCACACCACCGCCACCTGTGCGCGTGGCAGCGCGTGTGGGCAGGAAGGACCCCAGGGCTCTGACTGCCGCCGAGCGCCTCCCACGCTCCCTCCTGTCCTGTGGCCGGGGCTTTTCCCAGCCGGCTTGGAGAACACTCGGAGGGCCAAGGTAGGTGGGGACCCGCCTCCACCTGCAGAGTTCCGACGAGTGTCTTCGGACACACGTCGGCCCCCTGCGCGGAAGCACGACCCTCCTGAGCACCCTGACCATTGCCATCCCCCACACAGTCGCCGGGGTCCTTGCCCCGCCGCCTCGCCCCCCACTTCCTGCGGCCCTGCCTGGAGAAGCGGTCCCCGGGAGGAGTCTGGGGGCTCTCGGGCGCCACAGGCGGGGTGTGGCACACCGCGTGCACGCTGTGCGCCCGCTTCTGTCAGCGTGGGGCGGGCTCTGGTCGTGGAAGGGAGTCTTCCCCATGCGTCGAGCGGGCGGTGGAGCGGGGAAAGGACCCAGAGGTGCTCGTGGAGCGCGCGGCCCCCAGCCCCGCTGAGCCCGGCGGAACGGCGTCCCCGGGGCCCGACTCGGGGCCGGCGGCCGAGGCCCGGCTGCGCGCCGCGCCCTGGGCCTGCCGTGCGCTCCTGCCCCGGCGCGGGGCGCGGGGCGCGGGGGCGGCGCGGCTGGCCCCGCGGGCCTGGGGACCCGCCGCCGCAGCGACCAGAAAGTCCCGGTCAGCCTGCCCCGAGCTCCGTGGGCCTGGGAGCCGGGCGCCGCCGCCGCCGCCGCCGCCGCCGCCGGCTCGGCAGTGTCGCGCGGGAGCAGCCGCCAGGCCGTCCCGATGCGCGCGCCAGGAGCCCCGCAGGCTGGGGAGCCGCCGCCGCCGCCGCCGCCGCCGCCAGGAAGTGGCCGTTGCACTGCGGGAGGCCGCGGGCTCACCAGAGCATGGGCAGGTGAGGGCCCCTGGCGGCCGCCTCCCTCCGTGCACCCGTCGGGGTCTCCACCGCCCGGGCCCCGCCCCCGGGAGCAGGGACCTGCGCCTTCTCCTGTCCTGCCGGCGACCCTGGCGCCCGTGCTGGCTGCCTGGGGCCACCACTCCCATCCCTGGGGCGCGTGCCCCTGCTGTGGGACACTCCCGCCAAGTGTCAGGGCCCAGGTGGCTGCGCCAGGCTAAGAGGGAAATGACAGCCAGGCGTTACCAGGCAACGGCGGGCTGGCGGGCTGGGGGCGTGACCAGGGGCGGGGCCTGGGCGGGTCGCGGTCTCCAACCGCGGGGCTGGGGTGAGGAGGGGAGGGGAGGGGCTGCCCGCAACCGCGAGGCCTGCGGCCAGGCCCTCACCCATGGCCACCTCCTGACCCGCGTGCCCCGCTCCCCGCCCCCCCGCACCGCCAGCCCCGTGGGCCTCCGCTCATCCCCAGGGCTTCCCACCACGGCGGTGGGCCCCCCTCTCCCTCTGCTTCAGTGCCGCCCCCGGGACCGGCATCCCCACACCACCACCACCACCACCTGTGCGCGTGGCAGCGCGTGTGGGCAGAAAGGACCCCAGGGCTCTGACTGCCGCCGAGCGCCTCCCACGCTCCCTCCTGTCCTGCGGCCGGGCTTTTCCCAGCCGGCTTGGAGAACACTCAGAGGGCCAAGGGAGGTGGGGACCCGCCTCCACCTGCAGAGTTCCGACGAGTGGGTTTGGACACACGTCGGCCCCCTGCGCGGAAGCACGACCCTCCTGAGCACTCTGACCATTGCCATCCCCCACACAGTCGCCGGGGTCCTTGCCCCGCCGCCTCGCCCCCCTCTTCCTGCGGCCCTGCCTGGAGAAGCGGTCCCCGGGAGGAGTCTGGGGGCTCTCGGGCGCCACAGGCGGGGTGTGGCACACCGCGTGCACGCTGTGCGCCCGCTTCTGTCAGCGCGGGGCGGACTCTCGCAGGGAAGGGAGTCTTCCCCATGCGTCGAGCGGGCGGTGGAGCGGGGAAGGGACCCAGAGGTGCTCGTGGAGCGCGCGGCCCCCAGCCCCGCTGAGCCCGGCGGAACGGCGTCCCCGGGGCCCGACTCGGGGCCGGCGGCCGAGGCCCGGCTGCGCGCCGCGCCCTGGGCCTGCCGTGCGCTCCTGCCCCGGCGCGGGGCGCGGGGCGCGGGGGCGGCGCGGCTGGCCCCGCGGGCCTGGGAACCCGCCGCCGCAGCGGCCAGAAAGTCCCGCTCAGCCTGCCCCGAGCTCCGCGGGCCTGGGAGCCGGGCGCCGCCGCCGCCGCCTCGACTGGGCCGCGCGGGAGCAGCCGCCAGGCCGTCCTGGTGCGCGCGCCACGAGCCACGCAGGCCGGGGGAGCCGCCGCCGGCGCCGGCGCCGCCGCCGCCGCCGCCGCCAGGTAGTGGCCGTTGCACTGCGGGAGGCCGCGGGCCCACCAGAGCATGGGCAGGTGAGGGCCCCGGGCGGCCGCCTCCCTCCGTGCACCCGTCGGGGTCTCCACCGCCCGGGCCCCGCCCCCGGGAGCAGGGACCTGCGCCTTCTCCTGTCCTGCCGGCAACCCTGGCGCCCGTGCTGGCTGCCTGGGGCCACGACTCCCATCCCTGGGGCGCGCGCCTTTGCACCTGCGACGACGGCGGCGCTGGGGTGGGGGGCGCGGCGCGGGCCGCGGCGGGGTGGCGGGTGCTGGGACCGGATTCTCAGCCTTGGGCTCCAGCGGGGCGGGGTGGGGGGGCGAGGAAGGAGTGACGTGGGGTGGTCGTGGGGGCAGGGCGCGCCGCGCAGACCCTTGAGGTCCAAGTGCAGACAGAGGAAATCAGTAAAGGGGCTTCCAGCCGGTGGGATCCCCTCGGTGCGTGCGTTTCCCTTGGGCCTTCAGGGAAGCGGGAGGCGCTGCTGCCTCCAGCCCAGGGCGAGGAGGAAGTAGCGGTGCCAGTTGTTGACCCCGCGAAATTTGGAATCGGGAGCAGGATGCAGGCGCCGGGCGCCAGTGAAAGGAAAAAGGGTTCTCCCGATCCTCTTGCTCCCTTTGGCTTTGGCAGCAGCTGCTTCTCCGTGTTGCTTTGGTCCTGCTGCCGTGCTCTTCCGGCGCTGAGTGTGAAATGCCCCAGGAAGCGGGGCGGGGAGGAGGTCGAGGATGGAAGAAGGCGAGCCGGCATGGGTGGGGGGAGCAGGCGGTGCAGGAAAGGTGATCCACCTTTCCTTGCTCTCCGCTTGCTGCCTTCCCCTGAGCCTTGGACTTCCACCCCTTCCGCCTCCGCCTGTCCTCCCGTCCTCCCGTCCAACCTCTCTCTCATCTGAGTCCTGCCAAGAAGAGGCAGGTCGAACACTTGCGGTGTGCACTGGATTGAAGGAATTACCCTGCTACGATTAGGCTCGATGAGCTTGAAGTCCTTTGAGTCAGAACCTGTTTGGGGTCTGCAGAGAGTCGCGCGTGGCGGGAGGGTGGCCCGCGTGTGGGTGAGGAGCAGGGAGGAAGGCTGCAGGGGCGAGGCCTTGGAGATTCTGCTCCAGTTTGGCCTGCAGGCAGTGGAGAACCCTGGATTCCTTTCAAGCAGGGAAGCGATGGGACCACACACAAACTCAGGTCCGGGTACCCGATTTCGCAGCCAAGCCAATCAGTGAGACGTCAGGGTTGCAGCAAGGAAAGAGGTTTATGATCAAGAGGTGGCCAGACAAGGAGGTGGGAGTAAAACTCAAACCCGCCTCCTCAAAGGGAAAACAAAACGTTGGGGCGTTTATCTGGGGTTCGGGGTAGGGGTGGGACCAGGAGAGCGCTGGGGGTGAAGCTTGAAGAGTCCTCTGCTCAGGTGCGACTGTCACTGGTATTTCTTCGTGGGTCACAAGTGCGAAGTCAGTGGGGTTCGACGTGTTGCACGCCGAGGATCTCTGTCCGTGACGCGGAAAGTGGGCGATCCCTCATTTCAGCTGGTCCAAGCCTCTGCACGATGTCCGCTCGGGCGGGGGCCGGGGGGGGGGGGGCTGCCATCAAGCTGCTCTCTGATCTGCCGTCTTCCTGTTGTTCTGCAAAACAACCTCAGAAACTTTGGTTACTTTCTTGCCCACGTCCAGCCCTGTGGGGGCCGGGCACCGTGGTGTCGGTAACGGCAGGGTTTTCCTCTTGGGTCACCCTCCCAACAGTGTGGAGGATGGGTTCAAGCGGGGAGGTGGGGGGGGGTGGTGTGCCAGGAGGCCAGCCGGCAAGATCAGTAAGGAGTCTACCGGGCTGGTTGCGTGCAAGAGACAGGAAGGCATGCGGCAGAGCAGCGGGGACGGCAAACACGGGAAGGCGCTCGGCTCCCTTTGGGAGTCGGTAGGCTGCGAAGTGGGTGAGACAGAGAGCTCAAGCGTGGCCCTGAGGCCTCTCGCTCTGCTGTCGGGGGATGAGATGGGCAGAGGTTTTCTGAGGGGATGAAAGGAAGGTAAGAGGAGGGGGAGGCTTTTGTTGGAGGATACCGGGCTCCCTTTTGGACGCGTCGGTTTTGAGAAGCCTTCGGACATCCTGAGAGGTGCGTCCAGCAGACAGTTAGAGAAAGCAGCGTGGAGTCAGGGGCAGGGTGACGTCAGTCGTACGCACTCCGAAGCCCTGGGCATCCGGGGGGCGAGTCGAATCGTAGGAGAGCGCATGAGCTTGCTCTGAGACCCGAGGGGTTCCTGTTCCCTGAAGACCGTGCCTTCGGGAACAGAACCCTTTGAGAAGTGGTCGGGAGGAGAAGCCGCAGAGGAAAGTGAGACAGAGGGGTCTGAGGTTAGGAAGGGCACCTGGGGAGGGGGCCATCCCCCAGAGAAAGAGGGTGGAGAGAACTTGCAGAGACTGAAGACGTGGGCAGCATTCCTCAGACACCACAGGGAGTTTAGGAAGACGAAGGAACCGAAGGGCGTGCCCTGGCCTCTTGCCAGGACAGGACGGCGACGAGATTTGGGGAGTCTTTCGAGGAGCCGGTGAGAGACGAGGCGATGACTGGATGGCTGACGAGGAGAGGAGTCGAGGTCTTTTGGCAGCAGCTTAGCCGTGAAAGGTAGAGAGAGAAGGCGGTGGTGGAGGAGCAGAAAGGAGAGGTGTGGATGCCGGGAGAGACTTGGGTGTGCTCAGCGGCTTAAGGAAAGAGACGGGCCGAAGAGAAAGCAGCTGGCAAACTGAGGGAACGAGATCTTTGGGGGAGGCTGAGCAGATGGTTCCCAGGGCACCCCACGTGGAGCCGGGCCCCTGGAACTGCCAAGCTGAATCCCTATTCCTGGAAAACCAAAGGGAAAGGGGAGGGGTGGGTGGAGAGAAATAGAGGGACGTTCAAACGGGGGTGGGGGGGTGCGGGAAACGGAGAGTTCTTGACTAGCTGGCCTCTGATCTCTTCGGGTCCCGAACGGTATGAGGACGATCCCGCTTGAGGCAGGCGATGGAGATTTGGAGGGGCTGTTGAGGAAACGGGGCGGGGGGAGGGCGTTGACCACGGCCCTCTGATGGGCTTGGGGGCGGAAGCGGCTTCCATGCCCATCGCGAGGCGCCGGTTCAGTCAGTCGGTGTCCATCCGGACCACAGACCACAGACCCCTGCTTTGGAAAACAACAAGATGCAGTTCGTAAACCCTTGCAAAGATCTCTGAGGTCAGGTGACTGGCTTTGCAACCAAAAGCGAGTCAGGGAATAAGACCCTCCCCTGCTTAGGAGTTTTCTTTCCTGTCTGTCCCAGAGGCCAGAGAGCACCCGAGGGCGGTTTCCCAGGCAGCGGAAAGAGGAGGAGGACCAAGCCGAGCCGGGGGAAACCAAGCTTTCCTCCTGAAGTTTGGATGCCTGCCCCTTGCACGTTGGTGCCCTTCCCCTTTCTTCCTACTGTCCCGGGAGTGGGCGCCCTCGCGCGCTTTCTGATTCTGCAGCACTAAGGCAAGTTAGGTTCCCGCTCCCCGAGGGAAAGCTCAATAAACGCCCCCCTCCCCCCACCCCCGCCCTTCCCACCCCCCCACCCCCCACCCGCCCGCAACCCCCCCACCTCCCAGACCCAACCCCCACCCCCCACCCCACGCCCCCCAGCTCCTCGGAGACGGTGACAGCGTGGCAAACAGAATCGGAAGCGTCCTTGGCCCACAGCCTGCGATCCCACTGCTCTCCAGAGAAGTGACATCCGTCCGCTTTAAGCTGGGTGACCACCTGCAGCGACACCCTTTTGAAAGCGTGAGCCATAGCTATTTCTTTGAAAGCTCCAGTAAAGCCGCAGAGAAACCTGTGACCTTTAGCACAAGGCCACTTCGTGCTAAGGAACCCACAGCGGGGGACCGGCTTTCCTGAAAGCGCCGTCGTCTCCTCTGCGGCTTGGGGAGCCTCTAGGGCTTGGACAGGCCTTGGAGCAGCCCGGCAGCACTCTTGGCGGGTGGCAGCAGCCAAGGTGTGCCCCTGGGCACGACGTCGGTCACGGCGTCTAAGAGAAGGTGCCCAGACCCTCCGGTTCCGGGGCCGGGTGGGTCGATGAGAGACACGGCTGGGGAGCAGGGATTCCCGTCCGATCTTCTGGGGGTGGCTGCGAGGGCGGGTCTCAGAAGAGCTGGCACGTTCTTAGCCAGTCTCTTCCTGGCGGGTGCTTCGGGACGCTTCCTGGGCTGAGCGGGGAGCTGTCGTGGGGGAGAAGCTCCCCGAGACTCAGCTTCTAGAAAATTCACCCAAAGCTCCGAGAAGGAACTCTTGAGCTCGGATTGCTGGCTGGGTCTCCGAGGCATGTCGGGGGCACTGCGGGATCCGAGCCGCCCGGTCACCCATCCGGTAAGGCCGCCCTGCTCTTCCTGCAGCAACTGCTCCATTGCCTCCCTTTCCACACCCAGGGTGCTTCCCATCCGTCGGAAGGCTTCCCGGCGTTCGTGTCTGGCGCTTTGCAAGGCGTCCGTGAAGAGCTTTCTCAGGAGGGCCTTGTCTGCTTTTCCTTCCAGGCTGCTCACTAAGTCGGTCCACTTCTTTTGGACGTCCTCCAGCACTTCCTGTCGGGCCTCGTCTTGTCGCTGCAGTTCTCCGATCTGCTCCTCCTGCAGGCGCGAGGCGGCTTGCGCTCTCTCCAGCCGTCCCTGCAGCGACCTCAGCTTCCCTTCCAGACCGTCTGCCTTTTGCATCCATTCGGCCAGGACCACCTTCAGGTTGGCCAGGGCTCCGGCGTGCTGCTTCTCTGCTTCCCGGGAGGCGGACAGCTGGAGGGCAGTCTCCTCTTTCTGCTGGGTGACCGCAGTCAGTTGCTCCTGCAGGGACCCGAGCCGGGCAGCGGCCCGCTGGCTCGCCTTCTGCATGGCGCGGGAAGATGACAGGAGCCTCTCCTCTAGCGCCGTGACTTTCCTCCTGAGTTGAGCCGCTCTGTCTCCTGCCAGCCGCGCTGCCCGGAGATGCGCGTCTTGGCATTCTGAAGCCTGCGTCCGAGACCTCCCCAGCTCCTGGCCTAAGCGCGCTTCCTTGTCCCGCAAAAGGCGAACCTCCTCCCGCAGGGCGCAGTTTTCCACTCGTTCCTGTCTCAGCGCCAGCGCCGCCTCATCTCTCTCGTGCTGAAAGAGAATGCTCTTTTCCTGCATGGAGGTCACTGCATTGAGAAGCTGGCCTAATTCCCCAGCCCGGCCCTGTTCTTTTTCTCTCAGGAGGCACTCAAAAGCCAGAGCCGCCTTCTTCACGGAGACGCATTCGAATTCCTTCTCCCTCAGCGTCACAGAGAGGCGCATGTTCGTCTCTTGTAAGGCTTGGTTTTCGGCGTCCTTCTCCCTGGACCTTTCCAGCAGTTTTGCATTTTCCTGTTTGACTTGGCACGCATCCGCCTCCAGATGGCCTATCCTCTCCTTCAGGTTTGTCACCGCCTGCCTCAAAAGTTCGTTTTCGCTCGCTTGGGTCGTGAGGTCTTCCCTCAGAGAAAGGAATTCCTCCCTCTGCGCCTCGATTAAGAGCTCTTTGTCCTCCAGCGTGTTCTGCAAAGCCTCTTGTTTCTCCTTGAGCCGCTGAATTTCGGAATCCGTCTGTGCCTGCCGTTCCCTCTCCAGTTCCGAGGTGGCGGCCATCGCCTCGGACAGTCTCTGAGTCTCCTCCTGGAGGCTTCTGATGGCTGCGTCTTTTTCCTCCGTGGCTCGCCTTAAGGCTTCCATCTCTGCTGGCGGCCCTTTCGAAGGCTCGCCCAGCGCCTCGGACTTAATTGCCTCCTGAGAGCCGGCTGCCTCGCAAGTCCGCGACGATGCGGCGGGCGGCTGTGGTGACGTGAGGTCGGGTGGACCCAAGAGAACCTCCTCGGCATTGCAGAGCTGCTCTAGGCCGAGCTGCATCTGTGCCAGTCTCTTCCCCAAGAGCCGGAGTTGGGTCGCATCCCCTTGAGAACGGGGCAACGGGGCGGCAGGGTGCATCTGTCGCCGAGACTTCTCCTCGCTGTCCACTAAGGCCCGTGCCTCGAGTGGTGGGAGTTCCTTCTGAAGTTGGGATGACTCCCGCTGCAGATTGTGCACCTCGGTCAGCACCAGCCGCTGCCACTCCTCCAGCACGTTGACCCGCTGCTTCAACGTGTCCCGTTCCCGGAGAAGCTCCTCCAACTGGTTCGCGTCCACGCCCCGAACCTCATGGCCAGCGTCGGACGTTTGCCAGATGGTCAGTAAAGTCTGGCATTTCTGGCTCAAGGCACCGATTTCAATGTCTTTGGCTCGGACGAGGCGTGATAAGTGCCGGATCGCTTCTCGAAACATGTCCTCCCCGCCGCCGTCAGCTCGAGGGCGCCGTGTCTGATTTTCGCCTCGCAGCTTCCCGAGCTCTGCTTCTTTGGCCACCAGCAGGTCCATCATTGCGTGATACGCCCTTTTCAGCTGGCTGTTTTCCCTCACCTTCTCGTCGAAAACGGCCAACACTCGTTCCCTTTCCAAAGCATAGGCTTGCAGTTGCTGCTGGAGGCCCCCCGCATCCTGGACGGAGGCAGCCGAAGCTAGGCGAGCGGGGAGGCCCTGGCTCTCCCAGTCTTGCGGCTGGATCGTCTGAGTTCGTGGCCCGGTCTCATCTTCGTCCGGCTCATCAAGCCGCTCGGTCAGAGGGGTCGTCTTTTCGGTCCCAAGTTTCAGTGCCTTCCTCTGCTTTTGCTCTTCAGTGGTCCTTGGAGGATGCTGGGTTTCCTCCTCCAGGTGACCTTCGATCCCTTCCAGTGGAGACACCTCAGATTCTAGTTGTGTCACGGCGTCGAGGGTGTTCGGGTCAACCACTGGAGCGGCTCGAGCCCGTTGTTGTCTCTGTGGCTCCAGTTCTTCCCTCAGGTGACTGCCTTCTTCTTGCAGGGAGGCGAGCCTCGTGTCTCCTTCCTCGAGGGTTTCCTGCAGCGTTGCGGTGTCTCTCCGAGCTGGAGTTGCCGGTCTCTCCTGCTCGGGTGGTCCGGTCGCCTGAATGGCTTCCGTCTCCTTTCTCCCCGAGTCGGGGAAGTCTGGCAGCTTTGGCGTCCCCTTCCTCAGCACACCTCTGGTGGAGTCAGAGAGGTGTGCGGGGAGGGAAGCCACACTGCCGCCCACTCGCCCCAGGGAATGGCCTAAGCCGGAGCCGAGGCCGAGGCCGAGGCGGCCAAACCAGGAGGCCATCGCTGCGGGTCACAGCACTGACCTGGTGCGCTCCGCGAAGAGCGTCCAGCCCAGTCGGACAGTCCCGCCAAGTGTCAGGGCCCCGGCGGCTGCGCGAGGCTAAGAGTCAAATCACAGCCAGGCGCTGCTAGGCGACGGCGGGCCGGCGGCCTGGGGGCGGGGCCTGGGCGGGGCCGGGGCGGGGCCTGGGCGGGGCGCGGGCTCCAACCGTTGGGCTCGGGCTCCTGGAGGGGAGGGGCGGGGCTGCCCGCAACCTCGAGGCCTGCCGCCCGGCCCTCACCCATGGCCACCTCCTGGCCCGCGTGCCCCGCTCCGCCCCCCACCCAGCCCCCACCGCCAGCCCCGTGGGCCTCCGCTCAACCCCAGGGCTTCCCACCGCGGCGGTGGGCCCCCCTCTCCCTCTGCTTCAGTGCCGCCCCCGGGGGCCAGGCGGCCCTCCTGCCCCCTGGGGCCGCCCGCCAAGACCGCCGCGCTGAAGGCCGCCATCCCCACACCACCGCCACCTGTGCGCGTGGCAGCGCGTGTGGGCAGGAAGGACCCCAGGGCTCTGACTGCCGCCGAGCGCCTCCCACGCTCCCTCCTGTCCTGTGGCCGGGGCTTTTCCCAGCCGGCTTGGAGAACACTCGGAGGGCCAAGGTAGGTGGGGACCCGCCTCCACCTGCAGAGTTCCGACGAGTGTCTTCGGACACACGTCGGCCCCCTGCGCGGAAGCACGACCCTCCTGAGCACCCTGACCATTGCCATCCCCCACACAGTCGCCGGGGTCCTTGCCCCGCCGCCTCGCCCCCCACTTCCTGCGGCCCTGCCTGGAGAAGCGGTCCCCGGGAGGAGTCTGGGGGCTCTCGGGCGCCACAGGCGGGGTGTGGCACACCGCGTGCACGCTGTGCGCCCGCTTCTGTCAGCGTGGGGCGGGCTCTGGTCGTGGAAGGGAGTCTTCCCCATGCGTCGAGCGGGCGGTGGAGCGGGGAAAGGACCCAGAGGTGCTCGTGGAGCGCGCGGCCCCCAGCCCCGCTGAGCCCGGCGGAACGGCGTCCCCGGGGCCCGACTCGGGGCCGGCGGCCGAGGCCCGGCTGCGCGCCGCGCCCTGGGCCTGCCGTGCGCTCCTGCCCCGGCGCGGGGCGCGGGGCGCGGGGGCGGCGCGGCTGGCCCCGCGGGCCTGGGGACCCGCCGCCGCAGCGACCAGAAAGTCCCGGTCAGCCTGCCCCGAGCTCCGTGGGCCTGGGAGCCGGGCGCCGCCGCCGCCGCCGCCGCCGCCGCCGGCTCGGCAGTGTCGCGCGGGAGCAGCCGCCAGGCCGTCCCGATGCGCGCGCCAGGAGCCCCGCAGGCTGGGGAGCCGCCGCCGCCGCCGCCGCCGCCGCCAGGAAGTGGCCGTTGCACTGCGGGAGGCCGCGGGCTCACCAGAGCATGGGCAGGTGAGGGCCCCTGGCGGCCGCCTCCCTCCGTGCACCCGTCGGGGTCTCCACCGCCCGGGCCCCGCCCCCGGGAGCAGGGACCTGCGCCTTCTCCTGTCCTGCCGGCGACCCTGGCGCCCGTGCTGGCTGCCTGGGGCCACCACTCCCATCCCTGGGGCGCGTGCCCCTGCTGTGGGACACTCCCGCCAAGTGTCAGGGCCCAGGTGGCTGCGCCAGGCTAAGAGGGAAATGACAGCCAGGCGTTACCAGGCAACGGCGGGCTGGCGGGCTGGGGGCGTGACCAGGGGCGGGGCCTGGGCGGGTCGCGGTCTCCAACCGCGGGGCTGGGGTGAGGAGGGGAGGGGAGGGGCTGCCCGCAACCGCGAGGCCTGCGGCCAGGCCCTCACCCATGGCCACCTCCTCACCCGCGTGCCCCGCTCCCCGCCCCCCCGCACCGCCAGCCCCGTGGGCCTCCGCTCATCCCCAGGGCTTCCCACCACGGCGGTGGGCCCCCCTCTCCCTCTGCTTCAGTGCCGCCCCCGGGACCGGCATCCCCACACCACCACCACCACCACCTGTGCGCGTGGCAGCGCGTGTGGGCAGAAAGGACCCCAGGGCTCTGACTGCCGCCGAGCGCCTCCCACGCTCCCTCCTGTCCTGCGGCCGGGCTTTTCCCAGCCGGCTTGGAGAACACTCAGAGGGCCAAGGGAGGTGGGGACCCGCCTCCACCTGCAGAGTTCCGACGAGTGGGTTTGGACACACGTCGGCCCCCTGCGCGGAAGCACGACCCTCCTGAGCACTCTGACCATTGCCATCCCCCACACAGTCGCCGGGGTCCTTGCCCCGCCGCCTCGCCCCCCTCTTCCTGCGGCCCTGCCTGGAGAAGCGGTCCCCGGGAGGAGTCTGGGGGCTCTCGGGCGCCACAGGCGGGGTGTGGCACACCGCGTGCACGCTGTGCGCCCGCTTCTGTCAGCGCGGGGCGGACTCTCGCAGGGAAGGGAGTCTTCCCCATGCGTCGAGCGGGCGGTGGAGCGGGGAAGGGACCCAGAGGTGCTCGTGGAGCGCGCGGCCCCCAGCCCCGCTGAGCCCGGCGGAACGGCGTCCCCGGGGCCCGACTCGGGGCCGGCGGCCGAGGCCCGGCTGCGCGCCGCGCCCTGGGCCTGCCGTGCGCTCCTGCCCCGGCGCGGGGCGCGGGGCGCGGGGGCGGCGCGGCTGGCCCCGCGGGCCTGGGAACCCGCCGCCGCAGCGGCCAGAAAGTCCCGCTCAGCCTGCCCCGAGCTCCGCGGGCCTGGGAGCCGGGCGCCGCCGCCGCCGCCTCGACTGGGCCGCGCGGGAGCAGCCGCCAGGCCGTCCTGGTGCGCGCGCCACGAGCCACGCAGGCCGGGGGAGCCGCCGCCGGCGCCGGCGCCGCCGCCGCCGCCGCCGCCAGGTAGTGGCCGTTGCACTGCGGGAGGCCGCGGGCCCACCAGAGCATGGGCAGGTGAGGGCCCCGGGCGGCCGCCTCCCTCCGTGCACCCGTCGGGGTCTCCACCGCCCGGGCCCCGCCCCCGGGAGCAGGGACCTGCGCCTTCTCCTGTCCTGCCGGCAACCCTGGCGCCCGTGCTGGCTGCCTGGGGCCACGACTCCCATCCCTGGGGCGCGCGCCTTTGCACCTGCGACGACGGCGGCGCTGGGGTGGGGGGCGCGGCGCGGGCCGCGGCGGGGTGGCGGGTGCTGGGACCGGATTCTCAGCCTTGGGCTCCAGCGGGGCGGGGTGGGGGGGCGAGGAAGGAGTGACGTGGGGTGGTCGTGGGGGCAGGGCGCGCCGCGCAGACCCTTGAGGTCCAAGTGCAGACAGAGGAAATCAGTAAAGGGGCTTCCAGCCGGTGGGATCCCCTCGGTGCGTGCGTTTCCCTTGGGCCTTCAGGGAAGCGGGAGGCGCTGCTGCCTCCAGCCCAGGGCGAGGAGGAAGTAGCGGTGCCAGTTGTTGACCCCGCGAAATTTGGAATCGGGAGCAGGATGCAGGCGCCGGGCGCCAGTGAAAGGAAAAAGGGTTCTCCCGATCCTCTTGCTCCCTTTGGCTTTGGCAGCAGCTGCTTCTCCGTGTTGCTTTGGTCCTGCTGCCGTGCTCTTCCGGCGCTGAGTGTGAAATGCCCCAGGAAGCGGGGCGGGGAGGAGGTCGAGGATGGAAGAAGGCGAGCCGGCATGGGTGGGGGGAGCAGGCGGTGCAGGAAAGGTGATCCACCTTTCCTTGCTCTCCGCTTGCTGCCTTCCCCTGAGCCTTGGACTTCCACCCCTTCCGCCTCCGCCTGTCCTCCCGTCCTCCCGTCCAACCTCTCTCTCATCTGAGTCCTGCCAAGAAGAGGCAGGTCGAACACTTGCGGTGTGCACTGGATTGAAGGAATTACCCTGCTACGATTAGGCTCGATGAGCTTGAAGTCCTTTGAGTCAGAACCTGTTTGGGGTCTGCAGAGAGTCGCGCGTGGCGGGAGGGTGGCCCGCGTGTGGGTGAGGAGCAGGGAGGAAGGCTGCAGGGGCGAGGCCTTGGAGATTCTGCTCCAGTTTGGCCTGCAGGCAGTGGAGAACCCTGGATTCCTTTCAAGCAGGGAAGCGATGGGACCACACACAAACTCAGGTCCGGGTACCCGATTTCGCAGCCAAGCCAATCAGTGAGACGTCAGGGTTGCAGCAAGGAAAGAGGTTTATGATCAAGAGGTGGCCAGACAAGGAGGTGGGAGTAAAACTCAAACCCGCCTCCTCAAAGGGAAAACAAAACGTTGGGGCGTTTATCTGGGGTTCGGGGTAGGGGTGGGACCAGGAGAGCGCTGGGGGTGAAGCTTGAAGAGTCCTCTGCTCAGGTGCGACTGTCACTGGTATTTCTTCGTGGGTCACAAGTGCGAAGTCAGTGGGGTTCGACGTGTTGCACGCCGAGGATCTCTGTCCGTGACGCGGAAAGTGGGCGATCCCTCATTTCAGCTGGTCCAAGCCTCTGCACGATGTCCGCTCGGGCGGGGGCCGGGGGGGGGGGGGCTGCCATCAAGCTGCTCTCTGATCTGCCGTCTTCCTGTTGTTCTGCAAAACAACCTCAGAAACTTTGGTTACTTTCTTGCCCACGTCCAGCCCTGTGGGGGCCGGGCACCGTGGTGTCGGTAACGGCAGGGTTTTCCTCTTGGGTCACCCTCCCAACAGTGTGGAGGATGGGTTCAAGCGGGGAGGTGGGGGGGGTGGTGTGCCAGGAGGCCAGCCGGCAAGATCAGTAAGGAGTCTACCGGGCTGGTTGCGTGCAAGAGACAGGAAGGCATGCGGCAGAGCAGCGGGGACGGCAAACACGGGAAGGCGCTCGGCTCCCTTTGGGAGTCGGTAGGCTGCGAAGTGGGTGAGACAGAGAGCTCAAGCGTGGCCCTGAGGCCTCTCGCTCTGCTGTCGGGGGATGAGATGGGCAGAGGTTTTCTGAGGGGATGAAAGGAAGGTAAGAGGAGGGGGAGGCTTTTGTTGGAGGATACCGGGCTCCCTTTTGGACGCGTCGGTTTTGAGAAGCCTTCGGACATCCTGAGAGGTGCGTCCAGCAGACAGTTAGAGAAAGCAGCGTGGAGTCAGGGGCAGGGTGACGTCAGTCGTACGCACTCCGAAGCCCTGGGCATCCGGGGGGCGAGTCGAATCGTAGGAGAGCGCATGAGCTTGCTCTGAGACCCGAGGGGTTCCTGTTCCCTGAAGACCGTGCCTTCGGGAACAGAACCCTTTGAGAAGTGGTCGGGAGGAGAAGCCGCAGAGGAAAGTGAGACAGAGGGGTCTGAGGTTAGGAAGGGCACCTGGGGAGGGGGCCATCCCCCAGAGAAAGAGGGTGGAGAGAACTTGCAGAGACTGAAGACGTGGGCAGCATTCCTCAGACACCACAGGGAGTTTAGGAAGACGAAGGAACCGAAGGGCGTGCCCTGGCCTCTTGCCAGGACAGGACGGCGACGAGATTTGGGGAGTCTTTCGAGGAGCCGGTGAGAGACGAGGCGATGACTGGATGGCTGACGAGGAGAGGAGTCGAGGTCTTTTGGCAGCAGCTTAGCCGTGAAAGGTAGAGAGAGAAGGCGGTGGTGGAGGAGCAGAAAGGAGAGGTGTGGATGCCGGGAGAGACTTGGGTGTGCTCAGCGGCTTAAGGAAAGAGACGGGCCGAAGAGAAAGCAGCTGGCAAACTGAGGGAACGAGATCTTTGGGGGAGGCTGAGCAGATGGTTCCCAGGGCACCCCACGTGGAGCCGGGCCCCTGGAACTGCCAAGCTGAATCCCTATTCCTGGAAAACCAAAGGGAAAGGGGAGGGGTGGGTGGAGAGAAATAGAGGGACGTTCAAACGGGGGTGGGGGGGTGCGGGAAACGGAGAGTTCTTGACTAGCTGGCCTCTGATCTCTTCGGGTCCCGAACGGTATGAGGACGATCCCGCTTGAGGCAGGCGATGGAGATTTGGAGGGGCTGTTGAGGAAACGGGGCGGGGGGAGGGCGTTGACCACGGCCCTCTGATGGGCTTGGGGGCGGAAGCGGCTTCCATGCCCATCGCGAGGCGCCGGTTCAGTCAGTCGGTGTCCATCCGGACCACAGACCACAGACCCCTGCTTTGGAAAACAACAAGATGCAGTTCGTAAACCCTTGCAAAGATCTCTGAGGTCAGGTGACTGGCTTTGCAACCAAAAGCGAGTCAGGGAATAAGACCCTCCCCTGCTTAGGAGTTTTCTTTCCTGTCTGTCCCAGAGGCCAGAGAGCACCCGAGGGCGGTTTCCCAGGCAGCGGAAAGAGGAGGAGGACCAAGCCGAGCCGGGGGAAACCAAGCTTTCCTCCTGAAGTTTGGATGCCTGCCCCTTGCACGTTGGTGCCCTTCCCCTTTCTTCCTACTGTCCCGGGAGTGGGCGCCCTCGCGCGCTTTCTGATTCTGCAGCACTAAGGCAAGTTAGGTTCCCGCTCCCCGAGGGAAAGCTCAATAAACGCCCCCCTCCCCCCACCCCCGCCCTTCCCACCCCCCCACCCCCCACCCGCCCGCAACCCCCCCACCTCCCAGACCCAACCCCCACCCCCCACCCCACGCCCCCCAGCTCCTCGGAGACGGTGACAGCGTGGCAAACAGAATCGGAAGCGTCCTTGGCCCACAGCCTGCGATCCCACTGCTCTCCAGAGAAGTGACATCCGTCCGCTTTAAGCTGGGTGACCACCTGCAGCGACACCCTTTTGAAAGCGTGAGCCATAGCTATTTCTTTGAAAGCTCCAGTAAAGCCGCAGAGAAACCTGTGACCTTTAGCACAAGGCCACTTCGTGCTAAGGAACCCACAGCGGGGGACCGGCTTTCCTGAAAGCGCCGTCGTCTCCTCTGCGGCTTGGGGAGCCTCTAGGGCTTGGACAGGCCTTGGAGCAGCCCGGCAGCACTCTTGGCGGGTGGCAGCAGCCAAGGTGTGCCCCTGGGCACGACGTCGGTCACGGCGTCTAAGAGAAGGTGCCCAGACCCTCCGGTTCCGGGGCCGGGTGGGTCGATGAGAGACACGGCTGGGGAGCAGGGATTCCCGTCCGATCTTCTGGGGGTGGCTGCGAGGGCGGGTCTCAGAAGAGCTGGCACGTTCTTAGCCAGTCTCTTCCTGGCGGGTGCTTCGGGACGCTTCCTGGGCTGAGCGGGGAGCTGTCGTGGGGGAGAAGCTCCCCGAGACTCAGCTTCTAGAAAATTCACCCAAAGCTCCGAGAAGGAACTCTTGAGCTCGGATTGCTGGCTGGGTCTCCGAGGCATGTCGGGGGCACTGCGGGATCCGAGCCGCCCGGTCACCCATCCGGTAAGGCCGCCCTGCTCTTCCTGCAGCAACTGCTCCATTGCCTCCCTTTCCACACCCAGGGTGCTTCCCATCCGTCGGAAGGCTTCCCGGCGTTCGTGTCTGGCGCTTTGCAAGGCGTCCGTGAAGAGCTTTCTCAGGAGGGCCTTGTCTGCTTTTCCTTCCAGGCTGCTCACTAAGTCGGTCCACTTCTTTTGGACGTCCTCCAGCACTTCCTGTCGGGCCTCGTCTTGTCGCTGCAGTTCTCCGATCTGCTCCTCCTGCAGGCGCGAGGCGGCTTGCGCTCTCTCCAGCCGTCCCTGCAGCGACCTCAGCTTCCCTTCCAGACCGTCTGCCTTTTGCATCCATTCGGCCAGGACCACCTTCAGGTTGGCCAGGGCTCCGGCGTGCTGCTTCTCTGCTTCCCGGGAGGCGGACAGCTGGAGGGCAGTCTCCTCTTTCTGCTGGGTGACCGCAGTCAGTTGCTCCTGCAGGGACCCGAGCCGGGCAGCGGCCCGCTGGCTCGCCTTCTGCATGGCGCGGGAAGATGACAGGAGCCTCTCCTCTAGCGCCGTGACTTTCCTCCTGAGTTGAGCCGCTCTGTCTCCTGCCAGCCGCGCTGCCCGGAGATGCGCGTCTTGGCATTCTGAAGCCTGCGTCCGAGACCTCCCCAGCTCCTGGCCTAAGCGCGCTTCCTTGTCCCGCAAAAGGCGAACCTCCTCCCGCAGGGCGCAGTTTTCCACTCGTTCCTGTCTCAGCGCCAGCGCCGCCTCATCTCTCTCGTGCTGAAAGAGAATGCTCTTTTCCTGCATGGAGGTCACTGCATTGAGAAGCTGGCCTAATTCCCCAGCCCGGCCCTGTTCTTTTTCTCTCAGGAGGCACTCAAAAGCCAGAGCCGCCTTCTTCACGGAGACGCATTCGAATTCCTTCTCCCTCAGCGTCACAGAGAGGCGCATGTTCGTCTCTTGTAAGGCTTGGTTTTCGGCGTCCTTCTCCCTGGACCTTTCCAGCAGTTTTGCATTTTCCTGTTTGACTTGGCACGCATCCGCCTCCAGATGGCCTATCCTCTCCTTCAGGTTTGTCACCGCCTGCCTCAAAAGTTCGTTTTCGCTCGCTTGGGTCGTGAGGTCTTCCCTCAGAGAAAGGAATTCCTCCCTCTGCGCCTCGATTAAGAGCTCTTTGTCCTCCAGCGTGTTCTGCAAAGCCTCTTGTTTCTCCTTGAGCCGCTGAATTTCGGAATCCGTCTGTGCCTGCCGTTCCCTCTCCAGTTCCGAGGTGGCGGCCATCGCCTCGGACAGTCTCTGAGTCTCCTCCTGGAGGCTTCTGATGGCTGCGTCTTTTTCCTCCGTGGCTCGCCTTAAGGCTTCCATCTCTGCTGGCGGCCCTTTCGAAGGCTCGCCCAGCGCCTCGGACTTAATTGCCTCCTGAGAGCCGGCTGCCTCGCAAGTCCGCGACGATGCGGCGGGCGGCTGTGGTGACGTGAGGTCGGGTGGACCCAAGAGAACCTCCTCGGCATTGCAGAGCTGCTCTAGGCCGAGCTGCATCTGTGCCAGTCTCTTCCCCAAGAGCCGGAGTTGGGTCGCATCCCCTTGAGAACGGGGCAACGGGGCGGCAGGGTGCATCTGTCGCCGAGACTTCTCCTCGCTGTCCACTAAGGCCCGTGCCTCGAGTGGTGGGAGTTCCTTCTGAAGTTGGGATGACTCCCGCTGCAGATTGTGCACCTCGGTCAGCACCAGCCGCTGCCACTCCTCCAGCACGTTGACCCGCTGCTTCAACGTGTCCCGTTCCCGGAGAAGCTCCTCCAACTGGTTCGCGTCCACGCCCCGAACCTCATGGCCAGCGTCGGACGTTTGCCAGATGGTCAGTAAAGTCTGGCATTTCTGGCTCAAGGCACCGATTTCAATGTCTTTGGCTCGGACGAGGCGTGATAAGTGCCGGATCGCTTCTCGAAACATGTCCTCCCCGCCGCCGTCAGCTCGAGGGCGCCGTGTCTGATTTTCGCCTCGCAGCTTCCCGAGCTCTGCTTCTTTGGCCACCAGCAGGTCCATCATTGCGTGATACGCCCTTTTCAGCTGGCTGTTTTCCCTCACCTTCTCGTCGAAAACGGCCAACACTCGTTCCCTTTCCAAAGCATAGGCTTGCAGTTGCTGCTGGAGGCCCCCCGCATCCTGGACGGAGGCAGCCGAAGCTAGGCGAGCGGGGAGGCCCTGGCTCTCCCAGTCTTGCGGCTGGATCGTCTGAGTTCGTGGCCCGGTCTCATCTTCGTCCGGCTCATCAAGCCGCTCGGTCAGAGGGGTCGTCTTTTCGGTCCCAAGTTTCAGTGCCTTCCTCTGCTTTTGCTCTTCAGTGGTCCTTGGAGGATGCTGGGTTTCCTCCTCCAGGTGACCTTCGATCCCTTCCAGTGGAGACACCTCAGATTCTAGTTGTGTCACGGCGTCGAGGGTGTTCGGGTCAACCACTGGAGCGGCTCGAGCCCGTTGTTGTCTCTGTGGCTCCAGTTCTTCCCTCAGGTGACTGCCTTCTTCTTGCAGGGAGGCGAGCCTCGTGTCTCCTTCCTCGAGGGTTTCCTGCAGCGTTGCGGTGTCTCTCCGAGCTGGAGTTGCCGGTCTCTCCTGCTCGGGTGGTCCGGTCGCCTGAATGGCTTCCGTCTCCTTTCTCCCCGAGTCGGGGAAGTCTGGCAGCTTTGGCGTCCCCTTCCTCAGCACACCTCTGGTGGAGTCAGAGAGGTGTGCGGGGAGGGAAGCCACACTGCCGCCCACTCGCCCCAGGGAATGGCCTAAGCCGGAGCCGAGGCCGAGGCCGAGGCGGCCAAACCAGGAGGCCATCGCTGCGGGTCACAGCACTGACCTGGTGCGCTCCGCGAAGAGCGTCCAGCCCAGTCGGACAGTCCCGCCAAGTGTCAGGGCCCCGGCGGCTGCGCGAGGCTAAGAGTCAAATCACAGCCAGGCGCTGCTAGGCGACGGCGGGCCGGCGGCCTGGGGGCGGGGCCTGGGCGGGGCCGGGGCGGGGCCTGGGCGGGGCGCGGGCTCCAACCGTTGGGCTCGGGCTCCTGGAGGGGAGGGGCGGGGCTGCCCGCAACCTCGAGGCCTGCCGCCCGGCCCTCACCCATGGCCACCTCCTGGCCCGCGTGCCCCGCTCCGCCCCCCACCCAGCCCCCACCGCCAGCCCCGTGGGCCTCCGCTCAACCCCAGGGCTTCCCACCGCGGCGGTGGGCCCCCCTCTCCCTCTGCTTCAGTGCCGCCCCCGGGGGCCAGGCGGCCCTCCTGCCCCCTGGGGCCGCCCGCCAAGACCGCCGCGCTGAAGGCCGCCATCCCCACACCACCGCCACCTGTGCGCGTGGCAGCGCGTGTGGGCAGGAAGGACCCCAGGGCTCTGACTGCCGCCGAGCGCCTCCCACGCTCCCTCCTGTCCTGCGGCCGGGGCTTTTCCCAGCCGGCTTGGAGAACACTCGGAGGGCCAAGGTAGGTGGGGACCCGCCTCCACCTGCAGAGTTCCGACGAGTGTCTTCGGACACACGTCGGCCCCCTGCGCGGAAGCACGACCCTCCTGAGCACCCTGACCATTGCCATCCCCCACACAGTCGCCGGGGTCCTTGCCCCGCCGCCTCGCCCCCCACTTCCTGCGGCCCTGCCTGGAGAAGCGGTCCCCGGGAGGAGTCTGGGGGCTCTCGGGCGCCACAGGCGGGGTGTGGCACACCGCGTGCACGCTGTGCGCCCGCTTCTGTCAGCGTGGGGCGGGCTCTGGTCGTGGAAGGGAGTCTTCCCCATGCGTCGAGCGGGCGGTGGAGCGGGGAAAGGACCCAGAGGTGCTCGTGGAGCGCGCGGCCCCCAGCCCCGCTGAGCCCGGCGGAACGGCGTCCCCGGGGCCCGACTCGGGGCCGGCGGCCGAGGCCCGGCTGCGCGCCGCGCCCTGGGCCTGCCGTGCGCTCCTGCCTGGGCGCGGGGCGCGGGGCGCGGGGGCGGCGCGGCTGGCCCCGCGGGCCTGGGGACCCGCCGCCGCAGCGACCAGAAAGTCCCGGTCAGCCTGCCCCGAGCTCCGCGGGCCTGGGAGCCGGGCGCCGCCGCCGCCGCCGCCGCCGCCGCCGGCTCGGCAGTGTCGCGCGGGAGCAGCCGCCAGGCCGTCCCGGTGCGCGCGCCAGGAGCCCCGCAGGCCGGGGGAGCCGCCGCCGGCGCCGGCGCCGCCGCCGCCGCCGCCGCCAGGAAGTGGCCGTTGCACTGCGGGAGGCCGCGGGCTCACCAGAGCATGGGCAGGTGAGGGCCCCTGGCGGCCCCCTCCCTCCGTGCACCCGTCGGGGTCTCCACCGCCCGGGCCCCGCCCCCGGGAGCAGGGACCTGCGCCTTCTCCTGTCCTGCCGGCGACCCTGGCGCCCGTGCTGGCTGCCTGGGGCCACCACTCCCATCCCTGGGGCGCGTGCCCCTGCTGTGGGACACTCCCGCCAAGTGTCAGGGCCCAGGTGGCTGCGCCAGGCTAAGAGGGAAATGACAGCCAGGCGTTACCAGGCAACGGCGGGCTGGCGGGCTGGGGGCGTGACCAGGGGCGGGGCCTGGGCGGGTCGCGGTCTCCAACCGCGGGGCTGGGGTGAGGAGGGGAGGGGAGGGGCTGCCCGCAACCGCGAGGCCTGCGGCCAGGCCCTCACCCATGGCCACCTCCTGACCCGCGTGCCCCGCTCCCCGCCCCCCCGCACCGCCAGCCCCGTGGGCCTCCGCTCATCCCCAGGGCTTCCCACCACGGCGGTGGGCCCCCCTCTCCCTCTGCTTCAGTGCCGCCCCCGGGACCGGCATCCCCACACCACCACCACCACCACCTGTGCGCGTGGCAGCGCGTGTGGGCAGAAAGGACCCCAGGGCTCTGACTGCCGCCGAGCGCCTCCCACGCTCCCTCCTGTCCTGCGGCCGGGCTTTTCCCAGCCGGCTTGGAGAACACTCAGAGGGCCAAGGGAGGTGGGGACCCGCCTCCACCTGCAGAGTTCCGACGAGTGGGTTTGGACACACGTCGGCCCCCTGCGTGGAAGCACGACCCTCCTGAGCACTCTGACCATTGCCATCCCCCACACAGTCGCCGGGGTCCTTGCCCCGCCGCCTCGCCCCCCTCTTCCTGCGGCCCTGCCTGGAGAAGCGGTCCCCGGGAGGAGTCTGGGGGCTCTTAGTCGCCACAGGCGGGGTGTGGCACACCGCGTGCACGCTGTGCGCCCGCTTCTGTCAGCGCGGGGCGGACTCTCGCAGGGAAGGGAGTCTTCCCCATGCGTCGAGCGGGCGGTGGAGCGGGGAAGGGACCCAGAGGTGCTCGTGGAGCGCGCGGCCCCCAGCCCCGCTGAGCCCGGCGGAACGTGGTCCTCGGGGCCCGACTCGGGGCCGGCGGCCGAGGCCCGGCTGCGCGCCGCGCCCTGGGCCTGCCGTGCGCTCCTGCCTGGGCGCGGGGCGCGGGGCGTGGGGGCGGCGCGGCTGGCCCCGCGGGCCTGGGAACCCGCCGCCGCAGCGGCCAGAAAGTCCCGCTCAGCCTGCCCCGAGCTCCGCGGGCCTGGGAGCCGGGCGCCGCCGCCGCCGCCTCGACTGGGCCGCGCGGGAGCAGCCGCCAGGCCGTCCTGGTGCGCGCGCCACGAGCCACGCAGGCCGGGGGAGCCGCCGCCGGCGCCGGCGCCGCCGCCGCCGCCGCCGCCAGGTAGTGGCCGTTGCACTGCGGGAGGCCGCGGGCCCACCAGAGCATGGGCAGGTGAGGGCCCCGGGCGGCCGCCTCCCTCCGTGCACCCGTCGGGGTCTCCACCGCCCGGGCCCCGCCCCCGGGAGCAGGGACCTGCGCCTTCTCCTGTCCTGCCGGCAACCCTGGCGCCCGTGCTGGCTGCCTGGGGCCACGACTCCCATCCCTGGGGCGCGCGCCTTTGCACCTGCGACGACGGCGGCGCTGGGGTGGGGGGCGCGGCGCGGGCCGCGGCGGGGTGGCGGGTGCTGGGACCGGATTCTCAGCCTTGGGCTCCAGCGGGGCGGGGTGGGGGGGCGAGGAAGGAGTGACGTGGGGTGGTCGTGGGGGCAGGGCGCGCCGCGCAGACCCTTGAGGTCCAAGTGCAGACAGAGGAAATCAGTAAAGGGGCTTCCAGCCGGTGGGATCCCCTCGGTGCGTGCGTTTCCCTTGGGCCTTCAGGGAAGCGGGAGGCGCTGCTGCCTCCAGCCCAGGGCGAGGAGGAAGTAGCGGTGCCAGTTGTTGACCCCGCGAAATTTGGAATCGGGAGCAGGATGCAGGCGCCGGGCGCCAGTGAAAGGAAAAAGGGTTCTCCCGATCCTCTTGCTCCCTTTGGCTTTGGCAGCAGCTGCTTCTCCGTGTTGCTTTGGTCCTGCTGCCGTGCTCTTCCGGCGCTGAGTGTGAAATGCCCCAGGAAGCGGGGCGGGGAGGAGGTCGAGGATGGAAGAAGGCGAGCCGGCATGGGTGGGGGGAGCAGGCGGTGCAGGAAAGGTGATCCACCTTTCCTTGCTCTCCGCTTGCTGCCTTCCCCTGAGCCTTGGACTTCCACCCCTTCCGCCTCCGCCTGTCCTCCCGTCCTCCCGTCCAACCTCTCTCTCATCTGAGTCCTGCCAAGAAGAGGCAGGTCGAACACTTGCGGTGTGCACTGGATTGAAGGAATTACCCTGCTACGATTAGGCTCGATGAGCTTGAAGTCCTTTGAGTCAGAACCTGTTTGGGGTCTGCAGAGAGTCGCGCGTGGCGGGAGGGTGGCCCGCGTGTGGGTGAGGAGCAGGGAGGAAGGCTGCAGGGGCGAGGCCTTGGAGATTCTGCTCCAGTTTGGCCTGCAGGCAGTGGAGAACCCTGGATTCCTTTCAAGCAGGGAAGCGATGGGACCACACACAAACTCAGGTCCGGGTACCCGATTTCGCAGCCAAGCCAATCAGTGAGACGTCAGGGTTGCAGCAAGGAAAGAGGTTTATGATCAAGAGGTGGCCAGACAAGGAGGTGGGAGTAAAACTCAAACCCGCCTCCTCAAAGGGAAAACAAAACGTTGGGGCGTTTATCTGGGGTTCGGGGTAGGGGTGGGACCAGGAGAGCGCTGGGGGTGAAGCTTGAAGAGTCCTCTGCTCAGGTGCGACTGTCACTGGTATTTCTTCGTGGGTCACAAGTGCGAAGTCAGTGGGGTTCGACGTGTTGCACGCCGAGGATCTCTGTCCGTGACGCGGAAAGTGGGCGATCCCTCATTTCAGCTGGTCCAAGCCTCTGCACGATGTCCGCTCGGGCGGGGGCCGGGGGGGGGGGGGGCTGCCATCAAGCTGCTCTCTGATCTGCCGTCTTCCTGTTGTTCTGCAAAACAACCTCAGAAACTTTGGTTACTTTCTTGCCCACGTCCAGCCCTGTGGGGGCCGGGCACCGTGGTGTCGGTAACGGCAGGGTTTTCCTCTTGGGTCACCCTCCCAACAGTGTGGAGGATGGGTTCAAGCGGGGAGGTGGGGGGGGTGGTGTGCCAGGAGGCCAGCCGGCAAGATCAGTAAGGAGTCTACCGGGCTGGTTGCGTGCAAGAGACAGGAAGGCATGCGGCAGAGCAGCGGGGACGGCAAACACGGGAAGGCGCTCGGCTCCCTTTGGGAGTCGGTAGGCTGCGAAGTGGGTGAGACAGAGAGCTCAAGCGTGGCCCTGAGGCCTCTCGCTCTGCTGTCGGGGGATGAGATGGGCAGAGGTTTTCTGAGGGGATGAAAGGAAGGTAAGAGGAGGGGGAGGCTTTTGTTGGAGGATACCGGGCTCCCTTTTGGACGCGTCGGTTTTGAGAAGCCTTCGGACATCCTGAGAGGTGCGTCCAGCAGACAGTTAGAGAAAGCAGCGTGGAGTCAGGGGCAGGGTGACGTCAGTCGTACGCACTCCGAAGCCCTGGGCATCCGGGGGGCGAGTCGAATCGTAGGAGAGCGCATGAGCTTGCTCTGAGACCCGAGGGGTTCCTGTTCCCTGAAGACCGTGCCTTCGGGAACAGAACCCTTTGAGAAGTGGTCGGGAGGAGAAGCCGCAGAGGAAAGTGAGACAGAGGGGTCTGAGGTTAGGAAGGGCACCTGGGGAGGGGGCCATCCCCCAGAGAAAGAGGGTGGAGAGAACTTGCAGAGACTGAAGACGTGGGCAGCATTCCTCAGACACCACAGGGAGTTTAGGAAGACGAAGGAACCGAAGGGCGTGCCCTGGCCTCTTGCCAGGACGGGACGGCGACGAGATTTGGGGAGTCTTTCGAGGAGCCGGTGAGACACGAGGCGATGACTGGATGGCTGACGAGGAGAGGAGTCGAGGTCTTTTGGCAGCAGCTTAGCCGTGAAAGGTAGAGAGAGAAGGCGGTGGTGGAGGAGCAGAAAGGAGAGGTGTGGATGCCGGGAGAGACTTGGGTGTGCTCAGCGGCTTAAGGAAAGAGACGGGCCGAAGAGAAAGCAGCTGGCAAACTGAGGGAACGAGATCTTTGGGGGAGGCTGAGCAGATGGTTCCCAGGGCACCCCACGTGGAGCCGGGCCCCTGGAACTGCCAAGCTGAATCCCTCTTCCTGGAAAACCAAAGGGAAAGGGGAGGGGTGGGTGGAGAGAAATAGAGGGACGTTCAAACGGGGGTGGGGGGGTGCGGGAAACGGAGAGTTCTTGACTAGCTGGCCTCTGATCTCTTCGGGTCCCGAACGGTATGAGGACGATCCCGCTTGAGGCAGGCGATGGAGATTTGGAGGGGCTGTTGAGGAAACGGGGCGGGGGGAGGGCGTTGACCACGGCCCTCTGATGGGCTTGGGGGCGGAAGCGGCTTCCATGCCCATCGCGAGGCGCCGGTTCAGTCAGTCGGTGTCCATCCGGACCACAGACCACAGACCCCTGCTTTGGAAAACAACAAGATGCAGTTCGTAAACCCTTGCAAAGATCTCTGAGGTCAGGTGACTGGCTTTGCAACCAAAAGCGAGTCAGGGAATAAGATCCTCCCCTGCTTAGGAGTTTTCTTTCCTGTCTGTCCCAGAGGCCAGAGAGCACCCGAGGGCGGTTTCCCAGGCAGCGGAAAGAGGAGGAGGACCAAGCCGAGCCGGGGGAAACCAAGCTTTCCTCCTGAAGTTTGGATGCCTGCCCCTTGCACGTTGGTGCCCTTCCCCTTTCTTCCTACTGTCCCGGGAGTGGGCGCCCTCGCGCGCTTTCTGATTCTGCAGCACTAAGGCAAGTTAGGTTCCCGCTCCCCGAGGGAAAGCTCAATAAACGCCCCCCTCCCCCCACCCCCGCCCTTCCCACCCCCCCACCCCCCACCCGCCCGCAACCCCCCCACCTCCCAGACCCAACCCCCACCCCCCACCCCACGCCCCCCAGCTCCTCGGAGACGGTGACAGCGTGGCAAACAGAATCGGAAGCGTCCTTGGCCCACAGCCTGCGATCCCACTGCTCTCCAGAGAAGTGACATCCGTCCGCTTTAAGCTGGGTGACCACCTGCAGCGACACCCTTTTGAAAGCGTGAGCCATAGCTATTTCTTTGAAAGCTCCAGTAAAGCCGCAGAGAAACCTGTGACCTTTAGCACAAGGCCACTTCGTGCTAAGGAACCCACAGCGGGGGACCGGCTTTCCTGAAAGCGCCGTCGTCTCCTCTGCGGCTTGGGGAGCCTCTAGGGCTTGGACAGGCCTTGGAGCAGCCCGGCAGCACTCTTGGCGGGTGGCAGCAGCCAAGGTGTGCCCCTGGGCACGACGTCGGTCACGGCGTCTAAGAGAAGGTGCCCAGACCCTCCGGTTCCGGGGCCGGGTGGGTCGATGAGAGACACGGCTGGGGAGCAGGGATTCCCGTCCGATCTTCTGGGGGTGGCTGCGAGGGCGGGTCTCAGAAGAGCTGGCACGTTCTTAGCCAGTCTCTTCCTGGCGGGTGCTTCGGGACGCTTCCTGGGCTGAGCGGGGAGCTGTCGTGGGGGAGAAGCTCCCCGAGACTCAGCTTCTAGAAAATTCACCCAAAGCTCCGAGAAGGAACTCTTGAGCTCGGATTGCTGGCTGGGTCTCCGAGGCGTGTCGGGGGCACTGCGGGATCCGAGCCGCCCGGTCACCCATCCGGTAAGGCCGCCCTGCTCTTCCTGCAGCAACTGCTCCATTGCCTCCCTTTCCACACCCAGGGTGCTTCCCATCCGTCGGAAGGCTTCCCGGCGTTCGTGTCTGGCGCTTTGCAAGGCGTCCGTGAAGAGCTTTCTCAGGAGGGCCTTGTCTGCTTTTCCTTCCAGGCTGCTCACTAAGTCGGTCCACTTCTTTTGGACGTCCTCCAGCACTTCCTGTCGGGCCTCGTCTTGTCGCTGCAGTTCTCCGATCTGCTCCTCCTGCAGGCGCGAGGCGGCTTGCGCTCTCTCCAGCCGTCCCTGCAGCGACCTCAGCTTCCCTTCCAGACCGTCTGCCTTTTGCATCCATTCGGCCAGGACCACCTTCAGGTTGGCCAGGGCTCCGGCGTGCTGCTTCTCTGCTTCCCGGGAGGCGGACAGCTGGAGGGCAGTCTCCTCTTTCTGCTGGGTGACCGCAGTCAGTTGCTCCTGCAGGGACCCGAGCCGGGCAGCGGCCCGCTGGCTCGCCTTCTGCATGGCGCGGGAAGATGACAGGAGCCTCTCCTCTAGCGCCGTGACTTTCCTCCTGAGTTGAGCCGCTCTGTCTCCTGCCAGCCGCGCTGCCCGGAGATGCGCGTCTTGGCATTCTGAAGCCTGCGTCCGAGACCTCCCCAGCTCCTGGCCTAAGCGCGCTTCCTGGTCCCGCAAAAGGCGAACCTCCTCCCGCAGGGCGCAGTTTTCCACTCGTTCCTGTCTCAGCGCCAGCGCCGCCTCATCTCTCTCGTGCTGAAAGAGAATGCTCTTTTCCTGCATGGAGGTCACTGCATTGAGAAGCTGGCCTAATTCCCCAGCCCGGCCCTGTTCTTTTTCTCTCAGGAGGCACTCAAAAGCCAGAGCCGCCTTCTTCACGGAGACGCATTCGAATTCCTTCTCCCTCAGCGTCACAGAGAGGCGCATGTTCGTCTCTTGTAAGGCTTGGTTTTCGGCGTCCTTCTCCCTGGACCTTTCCAGCAGTTTTGCATTTTCCTGTTTGACTTGGCACGCATCCGCCTCCAGATGGCCTATCCTCTCCTTCAGGTTTGTCACCGCCTGCCTCAAAAGTTCGTTTTCGCTCGCTTGGGTCGTGAGGTCTTCCCTCAGAGAAAGGAATTCCTCCCTCTGCGCCTCGATTAAGAGCTCTTTGTCCTCCAGCGTGTTCTGCAAAGCCTCTTGTTTCTCCTTGAGCCGCTGAATTTCGGAATCCGTCTGTGCCTGCCGTTCCCTCTCCAGTTCCGAGGTGGCGGCCATCGCCTCGGACAGTCTCTGAGTCTCCTCCTGGAGGCTTCTGATGGCTGCGTCTTTTTCCTCCGTGGCTCGCCTTAAGGCTTCCATCTCTGCTGGCGGCCCTTTCGAAGGCTCGCCCAGCGCCTCGGACTTAATTGCCTCCTGAGAGCCGGCTGCCTCGCAAGTCCGCGACGATGCGGCGGGCGGCTGTGGTGACGTGAGGTCGGGTGGACCCAAGAGAACCTCCTCGGCATTGCAGAGCTGCTCTAGGCCGAGCTGCATCTGTGCCAGTCTCTTCCCCAAGAGCCGGAGTTGGGTCGCATCCCCTTGAGAACGGGGCAACGGGGCGGCAGGGTGCATCTGTCGCCGAGACTTCTCCTCGCTGTCCACTAAGGCCCGTGCCTCGAGTGGTGGGAGTTCCTTCTGAAGTTGGGATGACTCCCGCTGCAGATTGTGCACCTCGGTCAGCACCAGCCGCTGCCACTCCTCCAGCACGTTGACCCGCTGCTTCAACGTGTCCCGTTCCCGGAGAAGCTCCTCCAACTGGTTCGCGTCCACGCCCCGAACCTCATGGCCAGCGTCGGACGTTTGCCAGATGGTCAGTAAAGTCTGGCATTTCTGGCTCAAGGCACCGATTTCAATGTCTTTGGCTCGGACGAGGCGTGATAAGTGCCGGATCGCTTCTCGAAACATGTCCTCCCCGCCGCCGTCAGCTCGAGGGCGCCGTGTCTGATTTTCGCCTCGCAGCTTCCCGAGCTCTGCTTCTTTGGCCACCAGCAGGTCCATCATTGCGTGATACGCCCTTTTCAGCTGGCTGTTTTCCCTCACCTTCTCGTCGAAAACGGCCAACACTCGTTCCCTTTCCAAAGCATAGGCTTGCAGTTGCTGCTGGAGGCCCCCCGCATCCTGGACGGAGGCAGCCGAAGCTAGGCGAGCGGGGAGGCCCTGGCTCTCCCAGTCTTGCGGCTGGATCGTCTGAGTTCGTGGCCCGGTCTCATCTTCGTCCGGCTCATCAAGCCGCTCGGTCAGAGGGGTCGTCTTTTCGGTCCCAAGTTTCAGTGCCTTCCTCTGCTTTTGCTCTTCAGTGGTCCTTGGAGGATGCTGGGTTTCCTCCTCCAGGTGACCTTCGATCCCTTCCAGTGGAGACACCTCAGATTCTAGTTGTGTCACGGCGTCGAGGGTGTTCGGGTCAACCACTGGAGCGGCTCGAGCCCGTTGTTGTCTCTGTGGCTCCAGTTCTTCCCTCAGGTGACTGCCTTCTTCTTGCAGGGAGGCGAGCCTCGTGTCTCCTTCCTCGAGGGTTTCCTGCAGCGTTGCGGTGTCTCTCCGAGCTGGAGTTGCCGGTCTCTCCTGCTCGGGTGGTCCGGTCGCCTGAATGGCTTCCGTCTCCTTTCTCCCCGAGTCGGGGAAGTCTGGCAGCTTTGGCGTCCCCTTCCTCAGCACACCTCTGGTGGAGTCAGAGAGGTGTGCGGGGAGGGAAGCCACACTGCCGCCCACTCGCCCCAGGGAATGGCCTAAGCCGGAGCCGAGGCCGAGGCCGAGGCGGCCAAACCAGGAGGCCATCGCTGCGGGTCACAGCACTGACCTGGTGCGCTCCGCGAAGAGCGTCCAGCCCAGTCGGACAGTCCCGCCAAGTGTCAGGGCCCCGGCGGCTGCGCGAGGCTAAGAGTCAAATCACAGCCAGGCGCTGCTAGGCGACGGCGGGCCGGCGGCCTGGGGGCGGGGCCTGGGCGGGGCCGGGGCGGGGCCTGGGCGGGGCGCGGGCTCCAACCGTTGGGCTCGGGCTCCTGGAGGGGAGGGGCGGGGCTGCCCGCAACCTCGAGGCCTGCCGCCCGGCCCTCACCCATGGCCACCTCCTGGCCCGCGTGCCCCGCTCCGCCCCCCACCCAGCCCCCACCGCCAGCCCCGTGGGCCTCCGCTCAACCCCAGGGCTTCCCACCGCGGCGGTGGGCCCCCCTCTCCCTCTGCTTCAGTGCCGCCCCCGGGGGCCAGGCGGCCCTCCTGCCCCCTGGGGCCGCCCGCCAAGACCGCCGCGCTGAAGGCCGCCATCCCCACACCACCGCCACCTGTGCGCGTGGCAGCGCGTGTGGGCAGGAAGGACCCCAGGGCTCTGACTGCCGCCGAGCGCCTCCCACGCTCCCTCCTGTCCTGCGGCCGGGGCTTTTCCCAGCCGGCTTGGAGAACACTCGGAGGGCCAAGGTAGGTGGGGACCCGCCTCCACCTGCAGAGTTCCGACGAGTGGGTTTGGACACACGTCGGCCCCCTGCGCGGAAGCACGACCCTCCTGAGCACCCTGACCATTGCCATCCCCCACACAGTCGCCGGGGTCCTTGCCCCGCCGCCTCGCCCCCCACTTCCTGCGGCCCTGCCTGGAGAAGCGGTCCCCGGGAGGAGTCTGGGGGCTCTCGGGCGCCACAGGCGGGGTGTGGCACACCGCGTGCACGCTGTGCGCCCGCTTCTGTCAGCGTGGGGCGGGCTCTGGTCGTGGAAGGGAGTCTTCCCCATGCGTCGAGCGGGCGGTGGAGCGGGGAAAGGACCCAGAGGTGCTCGTGGAGCGCGCGGCCCCCAGCCCCGCTGAGCCCGGCGGAACGGCGTCCCCGGGGCCCGACTCGGGGCCGGCGGCCGAGGCCCGGCTGCGCGCCGCGCCCTGGGCCTGCCGTGCGCTCCTGCCTGGGCGCGGGGCGCGGGGCGCGGGGGCGGTGCGGCTGGCCCCGCGGGCCTGGGGACCCGCCGCCGCAGCGACCAGAAAGTCCCGGTCAGCCTGCCCCGAGCTCCGCGGGCCTGGGAGCCGGGCGCCGCCGCCGCCGCCGCCGCCGCCGCCGGCTCGGCAGTGTCGCGCGGGAGCAGCCGCCAGGCCGTCCCGGTGCGCGCGCCAGGAGCCCCGCAGGCCGGGGGAGCCGCCGCCGGCGCCGGCGCCGCCGCCGCCGCCGCCGCCAGGAAGTGGCCGTTGCACTGCGGGAGGCCGCGGGCTCACCAGAGCATGGGCAGGTGAGGGCCCCTGGCGGCCCCCTCCCTCCGTGCACCCGTCGGGGTCTCCACCGCCCGGGCCCCGCCCCCGGGAGCAGGGACCTGCGCCTTCTCCTGTCCTGCCGGCGACCCTGGCGCCCGTGCTGGCTGCCTGGGGCCACCACTCCCATCCCTGGGGCGCGTGCCCCTGCTGTGGGACACTCCCGCCAAGTGTCAGGGCCCAGGTGGCTGCGCCAGGCTAAGAGGGAAATGACAGCCAGGCGTTACCAGGCAACGGCGGGCTGGCGGGCTGGGGGCGTGACCAGGGGCGGGGCCTGGGCGGGTCGCGGTCTCCAACCGCGGGGCTGGGGTGAGGAGGGGAGGGGAGGGGCTGCCCGCAACCGCGAGGCCTGCGGCCAGGCCCTCACCCATGGCCACCTCCTGACCCGCGTGCCCCGCTCCCCGCCCCCCCGCACCGCCAGCCCCGTGGGCCTCCGCTCATCCCCAGGGCTTCCCACCACGGCGGTGGGCCCCCCTCTCCCTCTGCTTCAGTGCCGCCCCCGGGACCGGCATCCCCACACCACCACCACCACCACCTGTGCGCGTGGCAGCGCGTGTGGGCAGAAAGGACCCCAGGGCTCTGACTGCCGCCGAGCGCCTCCCACGCTCCCTCCTGTCCTGCGGCCGGGCTTTTCCCAGCCGGCTTGGAGAACACTCAGAGGGCCAAGGGAGGTGGGGACCCGCCTCCACCTGCAGAGTTCCGACGAGTGGGTTTGGACACACGTCGGCCCCCTGCGCGGAAGCACGACCCTCCTGAGCACTCTGACCATTGCCATCCCCCACACAGTCGCCGGGGTCCTTGCCCCGCCGCCTCGCCCCCCTCTTCCTGCGGCCCTGCCTGGAGAAGCGGTCCCCGGGAGGAGTCTGGGGGCTCTCGGGCGCCACAGGCGGGGTGTGGCACACCGCGTGCACGCTGTGCGCCCGCTTCTGTCAGCGCGGGGCGGACTCTCGCAGGGAAGGGAGTCTTCCCCATGCGTCGAGCGGGCGGTGGAGCGGGGAAGGGACCCAGAGGTGCTCGTGGAGCGCGCGGCCCCCAGCCCCGCTGAGCCCGGCGGAACGTGGTCCTCGGGGCCCGACTCGGGGCCGGCGGCCGAGGCCCGGCTGCGCGCCGCGCCCTGGGCCTGCCGTGCGCTCCTGCCTGGGCGCGGGGCGCGGGGCGCGGGGGCGGTGCGGCTGGCCCCGCGGGCCTGGGGACCCGCCGCCGCAGCGACCAGAAAGTCCCGCTCAGCCTGCCCCGAGCTCCGCGGGCCTGGGAGCCGGGCGCCGCCGCCGCCGCCGCCGCCGCCGCCGGCTCGGCAGTGTTGCGCGGGAGCAGCCGCCAGGCCGTCCCGGTGCGCGCGCCAGGAGCCCCGCAGGCCGGGGGAGCCGCCGCCGGCGCCGGCGCCGCCGCCGCCGCCGCCGCCAGGAAGTGGCCGTTGCACTGCGGGAGGCCGCGGGCTCACCAGAGCATGGGCAGGTGAGGGCCCCTGGCGGCCCCCTCCCTCCGTGCACCCGTCGGGGTCTCCACCGCCCGGGCCCCGCCCCCGGGAGCAGGGACCTGCGCCTTCTCCTGTCCTGCCGGCGACCCTGGCGCCCGTGCTGGCTGCCTGGGGCCACCACTCCCATCCCTGGGGCGCGTGCCCCTGCTGTGGGACACTCCCGCCAAGTGTCAGGGCCCAGGTGGCTGCGCCAGGCTAAGAGGGAAATGACAGCCAGGCGTTACCAGGCAACGGCGGGCTGGCGGGCTGGGGGCGTGACCAGGGGCGGGGCCTGGGCGGGTCGCGGTCTCCAACCGCGGGGCTGGGGTGAGGAGGGGAGGGGAGGGGCTGCCCGCAACCGCGAGGCCTGCGGCCAGGCCCTCACCCATGGCCACCTCCTGACCCGCGTGCCCCGCTCCCCGCCCCCCCGCACCGCCAGCCCCGTGGGCCTCCGCTCATCCCCAGGGCTTCCCACCACGGCGGTGGGCCCCCCTCTCCCTCTGCTTCAGTGCCGCCCCCGGGACCGGCATCCCCACACCACCACCACCACCACCTGTGCGCGTGGCAGCGCGTGTGGGCAGAAAGGACCCCAGGGCTCTGACTGCCGCCGAGCGCCTCCCACGCTCCCTCCTGTCCTGCGGCCGGGCTTTTCCCAGCCGGCTTGGAGAACACTCAGAGGGCCAAGGGAGGTGGGGACCCGCCTCCACCTGCAGAGTTCCGACGAGTGGGTTTGGACACACGTCGGCCCCCTGCGTGGAAGCACGACCCTCCTGAGCACTCTGACCATTGCCATCCCCCACACAGTCGCCGGGGTCCTTGCCCCGCCGCCTCGCCCCCCTCTTCCTGCGGCCCTGCCTGGAGAAGCGGTCCCCGGGAGGAGTCTGGGGGCTCTCGGGCGCCACAGGCGGGGTGTGGCACACCGCGTGCACGCTGTGCGCCCGCTTCTGTCAGCGCGGGGCGGACTCTCGCAGGGAAGGGAGTCTTCCCCATGCGTCGAGCGGGCGGTGGAGCGGGGAAGGGACCCAGAGGTGCTCGTGGAGCGCGCGGCCCCCAGCCCCGCTGAGCCCGGCGGAACGTGGTCCTCGGGGCCCGACTCGGGGCCGGCGGCCGAGGCCCGGCTGCGCGCCGCGCCCTGGGCCTGCCGTGCGCTCCTGCCCCGGCGCGGGGCGCGGGGCGCGGGGGCGGCGCGGCTGGCCCCGCGGGCCTGGGAACCCGCCGCCGCAGCGGCCAGAAAGTCCCGCTCAGCCTGACCCGAGCTCCGCGGGCCTGGGAGCCGGTCGCCGCCGCCGCCGCCTCGACTGGGCCGCGCGGGAGCAGCCGCCAGGCCGTCCTGGTGCGCGCGCCACGAGCCACGCAGGCCGGGGGAGCCGCCGCCGGCGCCGCCAGGTAGTGGCCGTTGCACTGCGGGAGGCCGCGGGCCCACCAGAGCATGGGCAGGTGAGGGCCCCGGGCGGCCGCCTCCCTCCGTGCACCCGTCGGGGTCTCCACCGCCCGGGCCCCGCCCCCGGGAGCAGGGACCTGCGCCTTCTCCTGTCCTGCCGGCGACCCTGGCGCCCGTGCTGGCTGCCTGGGGCCACGACTCCCATCCCTGGGGCGCGCGCCTTTGCACCTGCGACGACGGCGGCGCTGGGGTGGGGGGCGCGGCGCGGGCCGCGGCGGGGTGGCGGGTGCTGGGACCGGATTCTCAGCCTTGGGCTCCAGCGGGGCGGGGTGGGGGGGCGAGGAAGGAGTGACGTGGGGTGGTCGTGGGGGCAGGGCGCGCCGCGCAGACCCTTGAGGTCCAAGTGCAGACAGAGGAAATCAGTAAAGGGGCTTCCAGCCGGTGGGATCCCCTCGGTGCGTGCGTTTCCCTTGGGCCTTCAGGGAAGCGGGAGGCGCTGCTGCCTCCAGCCCAGGGCGAGGAGGAAGTAGCGGTGCCAGTTGTTGACCCCGCGAAATTTGGAATCGGGAGCAGGATGCAGGCGCCGGGCGCCAGTGAAAGGAAAAAGGGTTCTCCCGATCCTCTTGCTCCCTTTGGCTTTGGCAGCAGCTGCTTCTCCGTGTTGCTTTGGTCCTGCTGCCGTGCTCTTCCGGCGCTGAGTGTGAAATGCCCCAGGAAGCGGGGCGGGGAGGAGGTCGAGGATGGAAGAAGGCGAGCCGGCATGGGTGGGGGGAGCAGGCGGTGCAGGAAAGGTGATCCACCTTTCCTTGCTCTCCGCTTGCTGCCTTCCCCTGAGCCTTGGACTTCCACCCCTTCCGCCTCCGCCTGTCCTCCCGTCCTCCCGTCCAACCTCTCTCTCATCTGAGTCCTGCCAAGAAGAGGCAGGTCGAACACTTGCGGTGTGCACTGGATTGAAGGAATTACCCTGCTACGATTAGGCTCGATGAGCTTGAAGTCCTTTGAGTCAGAACCTGTTTGGGGTCTGCAGAGAGTCGCGCGTGGCGGGAGGGTGGCCCGCGTGTGGGTGAGGAGCAGGGAGGAAGGCTGCAGGGGCGAGGCCTTGGAGATTCTGCTCCAGTTTGGCCTGCAGGCAGTGGAGAACCCTGGATTCCTTTCAAGCAGGGAAGCGATGGGACCACACACAAACTCAGGTCCGGGTACCCGATTTCGCAGCCAAGCCAATCAGTGAGACGTCAGGGTTGCAGCAAGGAAAGAGGTTTATGATCAAGAGGTGGCCAGACAAGGAGGTGGGAGTAAAACTCAAACCCGCCTCCTCAAAGGGAAAACAAAACGTTGGGGCGTTTATCTGGGGTTCGGGGTAGGGGTGGGACCAGGAGAGCGCTGGGGGTGAAGCTTGAAGAGTCCTCTGCTCAGGTGCGACTGTCACTGGTATTTCTTCGTGGGTCACAAGTGCGAAGTCAGTGGGGTTCGACGTGTTGCACGCCGAGGATCTCTGTCCGTGACGCGGAAAGTGGGCGATCCCTCATTTCAGCTGGTCCAAGCCTCTGCACGATGTCCGCTCGGGCGGGGGCCGGGGGGGCGGGGGCTGCCATCAAGCTGCTCTCTGATCTGCCGTCTTCCTGTTGTTCTGCAAAACAACCTCAGAAACTTTGGTTACTTTCTTGCCCACGTCCAGCCCTGTGGGGGCCGGGCACCGTGGTGTCGGTAACGGCAGGGTTTTCCTCTTGGGTCACCCTCCCAACAGTGTGGAGGATGGGTTCAAGCGGGGAGGTGGGGGGGGGGTGGTGTGCCAGGAGGCCAGCCGGCAAGATCAGTAAGGAGTCTACCGGGCTGGTTGCGTGCAAGAGACAGGAAGGCATGCGGCAGAGCAGCGGGGACGGCAAACACGGGAAGGCGCTCGGCTCCCTTTGGGAGTCGGTAGGCTGCGAAGTGGGTGAGACAGAGAGCTCAAGCGTGGCCCTGAGGCCTCTCGCTCTGCTGTCGGGGGATGAGATGGGCAGAGGTTTTCTGAGGGGATGAAAGGAAGGTAAGAGGAGGGGGAGGCTTTTGTTGGAGGATACCGGGCTCCCTTTTGGACGCGTCGGTTTTGAGAAGCCTTCGGACATCCTGAGAGGTGCGTCCAGCAGACAGTTAGAGAAAGCAGCGTGGAGTCAGGGGCAGGGTGACGTCAGTCGTACGCACTCCGAAGCCCTGGGCATCCGGGGGGCGAGTCGAATCGTAGGAGAGCGCATGAGCTTGCTCTGAGACCCGAGGGGTTCCTGTTCCCTGAAGACCGTGCCTTCGGGAACAGAACCCTTTGAGAAGTGGTCGGGAGGAGAAGCCGCAGAGGAAAGTGAGACAGAGGGGTCTGAGGTTAGGAAGGGCACCTGGGGAGGGGGCCATCCCCCAGAGAAAGAGGGTGGAGAGAACTTGCAGAGACTGAAGACGTGGGCAGCATTCCTCAGACACCACAGGGAGTTTAGGAAGACGAAGGAACCGAAGGGCGTGCCCTGGCCTCTTGCCAGGACGGGACGGCGACGAGATTTGGGGAGTCTTTCGAGGAGCCGGTGAGAGACGAGGCGATGACTGGATGGCTGACGAGGAGAGGAGTCGAGGTCTTTTGGCAGCAGCTTAGCCGTGAAAGGTAGAGAGAGAAGGCGGTGGTGGAGGAGCAGAAAGGAGAGGTGTGGATGCCGGGAGAGACTTGGGTGTGCTCAGCGGCTTAAGGAAAGAGACGGGCCGAAGAGAAAGCAGCTGGCAAACTGAGGGAACGAGATCTTTGGGGGAGGCTGAGCAGATGGTTCCCAGGGCACCCCACGTGGAGCCGGGCCCCTGGAACTGCCAAGCTGAATCCCTCTTCCTGGAAAACCAAAGGGAAAGGGGAGGGGTGGGTGGAGAGAAATAGAGGGACGTTCAAACGGGGGTGGGGGGGTGCGGGAAACGGAGAGTTCTTGACTAGCTGGCCTCTGATCTCTTCGGGTCCCGAACGGTATGAGGACGATCCCGCTTGAGGCAGGCGATGGAGATTTGGAGGGGCTGTTGAGGAAACGGGGCGGGGGGAGGGCGTTGACCACGGCCCTCTGATGGGCTTGGGGGCGGAAGCGGCTTCCATGCCCATCGCGAGGCGCCGGTTCAGTCAGTCGGTGTCCATCCGGACCACAGACCACAGACCCCTGCTTTGGAAAACAACAAGATGCAGTTCGTAAACCCTTGCAAAGATCTCTGAGGTCAGGTGACTGGCTTTGCAACCAAAAGCGAGTCAGGGAATAAGATCCTCCCCTGCTTAGGAGTTTTCTTTCCTGTCTGTCCCAGAGGCCAGAGAGCACCCGAGGGCGGTTTCCCAGGCAGCGGAAAGAGGAGGAGGACCAAGCCGAGCCGGGGGAAACCAAGCTTTCCTCCTGAAGTTTGGATGCCTGCCCCTTGCACGTTGGTGCCCTTCCCCTTTCTTCCTACTGTCCCGGGAGTGGGCGCCCTCGCGCGCTTTCTGATTCTGCAGCACTAAGGCAAGTTAGGTTCCCGCTCCCCGAGGGAAAGCTCAATAAACGCCCCCCTCCCCCCACCCCCGCCCTTCCCACCCCCCCACCCCCCACCCGCCCGCAACCCCCCCACCTCCCAGACCCAACCCCCACCCCCCACCCCACGCCCCCCAGCTCCTCGGAGACGGTGACAGCGTGGCAAACAGAATCGGAAGCGTCCTTGGCCCACAGCCTGCGATCCCACTGCTCTCCAGAGAAGTGACATCCGTCCGCTTTAAGCTGGGTGACCACCTGCAGCGACACCCTTTTGAAAGCGTGAGCCATAGCTATTTCTTTGAAAGCTCCAGTAAAGCCGCAGAGAAACCTGTGACCTTTAGCACAAGGCCACTTCGTGCTAAGGAACCCACAGCGGGGGACCGGCTTTCCTGAAAGCGCCGTCGTCTCCTCTGCGGCTTGGGGAGCCTCTAGGGCTTGGACAGGCCTTGGAGCAGCCCGGCAGCACTCTTGGCGGGTGGCAGCAGCCAAGGTGTGCCCCTGGGCACGACGTCGGTCACGGCGTCTAAGAGAAGGTGCCCAGACCCTCCGGTTCCGGGGCCGGGTGGGTCGATGAGAGACACGGCTGGGGAGCAGGGATTCCCGTCCGATCTTCTGGGGGTGGCTGCGAGGGCGGGTCTCAGAAGAGCTGGCACGTTCTTAGCCAGTCTCTTCCTGGCGGGTGCTTCGGGACGCTTCCTGGGCTGAGCGGGGAGCTGTCGTGGGGGAGAAGCTCCCCGAGACTCAGCTTCTAGAAAATTCACCCAAAGCTCCGAGAAGGAACTCTTGAGCTCGGATTGCTGGCTGGGTCTCCGAGGCGTGTCGGGGGCACTGCGGGATCCGAGCCGCCCGGTCACCCATCCGGTAAGGCCGCCCTGCTCTTCCTGCAGCAACTGCTCCATTGCCTCCCTTTCCACACCCAGGGTGCTTCCCATCCGTCGGAAGGCTTCCCGGCGTTCGTGTCTGGCGCTTTGCAAGGCGTCCGTGAAGAGCTTTCTCAGGAGGGCCTTGTCTGCTTTTCCTTCCAGGCTGCTCACTAAGTCGGTCCACTTCTTTTGGACGTCCTCCAGCACTTCCTGTCGGGCCTCGTCTTGTCGCTGCAGTTCTCCGATCTGCTCCTCCTGCAGGCGCGAGGCGGCTTGCGCTCTCTCCAGCCGTCCCTGCAGCGACCTCAGCTTCCCTTCCAGACCGTCTGCCTTTTGCATCCATTCGGCCAGGACCACCTTCAGGTTGGCCAGGGCTCCGGCGTGCTGCTTCTCTGCTTCCCGGGAGGCGGACAGCTGGAGGGCAGTCTCCTCTTTCTGCTGGGTGACCGCAGTCAGTTGCTCCTGCAGGGACCCGAGCCGGGCAGCGGCCCGCTGGCTCGCCTTCTGCATGGCGCGGGAAGATGACAGGAGCCTCTCCTCTAGCGCCGTGACTTTCCTCCTGAGTTGAGCCGCTCTGTCTCCTGCCAGCCGCGCTGCCCGGAGATGCGCGTCTTGGCATTCTGAAGCCTGCGTCCGAGACCTCCCCAGCTCCTGGCCTAAGCGCGCTTCCTGGTCCCGCAAAAGGCGAACCTCCTCCCGCAGGGCGCAGTTTTCCACTCGTTCCTGTCTCAGCGCCAGCGCCGCCTCATCTCTCTCGTGCTGAAAGAGAATGCTCTTTTCCTGCATGGAGGTCACTGCATTGAGAAGCTGGCCTAATTCCCCAGCCCGGCCCTGTTCTTTTTCTCTCAGGAGGCACTCAAAAGCCAGAGCCGCCTTCTTCACGGAGACGCATTCGAATTCCTTCTCCCTCAGCGTCACAGAGAGGCGCATGTTCGTCTCTTGTAAGGCTTGGTTTTCGGCGTCCTTCTCCCTGGACCTTTCCAGCAGTTTTGCATTTTCCTGTTTGACTTGGCACGCATCCGCCTCCAGATGGCCTATCCTCTCCTTCAGGTTTGTCACCGCCTGCCTCAAAAGTTCGTTTTCGCTCGCTTGGGTCGTGAGGTCTTCCCTCAGAGAAAGGAATTCCTCCCTCTGCGCCTCGATTAAGAGCTCTTTGTCCTCCAGCGTGTTCTGCAAAGCCTCTTGTTTCTCCTTGAGCCGCTGAATTTCGGAATCCGTCTGTGCCTGCCGTTCCCTCTCCAGTTCCGAGGTGGCGGCCATCGCCTCGGACAGTCTCTGAGTCTCCTCCTGGAGGCTTCTGATGGCTGCGTCTTTTTCCTCCGTGGCTCGCCTTAAGGCTTCCATCTCTGCTGGCGGCCCTTTCGAAGGCTCGCCCAGCGCCTCGGACTTAATTGCCTCCTGAGAGCCGGCTGCCTCGCAAGTCCGCGACGATGCGGCGGGCGGCTGTGGTGACGTGAGGTCGGGTGGACCCAAGAGAACCTCCTCGGCATTGCAGAGCTGCTCTAGGCCGAGCTGCATCTGTGCCAGTCTCTTCCCCAAGAGCCGGAGTTGGGTCGCATCCCCTTGAGAACGGGGCAACGGGGCGGCAGGGTGCATCTGTCGCCGAGACTTCTCCTCGCTGTCCACTAAGGCCCGTGCCTCGAGTGGTGGGAGTTCCTTCTGAAGTTGGGATGACTCCCGCTGCAGATTGTGCACCTCGGTCAGCACCAGCCGCTGCCACTCCTCCAGCACGTTGACCCGCTGCTTCAACGTGTCCCGTTCCCGGAGAAGCTCCTCCAACTGGTTCGCGTCCACGCCCCGAACCTCATGGCCAGCGTCGGACGTTTGCCAGATGGTCAGTAAAGTCTGGCATTTCTGGCTCAAGGCACCGATTTCAATGTCTTTGGCTCGGACGAGGCGTGATAAGTGCCGGATCGCTTCTCGAAACATGTCCTCCCCGCCGCCGTCAGCTCGAGGGCGCCGTGTCTGATTTTCGCCTCGCAGCTTCCCGAGCTCTGCTTCTTTGGCCACCAGCAGGTCCATCATTGCGTGATACGCCCTTTTCAGCTGGCTGTTTTCCCTCACCTTCTCGTCGAAAACGGCCAACACTCGTTCCCTTTCCAAAGCATAGGCTTGCAGTTGCTGCTGGAGGCCCCCCGCATCCTGGACGGAGGCAGCCGAAGCTAGGCGAGCGGGGAGGCCCTGGCTCTCCCAGTCTTGCGGCTGGATCGTCTGAGTTCGTGGCCCGGTCTCATCTTCGTCCGGCTCATCAAGCCGCTCGGTCAGAGGGGTCGTCTTTTCGGTCCCAAGTTTCAGTGCCTTCCTCTGCTTTTGCTCTTCAGTGGTCCTTGGAGGATGCTGGGTTTCCTCCTCCAGGTGACCTTCGATCCCTTCCAGTGGAGACACCTCAGATTCTAGTTGTGTCACGGCGTCGAGGGTGTTCGGGTCAACCACTGGAGCGGCTCGAGCCCGTTGTTGTCTCTGTGGCTCCAGTTCTTCCCTCAGGTGACTGCCTTCTTCTTGCAGGGAGGCGAGCCTCGTGTCTCCTTCCTCGAGGGTTTCCTGCAGCGTTGTGGTGTCTCTCCGAGCTGGAGTTGCCGGTCTCTCCTGCTCGGGTGGTCCGGTCGCCTGAATGGCTTCCGTCTCCTTTCTCCCCGAGTCGGGGAAGTCTGGCAGCTTTGGCGTCCCCTTCCTCAGCACACCTCTGGTGGAGTCAGAGAGGTGTGCGGGGAGGGAAGCCACACTGCCGCCCACTCGCCCCAGGGAATGGCCTAAGCCGGAGCTGAGGCCGAGGCCGAGGCGGCCAAACCAGGAGGCCATCGCTGCGGGTCACAGCACTGACCTGGTGCGCTCCGCGAAGAGCGTCCAGCCCAGTCGGACAGTCCCGCCAAGTGTCAGGGCCCCGGCGGCTGCGCGAGGCTAAGAGTCAAATCACAGCCAGGCGCTGCTAGGCGACGGCGGGCCGGCGGCCTGGGGGCGGGGCCTGGGCGGGGCCGGGGCGGGGCCTGGGCGGGGCGCGGGCTCCAACCGTTGGGCTCGGGCTCCTGGAGGGGAGGGGCGGGGCTGCCCGCAACCGCGAGGCCTGCCGCCCGGCCCTCACCCATGGCCACCTCCTGGCCCGCGTGCCCCGCTCCGCCCCCCACCCAGCCCCCACCGCCAGCCCCGTGGGCCTCCGCTCAACCCCAGGGCTTCCCACCACGGCGGTGGGCCCCCCTCTCCCTCTGCTTCAGTGCCGCCCCCGGGGGCCAGGCGGCCCTCCTGCCCCCTGGGGCCGCCCGCCAAGACCGCCGCGCTGAAGGCCGCCATCCCCACACCACCGCCACCTGTGCGCGTGGCAGCGCGTGTGGGCAGGAAGGACCCCAGGGCTCTGACTGCCGCCGAGCGCCTCCCACGCTCCCTCCTGTCCTGCGGCCGGGGCTTTTCCCAGCCGGCTTGGAGAACACTCGGAGGGCCAAGGTAGGTGGGGACCCGCCTCCACCTGCAGAGTTCCGACGAGTGTCTTCGGACACACGTCGGCCCCCTGCGCGGAAGCACGACCCTCCTGAGCACCCTGACCATTGCCATCCCCCACACAGTCGCCGGGGTCCTTGCCCCGCCGCCTCGCCCCCCTCTTCCTGCGGCCCTGCCTGGAGAAGCGGTCCCCGGGAGGAGTCTGGGGGCTCTCGGGCGCCACAGGCGGGGTGTGGCACACCGCGTGCACGCTGTGCGCCCGCTTCTGTCAGCGTGGGGCGGGCTCTGGTCGTGGAAGGGAGTCTTCCCCATGCGTCGAGCGGGCGGTGGAGCGGGGAAAGGACCCAGAGGTGCTCGTGGAGCGCGCGGCCCCCAGCCCCGCTGAGCCCGGCGGAACGGCGTCCCCGGGGCCCGACTCGGGGCCGGCGGCCGAGGCCCGGCTGCGCGCCGCGCCCTGGGCCTGCCGTGCGCTCCTGCCTGGGCGCGGGGCGCGGGGCGCGGGGGCGGTGCGGCTGGCCCCGCGGGCCTGGGGACCCGCCGCCGCAGCGACCAGAAAGTCCCGGTCAGCCTGCCCCGAGCTCCGCGGGCCTGGGAGCCGGGCGCCGCCGCCACCGCCGCCGCCGCCGCCGGCTCGGCAGTGTCGCGCGGGAGCAGCCGCCAGGCCGTCCCGGTGCGCGCGCCAGGAGCCCCGCAGGCCGGGGGAGCCGCCGCCGGCGCCGGCGCCGCCGCCGCCGCCGCCGCCAGGAAGTGGCCGTTGCACTGCGGGAGGCCGCGGGCTCACCAGAGCATGGGCAGGTGAGGGCCCCTGGCGGCCCCCTCCCTCCGTGCACCCGTCGGGGTCTCCACCGCCCGGGCCCCGCCCCCGGGAGCAGGGACCTGCGCCTTCTCCTGTCCTGCCGGCGACCCTGGCGCCCGTGCTGGCTGCCTGGGGCCACCACTCCCATCCCTGGGGCGCGTGCCCCTGCTGTGGGACACTCCCGCCAAGTGTCAGGGCCCAGGTGGCTGCGCCAGGCTAAGAGGGAAATGACAGCCAGGCGTTACCAGGCAACGGCGGGCTGGCGGGCTGGGGGCGTGACCAGGGGCGGGGCCTGGGCGGGTCGCGGTCTCCAACCGCGGGGCTGGGGTGAGGAGGGGAGGGGAGGGGCTGCCCGCAACCGCGAGGCCTGCGGCCAGGCCCTCACCCATGGCCACCTCCTGACCCGCGTGCCCCGCTCCCCGCCCCCCCGCACCGCCAGCCCCGTGGGCCTCCGCTCATCCCCAGGGCTTCCCACCACGGCGGTGGGCCCCCCTCTCCCTCTGCTTCAGTGCCGCCCCCGGGACCGGCATCCCCACACCACCACCACCACCACCTGTGCGCGTGGCAGCGCGTGTGGGCAGAAAGGACCCCAGGGCTCTGACTGCCGCCGAGCGCCTCCCACGCTCCCTCCTGTCCTGCGGCCGGGCTTTTCCCAGCCGGCTTGGAGAACACTCAGAGGGCCAAGGGAGGTGGGGACCCGCCTCCACCTGCAGAGTTCCGACGAGTGGGTTTGGACACACGTCGGCCCCCTGCGTGGAAGCACGACCCTCCTGAGCACTCTGACCATTGCCATCCCCCACACAGTCGCCGGGGTCCTTGCCCCGCCGCCTCGCCCCCCTCTTCCTGCGGCCCTGCCTGGAGAAGCGGTCCCCGGGAGGAGTCTGGGGGCTCTCGGGCGCCACAGGCGGGGTGTGGCACACCGCGTGCACGCTGTGCGCCCGCTTCTGTCAGCGCGGGGCGGACTCTCGCAGGGAAGGGAGTCTTCCCCATGCGTCGAGCGGGCGGTGGAGCGGGGAAGGGACCCAGAGGTGCTCGTGGAGCGCGCGGCCCCCAGCCCCGCTGAGCCCGGCGGAACGTGGTCCTCGGGGCCCGACTCGGGGCCGGCGGCCGAGGCCCGGCTGCGCGCCGCGCCCTGGGCCTGCCGTGCGCTCCTGCCCCGGCGCGGGGCGCGGGGCGCGGGGGCGGCGCGGCTGGCCCCGCGGGCCTGGGAACCCGCCGCCGCAGCGGCCAGAAAGTCCCGCTCAGCCTGCCCCGAGCTCCGCGGGCCTGGGAGCCGGTCGCCGCCGCCGCCGCCTCGACTGGGCCGCGCGGGAGCAGCCGCCAGGCCGTCCTGGTGCGCGCGCCACGAGCCACGCAGGCCGGGGGAGCCGCCGCCGGCGCCGCCAGGTAGTGGCCGTTGCACTGCGGGAGGCCGCGGGCCCACCAGAGCATGGGCAGGTGAGGGCCCCGGGCGGCCGCCTCCCTCCGTGCACCCGTCGGGGTCTCCACCGCCCGGGCCCCGCCCCCGGGAGCAGGGACCTGCGCCTTCTCCTGTCCTGCCGGCGACCCTGGCGCCCGTGCTGGCTGCCTGGGGCCACGACTCCCATCCCTGGGGCGCGCGCCTTTGCACCTGCGACGACGGCGGCGCTGGGGTGGGGGGCGCGGCGCGGGCCGCGGCGGGGTGGCGGGTGCTGGGACCGGATTCTCAGCCTTGGGCTCCAGCGGGGCGGGGTGGGGGGGCGAGGAAGGAGTGACGTGGGGTGGTCGTGGGGGCAGGGCGCGCCGCGCAGACCCTTGAGGTCCAAGTGCAGACAGAGGAAATCAGTAAAGGGGCTTCCAGCCGGTGGGATCCCCTCGGTGCGTGCGTTTCCCTTGGGCCTTCAGGGAAGCGGGAGGCGCTGCTGCCTCCAGCCCAGGGCGAGGAGGAAGTAGCGGTGCCAGTTGTTGACCCCGCGAAATTTGGAATCGGGAGCAGGATGCAGGCGCCGGGCGCCAGTGAAAGGAAAAAGGGTTCTCCCGATCCTCTTGCTCCCTTTGGCTTTGGCAGCAGCTGCTTCTCCGTGTTGCTTTGGTCCTGCTGCCGTGCTCTTCCGGCGCTGAGTGTGAAATGCCCCAGGAAGCGGGGCGGGGAGGAGGTCGAGGATGGAAGAAGGCGAGCCGGCATGGGTGGGGGGAGCAGGCGGTGCAGGAAAGGTGATCCACCTTTCCTTGCTCTCCGCTTGCTGCCTTCCCCTGAGCCTTGGACTTCCACCCCTTCCGCCTCCGCCTGTCCTCCCGTCCTCCCGTCCAACCTCTCTCTCATCTGAGTCCTGCCAAGAAGAGGCAGGTCGAACACTTGCGGTGTGCACTGGATTGAAGGAATTACCCTGCTACGATTAGGCTCGATGAGCTTGAAGTCCTTTGAGTCAGAACCTGTTTGGGGTCTGCAGAGAGTCGCGCGTGGCGGGAGGGTGGCCCGCGTGTGGGTGAGGAGCAGGGAGGAAGGCTGCAGGGGCGAGGCCTTGGAGATTCTGCTCCAGTTTGGCCTGCAGGCAGTGGAGAACCCTGGATTCCTTTCAAGCAGGGAAGCGATGGGACCACACACAAACTCAGGTCCGGGTACCCGATTTCGCAGCCAAGCCAATCAGTGAGACGTCAGGGTTGCAGCAAGGAAAGAGGTTTATGATCAAGAGGTGGCCAGACAAGGAGGTGGGAGTAAAACTCAAACCCGCCTCCTCAAAGGGAAAACAAAACGTTGGGGCGTTTATCTGGGGTTCGGGGTAGGGGTGGGACCAGGAGAGCGCTGGGGGTGAAGCTTGAAGAGTCCTCTGCTCAGGTGCGACTGTCACTGGTATTTCTTCGTGGGTCACAAGTGCGAAGTCAGTGGGGTTCGACGTGTTGCACGCCGAGGATCTCTGTCCGTGACGCGGAAAGTGGGCGATCCCTCATTTCAGCTGGTCCAAGCCTCTGCACGATGTCCGCTCGGGCGGGGGCCGGGGGGGGGGGGCTGCCATCAAGCTGCTCTCTGATCTGCCGTCTTCCTGTTGTTCTGCAAAACAACCTCAGAAACTTTGGTTACTTTCTTGCCCACGTCCAGCCCTGTGGGGGCCGGGCACCGTGGTGTCGGTAACGGCAGGGTTTTCCTCTTGGGTCACCCTCCCAACAGTGTGGAGGATGGGTTCAAGCGGGGAGGTGGGGGGGGTGGTGTGCCAGGAGGCCAGCCGGCAAGATCAGTAAGGAGTCTACCGGGCTGGTTGCGTGCAAGAGACAGGAAGGCATGCGGCAGAGCAGCGGGGACGGCAAACACGGGAAGGCGCTCGGCTCCCTTTGGGAGTCGGTAGGCTGCGAAGTGGGTGAGACAGAGAGCTCAAGCGTGGCCCTGAGGCCTCTCGCTCTGCTGTCGGGGGATGAGATGGGCAGAGGTTTTCTGAGGGGATGAAAGGAAGGTAAGAGGAGGGGGAGGCTTTTGTTGGAGGATACCGGGCTCCCTTTTGGACGCGTCGGTTTTGAGAAGCCTTCGGACATCCTGAGAGGTGCGTCCAGCAGACAGTTAGAGAAAGCAGCGTGGAGTCAGGGGCAGGGTGACGTCAGTCGTACGCACTCCGAAGCCCTGGGCATCCGGGGGGCGAGTCGAATCGTAGGAGAGCGCATGAGCTTGCTCTGAGACCCGAGGGGTTCCTGTTCCCTGAAGACCGTGCCTTCGGGAACAGAACCCTTTGAGAAGTGGTCGGGAGGAGAAGCCGCAGAGGAAAGTGAGACAGAGGGGTCTGAGGTTAGGAAGGGCACCTGGGGAGGGGGCCATCCCCCAGAGAAAGAGGGTGGAGAGAACTTGCAGAGACTGAAGACGTGGGCAGCATTCCTCAGACACCACAGGGAGTTTAGGAAGACGAAGGAACCGAAGGGCGTGCCCTGGCCTCTTGCCAGGACGGGACGGCGACGAGATTTGGGGAGTCTTTCGAGGAGCCGGTGAGAGACGAGGCGATGACTGGATGGCTGACGAGGAGAGGAGTCGAGGTCTTTTGGCAGCAGCTTAGCCGTGAAAGGTAGAGAGAGAAGGCGGTGGTGGAGGAGCAGAAAGGAGAGGTGTGGATGCCGGGAGAGACTTGGGTGTGCTCAGCGGCTTAAGGAAAGAGACGGGCCGAAGAGAAAGCAGCTGGCAAACTGAGGGAACGAGATCTTTGGGGGAGGCTGAGCAGATGGTTCCCAGGGCACCCCACGTGGAGCCGGGCCCCTGGAACTGCCAAGCTGAATCCCTCTTCCTGGAAAACCAAAGGGAAAGGGGAGGGGTGGGTGGAGAGAAATAGAGGGACGTTCAAACGGGGGTGGGGGGGTGCGGGAAACGGAGAGTTCTTGACTAGCTGGCCTCTGATCTCTTCGGGTCCCGAACGGTATGAGGACGATCCCGCTTGAGGCAGGCGATGGAGATTTGGAGGGGCTGTTGAGGAAACGGGGCGGGGGGAGGGCGTTGACCACGGCCCTCTGATGGGCTTGGGGGCGGAAGCGGCTTCCATGCCCATCGCGAGGCGCCGGTTCAGTCAGTCGGTGTCCATCCGGACCACAGACCACAGACCCCTGCTTTGGAAAACAACAAGATGCAGTTCGTAAACCCTTGCAAAGATCTCTGAGGTCAGGTGACTGGCTTTGCAACCAAAAGCGAGTCAGGGAATAAGATCCTCCCCTGCTTAGGAGTTTTCTTTCCTGTCTGTCCCAGAGGCCAGAGAGCACCCGAGGGCGGTTTCCCAGGCAGCGGAAAGAGGAGGAGGACCAAGCCGAGCCGGGGGAAACCAAGCTTTCCTCCTGAAGTTTGGATGCCTGCCCCTTGCACGTTGGTGCCCTTCCCCTTTCTTCCTACTGTCCCGGGAGTGGGCGCCCTCGCGCGCTTTCTGATTCTGCAGCACTAAGGCAAGTTAGGTTCCCGCTCCCCGAGGGAAAGCTCAATAAACGCCCCCCTCCCCCCACCCCCGCCCTTCCCACCCCCCCACCCCCCACCCGCCCGCAACCCCCCCACCTCCCAGACCCAACCCCCACCCCCCACCCCACGCCCCCCAGCTCCTCGGAGACGGTGACAGCGTGGCAAACAGAATCGGAAGCGTCCTTGGCCCACAGCCTGCGATCCCACTGCTCTCCAGAGAAGTGACATCCGTCCGCTTTAAGCTGGGTGACCACCTGCAGCGACACCCTTTTGAAAGCGTGAGCCATAGCTATTTCTTTGAAAGCTCCAGTAAAGCCGCAGAGAAACCTGTGACCTTTAGCACAAGGCCACTTCGTGCTAAGGAACCCACAGCGGGGGACCGGCTTTCCTGAAAGCGCCGTCGTCTCCTCTGCGGCTTGGGGAGCCTCTAGGGCTTGGACAGGCCTTGGAGCAGCCCGGCAGCACTCTTGGCGGGTGGCAGCAGCCAAGGTGTGCCCCTGGGCACGACGTCGGTCACGGCGTCTAAGAGAAGGTGCCCAGACCCTCCGGTTCCGGGGCCGGGTGGGTCGATGAGAGACACGGCTGGGGAGCAGGGATTCCCGTCCGATCTTCTGGGGGTGGCTGCGAGGGCGGGTCTCAGAAGAGCTGGCACGTTCTTAGCCAGTCTCTTCCTGGCGGGTGCTTCGGGACGCTTCCTGGGCTGAGCGGGGAGCTGTCGTGGGGGAGAAGCTCCCCGAGACTCAGCTTCTAGAAAATTCACCCAAAGCTCCGAGAAGGAACTCTTGAGCTCGGATTGCTGGCTGGGTCTCCGAGGCGTGTCGGGGGCACTGCGGGATCCGAGCCGCCCGGTCACCCATCCGGTAAGGCCGCCCTGCTCTTCCTGCAGCAACTGCTCCATTGCCTCCCTTTCCACACCCAGGGTGCTTCCCATCCGTCGGAAGGCTTCCCGGCGTTCGTGTCTGGCGCTTTGCAAGGCGTCCGTGAAGAGCTTTCTCAGGAGGGCCTTGTCTGCTTTTCCTTCCAGGCTGCTCACTAAGTCGGTCCACTTCTTTTGGACGTCCTCCAGCACTTCCTGTCGGGCCTCGTCTTGTCGCTGCAGTTCTCCGATCTGCTCCTCCTGCAGGCGCGAGGCGGCTTGCGCTCTCTCCAGCCGTCCCTGCAGCGACCTCAGCTTCCCTTCCAGACCGTCTGCCTTTTGCATCCATTCGGCCAGGACCACCTTCAGGTTGGCCAGGGCTCCGGCGTGCTGCTTCTCTGCTTCCCGGGAGGCGGACAGCTGGAGGGCAGTCTCCTCTTTCTGCTGGGTGACCGCAGTCAGTTGCTCCTGCAGGGACCCGAGCCGGGCAGCGGCCCGCTGGCTCGCCTTCTGCATGGCGCGGGAAGATGACAGGAGCCTCTCCTCTAGCGCCGTGACTTTCCTCCTGAGTTGAGCCGCTCTGTCTCCTGCCAGCCGCGCTGCCCGGAGATGCGCGTCTTGGCATTCTGAAGCCTGCGTCCGAGACCTCCCCAGCTCCTGGCCTAAGCGCGCTTCCTTGTCCCGCAAAAGGCGAACCTCCTCCCGCAGGGCGCAGTTTTCCACTCGTTCCTGTCTCAGCGCCAGCGCCGCCTCATCTCTCTCGTGCTGAAAGAGAATGCTCTTTTCCTGCATGGAGGTCACTGCATTGAGAAGCTGGCCTAATTCCCCAGCCCGGCCCTGTTCTTTTTCTCTCAGGAGGCACTCAAAAGCCAGAGCCGCCTTCTTCACGGAGACGCATTCGAATTCCTTCTCCCTCAGCGTCACAGAGAGGCGCATGTTCGTCTCTTGTAAGGCTTGGTTTTCGGCGTCCTTCTCCCTGGACCTTTCCAGCAGTTTTGCATTTTCCTGTTTGACTTGGCACGCATCCGCCTCCAGATGGCCTATCCTCTCCTTCAGGTTTGTCACCGCCTGCCTCAAAAGTTCGTTTTCGCTCGCTTGGGTCGTGAGGTCTTCCCTCAGAGAAAGGAATTCCTCCCTCTGCGCCTCGATTAAGAGCTCTTTGTCCTCCAGCGTGTTCTGCAAAGCCTCTTGTTTCTCCTTGAGCCGCTGAATTTCGGAATCCGTCTGTGCCTGCCGTTCCCTCTCCAGTTCCGAGGTGGCGGCCATCGCCTCGGACAGTCTCTGAGTCTCCTCCTGGAGGCTTCTGATGGCTGCGTCTTTTTCCTCCGTGGCTCGCCTTAAGGCTTCCATCTCTGCTGGCGGCCCTTTCGAAGGCTCGCCCAGCGCCTCGGACTTAATTGCCTCCTGAGAGCCGGCTGCCTCGCAAGTCCGCGACGATGCGGCGGGCGGCTGTGGTGACGTGAGGTCGGGTGGACCCAAGAGAACCTCCTCGGCATTGCAGAGCTGCTCTAGGCCGAGCTGCATCTGTGCCAGTCTCTTCCCCAAGAGCCGGAGTTGGGTCGCATCCCCTTGAGAACGGGGCAACGGGGCGGCAGGGTGCATCTGTCGCCGAGACTTCTCCTCGCTGTCCACTAAGGCCCGTGCCTCGAGTGGTGGGAGTTCCTTCTGAAGTTGGGATGACTCCCGCTGCAGATTGTGCACCTCGGTCAGCACCAGCCGCTGCCACTCCTCCAGCACGTTGACCCGCTGCTTCAACGTGTCCCGTTCCCGGAGAAGCTCCTCCAACTGGTTCGCGTCCACGCCCCGAACCTCATGGCCAGCGTCGGACGTTTGCCAGATGGTCAGTAAAGTCTGGCATTTCTGGCTCAAGGCACCGATTTCAATGTCTTTGGCTCGGACGAGGCGTGATAAGTGCCGGATCGCTTCTCGAAACATGTCCTCCCCGCCGCCGTCAGCTCGAGGGCGCCGTGTCTGATTTTCGCCTCGCAGCTTCCCGAGCTCTGCTTCTTTGGCCACCAGCAGGTCCATCATTGCGTGATACGCCCTTTTCAGCTGGCTGTTTTCCCTCACCTTCTCGTCGAAAACGGCCAACACTCGTTCCCTTTCCAAAGCATAGGCTTGCAGTTGCTGCTGGAGGCCCCCCGCATCCTGGACGGAGGCAGCCGAAGCTAGGCGAGCGGGGAGGCCCTGGCTCTCCCAGTCTTGCGGCTGGATCGTCTGAGTTCGTGGCCCGGTCTCATCTTCGTCCGGCTCATCAAGCCGCTCGGTCAGAGGGGTCGTCTTTTCGGTCCCAAGTTTCAGTGCCTTCCTCTGCTTTTGCTCTTCAGTGGTCCTTGGAGGATGCTGGGTTTCCTCCTCCAGGTGACCTTCGATCCCTTCCAGTGGAGACACCTCAGATTCTAGTTGTGTCACGGCGTCGAGGGTGTTCGGGTCAACCACTGGAGCGGCTCGAGCCCGTTGTTGTCTCTGTGGCTCCAGTTCTTCCCTCAGGTGACTGCCTTCTTCTTGCAGGGAGGCGAGCCTCGTGTCTCCTTCCTCGAGGGTTTCCTGCAGCGTTGCGGTGTCTCTCCGAGCTGGAGTTGCCGGTCTCTCCTGCTCGGGTGGTCCGGTCGCCTGAATGGCTTCCGTCTCCTTTCTCCCCGAGTCGGGGAAGTCTGGCAGCTTTGGCGTCCCCTTCCTCAGCACACCTCTGGTGGAGTCAGAGAGGTGTGCGGGGAGGGAAGCCACACTGCCGCCCACTCGCCCCAGGGAATGGCCTAAGCCGGAGCCGAGGCCGAGGCCGAGGCGGCCAAACCAGGAGGCCATCGCTGCGGGTCACAGCACTGACCTGGTGCGCTCCGCGAAGAGCGTCCAGCCCAGTCGGACAGTCCCGCCAAGTGTCAGGGCCCCGGCGGCTGCGCGAGGCTAAGAGTCAAATCACAGCCAGGCGCTGCTAGGCGACGGCGGGCCGGCGGCCTGGGGGCGGGGCCTGGGCGGGGCCGGGGCGGGGCCTGGGCGGGGCGCGGGCTCCAACCGTTGGGCTCGGGCTCCTGGAGGGGAGGGGCGGGGCTGCCCGCAACCTCGAGGCCTGCCGCCCGGCCCTCACCCATGGCCACCTCCTGGCCCGCGTGCCCCGCTCCGCCCCCCACCCAGCCCCCACCGCCAGCCCCGTGGGCCTCCGCTCAACCCCAGGGCTTCCCACCGCGGCGGTGGGCCCCCCTCTCCCTCTGCTTCAGTGCCGCCCCCGGGGGCCAGGCGGCCCTCCTGCCCCCTGGGGCCGCCCGCCAAGACCGCCGCGCTGAAGGCCGCCATCCCCACACCACCGCCACCTGTGCGCGTGGCAGCGCGTGTGGGCAGGAAGGACCCCAGGGCTCTGACTGCCGCCGAGCGCCTCCCACGCTCCCTCCTGTCCTGCGGCCGGGGCTTTTCCCAGCCGGCTTGGAGAACACTCGGAGGGCCAAGGTAGGTGGGGACCCGCCTCCACCTGCAGAGTTCCGACGAGTGTCTTCGGACACACGTCGGCCCCCTGCGCGGAAGCACGACCCTCCTGAGCACCCTGACCATTGCCATCCCCCACACAGTCGCCGGGGTCCTTGCCCCGCCGCCTCGCCCCCCACTTCCTGCGGCCCTGCCTGGAGAAGCGGTCCCCGGGAGGAGTCTGGGGGCTCTCGGGCGCCACAGGCGGGGTGTGGCACACCGCGTGCACGCTGTGCGCCCGCTTCTGTCAGCGTGGGGCGGGCTCTGGTCGTGGAAGGGAGTCTTCCCCATGCGTCGAGCGGGCGGTGGAGCGGGGAAAGGACCCAGAGGTGCTCGTGGAGCGCGCGGCCCCCAGCCCCGCTGAGCCCGGCGGAACGGCGTCCCCGGGGCCCGACTCGGGGCCGGCGGCCGAGGCCCGGCTGCGCGCCGCGCCCTGGGCCTGCCGTGCGCTCCTGCCCCGGCGCGGGGCGCGGGGCGCGGGGGCGGCGCGGCTGGCCCCGCGGGCCTGGGGACCCGCCGCCGCAGCGACCAGAAAGTCCCGGTCAGCCTGCCCCGAGCTCCGTGGGCCTGGGAGCCGGGCGCCGCCGCCGCCGCCGCCGCCGCCGCCGGCTCGGCAGTGTCGCGCGGGAGCAGCCGCCAGGCCGTCCCGATGCGCGCGCCAGGAGCCCCGCAGGCTGGGGAGCCGCCGCCGCCGCCGCCGCCGCCGCCAGGAAGTGGCCGTTGCACTGCGGGAGGCCGCGGGCTCACCAGAGCATGGGCAGGTGAGGGCCCCTGGCGGCCGCCTCCCTCCGTGCACCCGTCGGGGTCTCCACCGCCCGGGCCCCGCCCCCGGGAGCAGGGACCTGCGCCTTCTCCTGTCCTGCCGGCGACCCTGGCGCCCGTGCTGGCTGCCTGGGGCCACCACTCCCATCCCTGGGGCGCGTGCCCCTGCTGTGGGACACTCCCGCCAAGTGTCAGGGCCCAGGTGGCTGCGCCAGGCTAAGAGGGAAATGACAGCCAGGCGTTACCAGGCAACGGCGGGCTGGCGGGCTGGGGGCGTGACCAGGGGCGGGGCCTGGGCGGGTCGCGGTCTCCAACCGCGGGGCTGGGGTGAGGAGGGGAGGGGAGGGGCTGCCCGCAACCGCGAGGCCTGCGGCCAGGCCCTCACCCATGGCCACCTCCTGACCCGCGTGCCCCGCTCCCCGCCCCCCCGCACCGCCAGCCCCGTGGGCCTCCGCTCATCCCCAGGGCTTCCCACCACGGCGGTGGGCCCCCCTCTCCCTCTGCTTCAGTGCCGCCCCCGGGACCGGCATCCCCACACCACCACCACCACCACCTGTGCGCGTGGCAGCGCGTGTGGGCAGAAAGGACCCCAGGGCTCTGACTGCCGCCGAGCGCCTCCCACGCTCCCTCCTGTCCTGCGGCCGGGCTTTTCCCAGCCGGCTTGGAGAACACTCAGAGGGCCAAGGGAGGTGGGGACCCGCCTCCACCTGCAGAGTTCCGACGAGTGGGTTTGGACACACGTCGGCCCCCTGCGCGGAAGCACGACCCTCCTGAGCACTCTGACCATTGCCATCCCCCACACAGTCGCCGGGGTCCTTGCCCCGCCGCCTCGCCCCCCTCTTCCTGCGGCCCTGCCTGGAGAAGCGGTCCCCGGGAGGAGTCTGGGGGCTCTCGGGCGCCACAGGCGGGGTGTGGCACACCGCGTGCACGCTGTGCGCCCGCTTCTGTCAGCGCGGGGCGGACTCTCGCAGGGAAGGGAGTCTTCCCCATGCGTCGAGCGGGCGGTGGAGCGGGGAAGGGACCCAGAGGTGCTCGTGGAGCGCGCGGCCCCCAGCCCCGCTGAGCCCGGCGGAACGGCGTCCCCGGGGCCCGACTCGGGGCCGGCGGCCGAGGCCCGGCTGCGCGCCGCGCCCTGGGCCTGCCGTGCGCTCCTGCCCCGGCGCGGGGCGCGGGGCGCGGGGGCGGCGCGGCTGGCCCCGCGGGCCTGGGAACCCGCCGCCGCAGCGGCCAGAAAGTCCCGCTCAGCCTGCCCCGAGCTCCGCGGGCCTGGGAGCCGGGCGCCGCCGCCGCCGCCTCGACTGGGCCGCGCGGGAGCAGCCGCCAGGCCGTCCTGGTGCGCGCGCCACGAGCCACGCAGGCCGGGGGAGCCGCCGCCGGCGCCGGCGCCGCCGCCGCCGCCGCCGCCAGGTAGTGGCCGTTGCACTGCGGGAGGCCGCGGGCCCACCAGAGCATGGGCAGGTGAGGGCCCCGGGCGGCCGCCTCCCTCCGTGCACCCGTCGGGGTCTCCACCGCCCGGGCCCCGCCCCCGGGAGCAGGGACCTGCGCCTTCTCCTGTCCTGCCGGCGACCCTGGCGCCCGTGCTGGCTGCCTGGGGCCACGACTCCCATCCCTGGGGCGCGCGCCTTTGCACCTGCGACGACGGCGGCGCTGGGGTGGGGGGCGCGGCGCGGGCCGCGGCGGGGTGGCGGGTGCTGGGACCTGATTCTCAGCCTTGGGCTCCAGCGGGGCGGGGTGGGGGGGCGAGGAAGGAGTGACGTGGGGTGGTCGTGGGGGCAGGGCGCGCCGCGCAGACCCTTGAGGTCCAAGTGCAGACAGAGGAAATCAGTAAAGGGGCTTCCAGCCGGTGGGATCCCCTCGGTGCGTGCGTTTCCCTTGGGCCTTCAGGGAAGCGGGAGGCGCTGCTGCCTCCAGCCCAGGGCGAGGAGGAAGTAGCGGTGCCAGTTGTTGACCCCGCGAAATTTGGAATCGGGAGCAGGATGCAGGCGCCGGGCGCCAGTGAAAGGAAAAAGGGTTCTCCCGATCCTCTTGCTCCCTTTGGCTTTGGCAGCAGCTGCTTCTCCGTGTTGCTTTGGTCCTGCTGCCGTGCTCTTCCGGCGCTGAGTGTGAAATGCCCCAGGAAGCGGGGCGGGGAGGAGGTCGAGGATGGAAGAAGGCGAGCCGGCATGGGTGGGGGGAGCAGGCGGTGCAGGAAAGGTGATCCACCTTTCCTTGCTCTCCGCTTGCTGCCTTCCCCTGAGCCTTGGACTTCCACCCCTTCCGCCTCCGCCTGTCCTCCCGTCCTCCCGTCCAACCTCTCTCTCATCTGAGTCCTGCCAAGAAGAGGCAGGTCGAACACTTGCGGTGTGCACTGGATTGAAGGAATTACCCTGCTACGATTAGGCTCGATGAGCTTGAAGTCCTTTGAGTCAGAACCTGTTTGGGGTCTGCAGAGAGTCGCGCGTGGCGGGAGGGTGGCCCGCGTGTGGGTGAGGAGCAGGGAGGAAGGCTGCAGGGGCGAGGCCTTGGAGATTCTGCTCCAGTTTGGCCTGCAGGCAGTGGAGAACCCTGGATTCCTTTCAAGCAGGGAAGCGATGGGACCACACACAAACTCAGGTCCGGGTACCCGATTTCGCAGCCAAGCCAATCAGTGAGACGTCAGGGTTGCAGCAAGGAAAGAGGTTTATGATCAAGAGGTGGCCAGACAAGGAGGTGGGAGTAAAACTCAAACCCGCCTCCTCAAAGGGAAAACAAAACGTTGGGGCGTTTATCTGGGGTTCGGGGTAGGGGTGGGACCAGGAGAGCGCTGGGGGTGAAGCTTGAAGAGTCCTCTGCTCAGGTGCGACTGTCACTGGTATTTCTTCGTGGGTCACAAGTGCGAAGTCAGTGGGGTTCGACGTGTTGCACGCCGAGGATCTCTGTCCGTGACGCGGAAAGTGGGCGATCCCTCATTTCAGCTGGTCCAAGCCTCTGCACGATGTCCGCTCGGGCGGGGGCCGGGGGGGGGGGGGCTGCCATCAAGCTGCTCTCTGATCTGCCGTCTTCCTGTTGTTCTGCAAAACAACCTCAGAAACTTTGGTTACTTTCTTGCCCACGTCCAGCCCTGTGGGGGCCGGGCACCGTGGTGTCGGTAACGGCAGGGTTTTCCTCTTGGGTCACCCTCCCAACAGTGTGGAGGATGGGTTCAAGCGGGGAGGTGGGGGGGGTGGTGTGCCAGGAGGCCAGCCGGCAAGATCAGTAAGGAGTCTACCGGGCTGGTTGCGTGCAAGAGACAGGAAGGCATGCGGCAGAGCAGCGGGGACGGCAAACACGGGAAGGCGCTCGGCTCCCTTTGGGAGTCGGTAGGCTGCGAAGTGGGTGAGACAGAGAGCTCAAGCGTGGCCCTGAGGCCTCTCGCTCTGCTGTCGGGGGATGAGATGGGCAGAGGTTTTCTGAGGGGATGAAAGGAAGGTAAGAGGAGGGGGAGGCTTTTGTTGGAGGATACCGGGCTCCCTTTTGGACGCGTCGGTTTTGAGAAGCCTTCGGACATCCTGAGAGGTGCGTCCAGCAGACAGTTAGAGAAAGCAGCGTGGAGTCAGGGGCAGGGTGACGTCAGTCGTACGCACTCCGAAGCCCTGGGCATCCGGGGGGCGAGTCGAATCGTAGGAGAGCGCATGAGCTTGCTCTGAGACCCGAGGGGTTCCTGTTCCCTGAAGACCGTGCCTTCGGGAACAGAACCCTTTGAGAAGTGGTCGGGAGGAGAAGCCGCAGAGGAAAGTGAGACAGAGGGGTCTGAGGTTAGGAAGGGCACCTGGGGAGGGGGCCATCCCCCAGAGAAAGAGGGTGGAGAGAACTTGCAGAGACTGAAGACGTGGGCAGCATTCCTCAGACACCACAGGGAGTTTAGGAAGACGAAGGAACCGAAGGGCGTGCCCTGGCCTCTTGCCAGGACGGGACGGCGACGAGATTTGGGGAGTCTTTCGAGGAGCCGGTGAGAGACGAGGCGATGACTGGATGGCTGACGAGGAGAGGAGTCGAGGTCTTTTGGCAGCAGCTTAGCTGTGAAAGGTAGAGAGAGAAGGCGGTGGTGGAGGAGCAGAAAGGAGAGGTGTGGATGCCGGGAGAGACTTGGGTGTGCTCAGCGGCTTAAGGAAAGAGACGGGCCGAAGAGAAAGCAGCTGGCAAACTGAGGGAACGAGATCTTTGGGGGAGGCTGAGCAGATGGTTCCCAGGGCACCCCACGTGGAGCCGGGCCCCTGGAACTGCCAAGCTGAATCCCTCTTCCTGGAAAACCAAAGGGAAAGGGGAGGGGTGGGTGGAGAGAAATAGAGGGACGTTCAAACGGGGGTGGGGGGGTGCGGGAAACGGAGAGTTCTTGACTAGCTGGCCTCTGATCTCTTCGGGTCCCGAACGGTATGAGGACGATCCCGCTTGAGGCAGGCGATGGAGATTTGGAGGGGCTGTTGAGGAAACGGGGCGGGGGGAGGGCGTTGACCACGGCCCTCTGATGGGCTTGGGGGCGGAAGCGGCTTCCATGCCCATCGCGAGGCGCCGGTTCAGTCAGTCGGTGTCCATCCGGACCACAGACCACAGACCCCTGCTTTGGAAAACAACAAGATGCAGTTCGTAAACCCTTGCAAAGATCTCTGAGGTCAGGTGACTGGCTTTGCAACCAAAAGCGAGTCAGGGAATAAGATCCTCCCCTGCTTAGGAGTTTTCTTTCCTGTCTGTCCCAGAGGCCAGAGAGCACCCGAGGGCGGTTTCCCAGGCAGCGGAAAGAGGAGGAGGACCAAGCCGAGCCGGGGGAAACCAAGCTTTCCTCCTGAAGTTTGGATGCCTGCCCCTTGCACGTTGGTGCCCTTCCCCTTTCTTCCTACTGTCCCGGGAGTGGGCGCCCTCGCGCGCTTTCTGATTCTGCAGCACTAAGGCAAGTTAGGTTCCCGCTCCCCGAGGGAAAGCTCAATAAACGCCCCCCTCCCCCCACCCCCGCCCTTCCCACCCCCCCACCCCCCACCCGCCCGCAACCCCCCCACCTCCCAGACCCAACCCCCACCCCCCACCCCACGCCCCCCAGCTCCTCGGAGACGGTGACAGCGTGGCAAACAGAATCGGAAGCGTCCTTGGCCCACAGCCTGCGATCCCACTGCTCTCCAGAGAAGTGACATCCGTCCGCTTTAAGCTGGGTGACCACCTGCAGCGACACCCTTTTGAAAGCGTGAGCCATAGCTATTTCTTTGAAAGCTCCAGTAAAGCCGCAGAGAAACCTGTGACCTTTAGCACAAGGCCACTTCGTGCTAAGGAACCCACAGCGGGGGACCGGCTTTCCTGAAAGCGCCGTCGTCTCCTCTGCGGCTTGGGGAGCCTCTAGGGCTTGGACAGGCCTTGGAGCAGCCCGGCAGCACTCTTGGCGGGTGGCAGCAGCCAAGGTGTGCCCCTGGGCACGACGTCGGTCACGGCGTCTAAGAGAAGGTGCCCAGACCCTCCGGTTCCGGGGCCGGGTGGGTCGATGAGAGACACGGCTGGGGAGCAGGGATTCCCGTCCGATCTTCTGGGGGTGGCTGCGAGGGCGGGTCTCAGAAGAGCTGGCACGTTCTTAGCCAGTCTCTTCCTGGCGGGTGCTTCGGGACGCTTCCTGGGCTGAGCGGGGAGCTGTCGTGGGGGAGAAGCTCCCCGAGACTCAGCTTCTAGAAAATTCACCCAAAGCTCCGAGAAGGAACTCTTGAGCTCGGATTGCTGGCTGGGTCTCCGAGGCGTGTCGGGGGCACTGCGGGATCCGAGCCGCCCGGTCACCCATCCGGTAAGGCCGCCCTGCTCTTCCTGCAGCAACTGCTCCATTGCCTCCCTTTCCACACCCAGGGTGCTTCCCATCCGTCGGAAGGCTTCCCGGCGTTCGTGTCTGGCGCTTTGCAAGGCGTCCGTGAAGAGCTTTCTCAGGAGGGCCTTGTCTGCTTTTCCTTCCAGGCTGCTCACTAAGTCGGTCCACTTCTTTTGGACGTCCTCCAGCACTTCCTGTCGGGCCTCGTCTTGTCGCTGCAGTTCTCCGATCTGCTCCTCCTGCAGGCGCGAGGCGGCTTGCGCTCTCTCCAGCCGTCCCTGCAGCGACCTCAGCTTCCCTTCCAGACCGTCTGCCTTTTGCATCCATTCGGCCAGGACCACCTTCAGGTTGGCCAGGGCTCCGGCGTGCTGCTTCTCTGCTTCCCGGGAGGCGGACAGCTGGAGGGCAGTCTCCTCTTTCTGCTGGGTGACCGCAGTCAGTTGCTCCTGCAGGGACCCGAGCCGGGCAGCGGCCCGCTGGCTCGCCTTCTGCATGGCGCGGGAAGATGACAGGAGCCTCTCCTCTAGCGCCGTGACTTTCCTCCTGAGTTGAGCCGCTCTGTCTCCTGCCAGCCGCGCTGCCCGGAGATGCGCGTCTTGGCATTCTGAAGCCTGCGTCCGAGACCTCCCCAGCTCCTGGCCTAAGCGCGCTTCCTGGTCCCGCAAAAGGCGAACCTCCTCCCGCAGGGCGCAGTTTTCCACTCGTTCCTGTCTCAGCGCCAGCGCCGCCTCATCTCTCTCGTGCTGAAAGAGAATGCTCTTTTCCTGCATGGAGGTCACTGCATTGAGAAGCTGGCCTAATTCCCCAGCCCGGCCCTGTTCTTTTTCTCTCAGGAGGCACTCAAAAGCCAGAGCCGCCTTCTTCACGGAGACGCATTCGAATTCCTTCTCCCTCAGCGTCACAGAGAGGCGCATGTTCGTCTCTTGTAAGGCTTGGTTTTCGGCGTCCTTCTCCCTGGACCTTTCCAGCAGTTTTGCATTTTCCTGTTTGACTTGGCACGCATCCGCCTCCAGATGGCCTATCCTCTCCTTCAGGTTTGTCACCGCCTGCCTCAAAAGTTCGTTTTCGCTCGCTTGGGTCGTGAGGTCTTCCCTCAGAGAAAGGAATTCCTCCCTCTGCGCCTCGATTAAGAGCTCTTTGTCCTCCAGCGTGTTCTGCAAAGCCTCTTGTTTCTCCTTGAGCCGCTGAATTTCGGAATCCGTCTGTGCCTGCCGTTCCCTCTCCAGTTCCGAGGTGGCGGCCATCGCCTCGGACAGTCTCTGAGTCTCCTCCTGGAGGCTTCTGATGGCTGCGTCTTTTTCCTCCGTGGCTCGCCTTAAGGCTTCCATCTCTGCTGGCGGCCCTTTCGAAGGCTCGCCCAGCGCCTCGGACTTAATTGCCTCCTGAGAGCCGGCTGCCTCGCAAGTCCGCGACGATGCGGCGGGCGGCTGTGGTGACGTGAGGTCGGGTGGACCCAAGAGAACCTCCTCGGCATTGCAGAGCTGCTCTAGGCCGAGCTGCATCTGTGCCAGTCTCTTCCCCAAGAGCCGGAGTTGGGTCGCATCCCCTTGAGAACGGGGCAACGGGGCGGCAGGGTGCATCTGTCGCCGAGACTTCTCCTCGCTGTCCACTAAGGCCCGTGCCTCGAGTGGTGGGAGTTCCTTCTGAAGTTGGGATGACTCCCGCTGCAGATTGTGCACCTCGGTCAGCACCAGCCGCTGCCACTCCTCCAGCACGTTGACCCGCTGCTTCAACGTGTCCCGTTCCCGGAGAAGCTCCTCCAACTGGTTCGCGTCCACGCCCCGAACCTCATGGCCAGCGTCGGACGTTTGCCAGATGGTCAGTAAAGTCTGGCATTTCTGGCTCAAGGCACCGATTTCAATGTCTTTGGCTCGGACGAGGCGTGATAAGTGCCGGATCGCTTCTCGAAACATGTCCTCCCCGCCGCCGTCAGCTCGAGGGCGCCGTGTCTGATTTTCGCCTCGCAGCTTCCCGAGCTCTGCTTCTTTGGCCACCAGCAGGTCCATCATTGCGTGATACGCCCTTTTCAGCTGGCTGTTTTCCCTCACCTTCTCGTCGAAAACGGCCAACACTCGTTCCCTTTCCAAAGCATAGGCTTGCAGTTGCTGCTGGAGGCCCCCCGCATCCTGGACGGAGGCAGCCGAAGCTAGGCGAGCGGGGAGGCCCTGGCTCTCCCAGTCTTGCGGCTGGATCGTCTGAGTTCGTGGCCCGGTCTCATCTTCGTCCGGCTCATCAAGCCGCTCGGTCAGAGGGGTCGTCTTTTCGGTCCCAAGTTTCAGTGCCTTCCTCTGCTTTTGCTCTTCAGTGGTCCTTGGAGGATGCTGGGTTTCCTCCTCCAGGTGACCTTCGATCCCTTCCAGTGGAGACACCTCAGATTCTAGTTGTGTCACGGCGTCGAGGGTGTTCGGGTCAACCACTGGAGCGGCTCGAGCCCGTTGTTGTCTCTGTGGCTCCAGTTCTTCCCTCAGGTGACTGCCTTCTTCTTGCAGGGAGGCGAGCCTCGTGTCTCCTTCCTCGAGGGTTTCCTGCAGCGTTGCGGTGTCTCTCCGAGCTGGAGTTGCCGGTCTCTCCTGCTCGGGTGGTCCGGTCGCCTGAATGGCTTCCGTCTCCTTTCTCCCCGAGTCGGGGAAGTCTGGCAGCTTTGGCGTCCCCTTCCTCAGCACACCTCTGGTGGAGTCAGAGAGGTGTGCGGGGAGGGAAGCCACACTGCCGCCCACTCGCCCCAGGGAATGGCCTAAGCCGGAGCTGAGGCCGAGGCCGAGGCGGCCAAACCAGGAGGCCATCGCTGCGGGTCACAGCACTGACCTGGTGCGCTCCGCGAAGAGCGTCCAGCCCAGTCGGACAGTCCCGCCAAGTGTCAGGGCCCCGGCGGCTGCGCGAGGCTAAGAGTCAAATCACAGCCAGGCGCTGCTAGGCGACGGCAGGCCGGCGGCCTGGGGGCGGGGCCTGGGCGGGGCCGGGGCGGGGCCTGGGCGGGGCGCGGGCTCCAACCGTTGGGCTCGGGCTCCTGGAGGGGAGGGGCGGGGCTGCCCGCAACCGCGAGGCCTGCCGCCCGGCCCTCACCCATGGCCACCTCCTGGCCCGCGTGCCCCGCTCCGCCCCCCACCCAGCCCCCACCGCCAGCCCCGTGGGCCTCCGCTCAACCCCAGGGCTTCCCACCACGGCGGTGGGCCCCCCTCTCCCTCTGCTTCAGTGCCGCCCCCGGGGGCCAGGCGGCCCTCCTGCCCCCTGGGGCCGCCCGCCAAGACCGCCGCGCTGAAGGCCGCCATCCCCACACCACCGCCACCTGTGCGCGTGGCAGCGCGTGTGGGCAGGAAGGACCCCAGGGCTCTGACTGCCGCCGAGCGCCTCCCACGCTCCCTCCTGTCCTGCGGCCGGGGCTTTTCCCAGCCGGCTTGGAGAACACTCGGAGGGCCAAGGTAGGTGGGGACCCGCCTCCACCTGCAGAGTTCCGACGAGTGTCTTCGGACACACGTCGGCCCCCTGCGCGGAAGCACGACCCTCCTGAGCACCCTGACCATTGCCATCCCCCACACAGTCGCCGGGGTCCTTGCCCCGCCGCCTCGCCCCCCTCTTCCTGCGGCCCTGCCTGGAGAAGCGGTCCCCGGGAGGAGTCTGGGGGCTCTCGGGCGCCACAGGCGGGGTGTGGCACACCGCGTGCACGCTGTGCGCCCGCTTCTGTCAGCGTGGGGCGGGCTCTGGTCGTGGAAGGGAGTCTTCCCCATGCGTCGAGCGGGCGGTGGAGCGGGGAAAGGACCCAGAGGTGCTCGTGGAGCGCGCGGCCCCCAGCCCCGCTGAGCCCGGCGGAACGGCGTCCCCGGGGCCCGACTCGGGGCCGGCGGCCGAGGCCCGGCTGCGCGCCGCGCCCTGGGCCTGCCGTGCGCTCCTGCCTGGGCGCGGGGCGCGGGGCGCGGGGGCGGTGCGGCTGGCCCCGCGGGCCTGGGGACCCGCCGCCGCAGCGACCAGAAAGTCCCGGTCAGCCTGCCCCGAGCTCCGCGGGCCTGGGAGCCGGGCGCCGCCGCCACCGCCGCCGCCGCCGCCGGCTCGGCAGTGTCGCGCGGGAGCAGCCGCCAGGCCGTCCCGGTGCGCGCGCCAGGAGCCCCGCAGGCCGGGGGAGCCGCCGCCGGCGCCGGCGCCGCCGCCGCCGCCGCCGCCAGGAAGTGGCCGTTGCACTGCGGGAGGCCGCGGGCTCACCAGAGCATGGGCAGGTGAGGGCCCCTGGCGGCCCCCTCCCTCCGTGCACCCGTCGGGGTCTCCACCGCCCGGGCCCCGCCCCCGGAGCAGGGACCTGCGCCTTCTCCTGTCCTGCCGGCGACCCTGGCGCCCGTGCTGGCTGCCTGGGGCCACCACTCCCATCCCTGGGGCGCGTGCCCCTGCTGTGGGACACTCCCGCCAAGTGTCAGGGCCCAGGTGGCTGCGCCAGGCTAAGAGGGAAATGACAGGCAGGCGTTACCAGGCAACGGCGGGCTGGCGGGCTGGGGGCGTGACCAGGGGCGGGGCCTGGGCGGGTCGCGGTCTCCAACCGCGGGGCTGGGGTGAGGAGGGGAGGGGAGGGGCTGCCCGCAACCGCGAGGCCTGCGGCCAGGCCCTCACCCATGGCCACCTCCTGACCCGCGTGCCCCGCTCCCCGCCCCCCCGCACCGCCAGCCCCGTGGGCCTCCGCTCATCCCCAGGGCTTCCCACCACGGCGGTGGGCCCCCCTCTCCCTCTGCTTCAGTGCCGCCCCCGGGACCGGCATCCCCACACCACCACCACCACCACCTGTGCGCGTGGCAGCGCGTGTGGGCAGAAAGGACCCCAGGGCTCTGACTGCCGCCGAGCGCCTCCCACGCTCCCTCCTGTCCTGCGGCCGGGCTTTTCCCAGCCGGCTTGGAGAACACTCAGAGGGCCAAGGGAGGTGGGGACCCGCCTCCACCTGCAGAGTTCCGACGAGTGGGTTTGGACACACGTCGGCCCCCTGCGTGGAAGCACGACCCTCCTGAGCACTCTGACCATTGCCATCCCCCACACAGTCGCCGGGGTCCTTGCCCCGCCGCCTCGCCCCCCTCTTCCTGCGGCCCTGCCTGGAGAAGCGGTCCCCGGGAGGAGTCTGGGGGCTCTCGGGCGCCACAGGCGGGGTGTGGCACACCGCGTGCACGCTGTGCGCCCGCTTCTGTCAGCGCGGGGCGGACTCTCGCAGGGAAGGGAGTCTTCCCCATGCGTCGAGCGGGCGGTGGAGCGGGGAAGGGACCCAGAGGTGCTCGTGGAGCGCGCGGCCCCCAGCCCCGCTGAGCCCGGCGGAACGTGGTCCTCGGGGCCCGACTCGGGGCCGGCGGCCGAGGCCCGGCTGCGCGCCGCGCCCTGGGCCTGCCGTGCGCTCCTGCCCCGGCGCGGGGCGCGGGGCGCGGGGGCGGCGCGGCTGGCCCCGCGGGCCTGGGAACCCGCCGCCGCAGCGGCCAGAAAGTCCCGCTCAGCCTGCCCCGAGCTCCGCGGGCCTGGGAGCCGGTCGCCGCCGCCGCCGCCTCGACTGGGCCGCGCGGGAGCAGCCGCCAGGCCGTCCTGGTGCGCGCGCCACGAGCCACGCAGGCCGGGGGAGCCGCCGCCGGCGCCGCCAGGTAGTGGCCGTTGCACTGCGGGAGGCCGCGGGCCCACCAGAGCATGGGCAGGTGAGGGCCCCGGGCGGCCGCCTCCCTCCGTGCACCCGTCGGGGTCTCCACCGCCCGGGCCCCGCCCCCGGGAGCAGGGACCTGCGCCTTCTCCTGTCCTGCCGGCGACCCTGGCGCCCGTGCTGGCTGCCTGGGGCCACGACTCCCATCCCTGGGGCGCGCGCCTTTGCACCTGCGACGACGGCGGCGCTGGGGTGGGGGGCGCGGCGCGGGCCGCGGCGGGGTGGCGGGTGCTGGGACCGGATTCTCAGCCTTGGGCTCCAGCGGGGCGGGGTGGGGGGGCGAGGAAGGAGTGACGTGGGGTGGTCGTGGGGGCAGGGCGCGCCGCGCAGACCCTTGAGGTCCAAGTGCAGACAGAGGAAATCAGTAAAGGGGCTTCCAGCCGGTGGGATCCCCTCGGTGCGTGCGTTTCCCTTGGGCCTTCAGGGAAGCGGGAGGCGCTGCTGCCTCCAGCCCAGGGCGAGGAGGAAGTAGCGGTGCCAGTTGTTGACCCCGCGAAATTTGGAATCGGGAGCAGGATGCAGGCGCCGGGCGCCAGTGAAAGGAAAAAGGGTTCTCCCGATCCTCTTGCTCCCTTTGGCTTTGGCAGCAGCTGCTTCTCCGTGTTGCTTTGGTCCTGCTGCCGTGCTCTTCCGGCGCTGAGTGTGAAATGCCCCAGGAAGCGGGGCGGGGAGGAGGTCGAGGATGGAAGAAGGCGAGCCGGCATGGGTGGGGGGAGCAGGCGGTGCAGGAAAGGTGATCCACCTTTCCTTGCTCTCCGCTTGCTGCCTTCCCCTGAGCCTTGGACTTCCACCCCTTCCGCCTCCGCCTGTCCTCCCGTCCTCCCGTCCAACCTCTCTCTCATCTGAGTCCTGCCAAGAAGAGGCAGGTCGAACACTTGCGGTGTGCACTGGATTGAAGGAATTACCCTGCTACGATTAGGCTCGATGAGCTTGAAGTCCTTTGAGTCAGAACCTGTTTGGGGTCTGCAGAGAGTCGCGCGTGGCGGGAGGGTGGCCCGCGTGTGGGTGAGGAGCAGGGAGGAAGGCTGCAGGGGCGAGGCCTTGGAGATTCTGCTCCAGTTTGGCCTGCAGGCAGTGGAGAACCCTGGATTCCTTTCAAGCAGGGAAGCGATGGGACCACACACAAACTCAGGTCCGGGTACCCGATTTCGCAGCCAAGCCAATCAGTGAGACGTCAGGGTTGCAGCAAGGAAAGAGGTTTATGATCAAGAGGTGGCCAGACAAGGAGGTGGGAGTAAAACTCAAACCCGCCTCCTCAAAGGGAAAACAAAACGTTGGGGCGTTTATCTGGGGTTCGGGGTAGGGGTGGGACCAGGAGAGCGCTGGGGGTGAAGCTTGAAGAGTCCTCTGCTCAGGTGCGACTGTCACTGGTATTTCTTCGTGGGTCACAAGTGCGAAGTCAGTGGGGTTCGACGTGTTGCACGCCGAGGATCTCTGTCCGTGACGCGGAAAGTGGGCGATCCCTCATTTCAGCTGGTCCAAGCCTCTGCACGATGTCCGCTCGGGCGGGGGCCGGGGGGGGGGGGGCTGCCATCAAGCTGCTCTCTGATCTGCCGTCTTCCTGTTGTTCTGCAAAACAACCTCAGAAACTTTGGTTACTTTCTTGCCCACGTCCAGCCCTGTGGGGGCCGGGCACCGTGGTGTCGGTAACGGCAGGGTTTTCCTCTTGGGTCACCCTCCCAACAGTGTGGAGGATGGGTTCAAGCGGGGAGGTGGGGGGGGTGGTGTGCCAGGAGGCCAGCCGGCAAGATCAGTAAGGAGTCTACCGGGCTGGTTGCGTGCAAGAGACAGGAAGGCATGCGGCAGAGCAGCGGGGACGGCAAACACGGGAAGGCGCTCGGCTCCCTTTGGGAGTCGGTAGGCTGCGAAGTGGGTGAGACAGAGAGCTCAAGCGTGGCCCTGAGGCCTCTCGCTCTGCTGTCGGGGGATGAGATGGGCAGAGGTTTTCTGAGGGGATGAAAGGAAGGTAAGAGGAGGGGGAGGCTTTTGTTGGAGGATACCGGGCTCCCTTTTGGACGCGTCGGTTTTGAGAAGCCTTCGGACATCCTGAGAGGTGCGTCCAGCAGACAGTTAGAGAAAGCAGCGTGGAGTCAGGGGCAGGGTGACGTCAGTCGTACGCACTCCGAAGCCCTGGGCATCCGGGGGGCGAGTCGAATCGTAGGAGAGCGCATGAGCTTGCTCTGAGACCCGAGGGGTTCCTGTTCCCTGAAGACCGTGCCTTCGGGAACAGAACCCTTTGAGAAGTGGTCGGGAGGAGAAGCCGCAGAGGAAAGTGAGACAGAGGGGTCTGAGGTTAGGAAGGGCACCTGGGGAGGGGGCCATCCCCCAGAGAAAGAGGGTGGAGAGAACTTGCAGAGACTGAAGACGTGGGCAGCATTCCTCAGACACCACAGGGAGTTTAGGAAGACGAAGGAACCGAAGGGCGTGCCCTGGCCTCTTGCCAGGACGGGACGGCGACGAGATTTGGGGAGTCTTTCGAGGAGCCGGTGAGAGACGAGGCGATGACTGGATGGCTGACGAGGAGAGGAGTCGAGGTCTTTTGGCAGCAGCTTAGCCGTGAAAGGTAGAGAGAGAAGGCGGTGGTGGAGGAGCAGAAAGGAGAGGTGTGGATGCCGGGAGAGACTTGGGTGTGCTCAGCGGCTTAAGGAAAGAGACGGGCCGAAGAGAAAGCAGCTGGCAAACTGAGGGAACGAGATCTTTGGGGGAGGCTGAGCAGATGGTTCCCAGGGCACCCCACGTGGAGCCGGGCCCCTGGAACTGCCAAGCTGAATCCCTCTTCCTGGAAAACCAAAGGGAAAGGGGAGGGGTGGGTGGAGAGAAATAGAGGGACGTTCAAACGGGGGTGGGGGGGTGCGGGAAACGGAGAGTTCTTGACTAGCTGGCCTCTGATCTCTTCGGGTCCCGAACGGTATGAGGACGATCCCGCTTGAGGCAGGCGATGGAGATTTGGAGGGGCTGTTGAGGAAACGGGGCGGGGGGAGGGCGTTGACCACGGCCCTCTGATGGGCTTGGGGGCGGAAGCGGCTTCCATGCCCATCGCGAGGCGCCGGTTCAGTCAGTCGGTGTCCATCCGGACCACAGACCACAGACCCCTGCTTTGGAAAACAACAAGATGCAGTTCGTAAACCCTTGCAAAGATCTCTGAGGTCAGGTGACTGGCTTTGCAACCAAAAGCGAGTCAGGGAATAAGATCCTCCCCTGCTTAGGAGTTTTCTTTCCTGTCTGTCCCAGAGGCCAGAGAGCACCCGAGGGCGGTTTCCCAGGCAGCAGAAAGAGGAGGAGGACCAAGCCGAGCCGGGGGAAACCAAGCTTTCCTCCTGAAGTTTGGATGCCTGCCCCTTGCACGTTGGTGCCCTTCCCCTTTCTTCCTACTGTCCCGGGAGTGGGCGCCCTCGCGCGCTTTCTGATTCTGCAGCACTAAGGCAAGTTAGGTTCCCGCTCCCCGAGGGAAAGCTCAATAAACGCCCCCCTCCCCCCACCCCCGCCCTTCCCACCCCCCCACCCCCCACCCGCCCGCAACCCCCCCACCTCCCAGACCCAACCCCCACCCCCCACCCCACGCCCCCCAGCTCCTCGGAGACGGTGACAGCGTGGCAAACAGAATCGGAAGCGTCCTTGGCCCACAGCCTGCGATCCCACTGCTCTCCAGAGAAGTGACATCCGTCCGCTTTAAGCTGGGTGACCACCTGCAGCGACACCCTTTTGAAAGCGTGAGCCATAGCTATTTCTTTGAAAGCTCCAGTAAAGCCGCAGAGAAACCTGTGACCTTTAGCACAAGGCCACTTCGTGCTAAGGAACCCACAGCGGGGGACCGGCTTTCCTGAAAGCGCCGTCGTCTCCTCTGCGGCTTGGGGAGCCTCTAGGGCTTGGACAGGCCTTGGAGCAGCCCGGCAGCACTCTTGGCGGGTGGCAGCAGCCAAGGTGTGCCCCTGGGCACGACGTCGGTCACGGCGTCTAAGAGAAGGTGCCCAGACCCTCCGGTTCCGGGGCCGGGTGGGTCGATGAGAGACACGGCTGGGGAGCAGGGATTCCCGTCCGATCTTCTGGGGGTGGCTGCGAGGGCGGGTCTCAGAAGAGCTGGCACGTTCTTAGCCAGTCTCTTCCTGGCGGGTGCTTCGGGACGCTTCCTGGGCTGAGCGGGGAGCTGTCGTGGGGGAGAAGCTCCCCGAGACTCAGCTTCTAGAAAATTCACCCAAAGCTCCGAGAAGGAACTCTTGAGCTCGGATTGCTGGCTGGGTCTCCGAGGCGTGTCGGGGGCACTGCGGGATCCGAGCCGCCCGGTCACCCATCCGGTAAGGCCGCCCTGCTCTTCCTGCAGCAACTGCTCCATTGCCTCCCTTTCCACACCCAGGGTGCTTCCCATCCGTCGGAAGGCTTCCCGGCGTTCGTGTCTGGCGCTTTGCAAGGCGTCCGTGAAGAGCTTTCTCAGGAGGGCCTTGTCTGCTTTTCCTTCCAGGCTGCTCACTAAGTCGGTCCACTTCTTTTGGACGTCCTCCAGCACTTCCTGTCGGGCCTCGTCTTGTCGCTGCAGTTCTCCGATCTGCTCCTCCTGCAGGCGCGAGGCGGCTTGCGCTCTCTCCAGCCGTCCCTGCAGCGACCTCAGCTTCCCTTCCAGACCGTCTGCCTTTTGCATCCATTCGGCCAGGACCACCTTCAGGTTGGCCAGGGCTCCGGCGTGCTGCTTCTCTGCTTCCCGGGAGGCGGACAGCTGGAGGGCAGTCTCCTCTTTCTGCTGGGTGACCGCAGTCAGTTGCTCCTGCAGGGACCCGAGCCGGGCAGCGGCCCGCTGGCTCGCCTTCTGCATGGCGCGGGAAGATGACAGGAGCCTCTCCTCTAGCGCCGTGACTTTCCTCCTGAGTTGAGCCGCTCTGTCTCCTGCCAGCCGCGCTGCCCGGAGATGCGCGTCTTGGCATTCTGAAGCCTGCGTCCGAGACCTCCCCAGCTCCTGGCCTAAGCGCGCTTCCTTGTCCCGCAAAAGGCGAACCTCCTCCCGCAGGGCGCAGTTTTCCACTCGTTCCTGTCTCAGCGCCAGCGCCGCCTCATCTCTCTCGTGCTGAAAGAGAATGCTCTTTTCCTGCATGGAGGTCACTGCATTGAGAAGCTGGCCTAATTCCCCAGCCCGGCCCTGTTCTTTTTCTCTCAGGAGGCACTCAAAAGCCAGAGCCGCCTTCTTCACGGAGACGCATTCGAATTCCTTCTCCCTCAGCGTCACAGAGAGGCGCATGTTCGTCTCTTGTAAGGCTTGGTTTTCGGCGTCCTTCTCCCTGGACCTTTCCAGCAGTTTTGCATTTTCCTGTTTGACTTGGCACGCATCCGCCTCCAGATGGCCTATCCTCTCCTTCAGGTTTGTCACCGCCTGCCTCAAAAGTTCGTTTTCGCTCGCTTGGGTCGTGAGGTCTTCCCTCAGAGAAAGGAATTCCTCCCTCTGCGCCTCGATTAAGAGCTCTTTGTCCTCCAGCGTGTTCTGCAAAGCCTCTTGTTTCTCCTTGAGCCGCTGAATTTCGGAATCCGTCTGTGCCTGCCGTTCCCTCTCCAGTTCCGAGGTGGCGGCCATCGCCTCGGACAGTCTCTGAGTCTCCTCCTGGAGGCTTCTGATGGCTGCGTCTTTTTCCTCCGTGGCTCGCCTTAAGGCTTCCATCTCTGCTGGCGGCCCTTTCGAAGGCTCGCCCAGCGCCTCGGACTTAATTGCCTCCTGAGAGCCGGCTGCCTCGCAAGTCCGCGACGATGCGGCGGGCGGCTGTGGTGACGTGAGGTCGGGTGGACCCAAGAGAACCTCCTCGGCATTGCAGAGCTGCTCTAGGCCGAGCTGCATCTGTGCCAGTCTCTTCCCCAAGAGCCGGAGTTGGGTCGCATCCCCTTGAGAACGGGGCAACGGGGCGGCAGGGTGCATCTGTCGCCGAGACTTCTCCTCGCTGTCCACTAAGGCCCGTGCCTCGAGTGGTGGGAGTTCCTTCTGAAGTTGGGATGACTCCCGCTGCAGATTGTGCACCTCGGTCAGCACCAGCCGCTGCCACTCCTCCAGCACGTTGACCCGCTGCTTCAACGTGTCCCGTTCCCGGAGAAGCTCCTCCAACTGGTTCGCGTCCACGCCCCGAACCTCATGGCCAGCGTCGGACGTTTGCCAGATGGTCAGTAAAGTCTGGCATTTCTGGCTCAAGGCACCGATTTCAATGTCTTTGGCTCGGACGAGGCGTGATAAGTGCCGGATCGCTTCTCGAAACATGTCCTCCCCGCCGCCGTCAGCTCGAGGGCGCCGTGTCTGATTTTCGCCTCGCAGCTTCCCGAGCTCTGCTTCTTTGGCCACCAGCAGGTCCATCATTGCGTGATACGCCCTTTTCAGCTGGCTGTTTTCCCTCACCTTCTCGTCGAAAACGGCCAACACTCGTTCCCTTTCCAAAGCATAGGCTTGCAGTTGCTGCTGGAGGCCCCCCGCATCCTGGACGGAGGCAGCCGAAGCTAGGCGAGCGGGGAGGCCCTGGCTCTCCCAGTCTTGCGGCTGGATCGTCTGAGTTCGTGGCCCGGTCTCATCTTCGTCCGGCTCATCAAGCCGCTCGGTCAGAGGGGTCGTCTTTTCGGTCCCAAGTTTCAGTGCCTTCCTCTGCTTTTGCTCTTCAGTGGTCCTTGGAGGATGCTGGGTTTCCTCCTCCAGGTGACCTTCGATCCCTTCCAGTGGAGACACCTCAGATTCTAGTTGTGTCACGGCGTCGAGGGTGTTCGGGTCAACCACTGGAGCGGCTCGAGCCCGTTGTTGTCTCTGTGGCTCCAGTTCTTCCCTCAGGTGACTGCCTTCTTCTTGCAGGGAGGCGAGCCTCGTGTCTCCTTCCTCGAGGGTTTCCTGCAGCGTTGCGGTGTCTCTCCGAGCTGGAGTTGCCGGTCTCTCCTGCTCGGGTGGTCCGGTCGCCTGAATGGCTTCCGTCTCCTTTCTCCCCGAGTCGGGGAAGTCTGGCAGCTTTGGCGTCCCCTTCCTCAGCACACCTCTGGTGGAGTCAGAGAGGTGTGCGGGGAGGGAAGCCACACTGCCGCCCACTCGCCCCAGGGAATGGCCTAAGCCGGAGCCGAGGCCGAGGCCGAGGCGGCCAAACCAGGAGGCCATCGCTGCGGGTCACAGCACTGACCTGGTGCGCTCCGCGAAGAGCGTCCAGCCCAGTCGGACAGTCCCGCCAAGTGTCAGGGCCCCGGCGGCTGCGCGAGGCTAAGAGTCAAATCACAGCCAGGCGCTGCTAGGCGACGGCGGGCCGGCGGCCTGGGGGCGGGTCCTGGGCGGGGCCGGGGCGGGGCCTGGGCGGGGCGCGGGCTCCAACCGTTGGGCTCGGGCTCCTGGAGGGGAGGGGCGGGGCTGCCCGCAACCTCGAGGCCTGCCGCCCGGCCCTCACCCATGGCCACCTCCTGGCCCGCGTGCCCCGCTCCGCCCCCCACCCAGCCCCCACCGCCAGCCCCGTGGGCCTCCGCTCAACCCCAGGGCTTCCCACCGCGGCGGTGGGCCCCCCTCTCCCTCTGCTTCAGTGCCGCCCCCGGGGGCCAGGCGGCCCTCCTGCCCCCTGGGGCCGCCCGCCAAGACCGCCGCGCTGAAGGCCGCCATCCCCACACCACCGCCACCTGTGCGCGTGGCAGCGCGTGTGGGCAGGAAGGACCCCAGGGCTCTGACTGCCGCCGAGCGCCTCCCACGCTCCCTCCTGTCCTGCGGCCGGGCTTTTCCCAGCCGGCTTGGAGAACACTCAGAGGGCCAAGGGAGGTGGGGACCCGCCTCCACCTGCAGAGTTCCGACGAGTGGGTTCGGACACACGTCGGCCCCCTGCGCGGAAGCACGACCCTCCTGAGCACTCTGACCATTGCCATCCCCCACACAGTCGCCGGGGTCCTTGCCCCGCCGCCTCGCCCCCCTCTTCCTGCGGCCCTGCCTGGAGAAGCGGTCCCCGGGAGGAGTCTGGGGGCTCTCGGGCGCCACAGGCGGGGTGTGGCACACCGCGTGCACGCTGTGCGCCCGCTTCTGTCAGCGTGGGGCGGGCTCTGGTCGTGGAAGGGAGTCTTCCCCATGCGTCGAGCGGGCGGTGGAGCGGGGAAAGGACCCAGAGGTGCTCGTGGAGCGCGCGGCCCCCAGCCCCGCTGAGCCCGGCGGAACGGCGTCCCCGGGGCCCGACTCGGGGCCGGCGGCCGAGGCCCGGCTGCGCGCCGCGCCCTGGGCCTGCCGTGCGCTCCTGCCCCGGCGCGGGGCGCGGGGCGCGGGGGCGGCGCGGCTGGCCCCGCGGGCCTGGGGACCCGCCGCCGCAGCGACCAGAAAGTCCCGGTCAGCCTGCCCCGAGCTCCGTGGGCCTGGGAGCCGGGCGCCGCCGCCGCCGCCGCCGCCGCCGCCGGCTCGGCAGTGTCGCGCGGGAGCAGCCGCCAGGCCGTCCCGATGCGCGCGCCAGGAGCCCCGCAGGCTGGGGAGCCGCCGCCGCCGCCGCCGCCGCCGCCAGGAAGTGGCCGTTGCACTGCGGGAGGCCGCGGGCTCACCAGAGCATGGGCAGGTGAGGGCCCCTGGCGGCCGCCTCCCTCCGTGCACCCGTCGGGGTCTCCACCGCCCGGGCCCCGCCCCCGGGAGCAGGGACCTGCGCCTTCTCCTGTCCTGCCGGCGACCCTGGCGCCCGTGCTGGCTGCCTGGGGCCACCACTCCCATCCCTGGGGCGCGTGCCCCTGCTGTGGGACACTCCCGCCAAGTGTCAGGGCCCAGGTGGCTGCGCCAGGCTAAGAGGGAAATGACAGCCAGGCGTTACCAGGCAACGGCGGGCTGGCGGGCTGGGGGCGTGACCAGGGGCGGGGCCTGGGCGGGTCGCGGTCTCCAACCGCGGGGCTGGGGTGAGGAGGGGAGGGGAGGGGCTGCCCGCAACCGCGAGGCCTGCGGCCAGGCCCTCACCCATGGCCACCTCCTGACCCGCGTGCCCCGCTCCCCGCCCCCCCGCACCGCCAGCCCCGTGGGCCTCCGCTCATCCCCAGGGCTTCCCACCACGGCGGTGGGCCCCCCTCTCCCTCTGCTTCAGTGCCGCCCCCGGGACCGGCATCCCCACACCACCACCACCACCACCTGTGCGCGTGGCAGCGCGTGTGGGCAGAAAGGACCCCAGGGCTCTGACTGCCGCCGAGCGCCTCCCACGCTCCCTCCTGTCCTGCGGCCGGGCTTTTCCCAGCCGGCTTGGAGAACACTCAGAGGGCCAAGGGAGGTGGGGACCCGCCTCCACCTGCAGAGTTCCGACGAGTGGGTTTGGACACACGTCGGCCCCCTGCGCGGAAGCACGACCCTCCTGAGCACTCTGACCATTGCCATCCCCCACACAGTCGCCGGGGTCCTTGCCCCGCCGCCTCGCCCCCCTCTTCCTGCGGCCCTGCCTGGAGAAGCGGTCCCCAGGAGGAGTCTGGGGGCTCTCGGGCGCCACAGGCGGGGTGTGGCACACCGCGTGCACGCTGTGCGCCCGCTTCTGTCAGCGCGGGGCGGACTCTCGCAGGGAAGGGAGTCTTCCCCATGCGTCGAGCGGGCGGTGGAGCGGGGAAGGGACCCAGAGGTGCTCGTGGAGCGCGCGGCCCCCAGCCCCGCTGAGCCCGGCGGAACGTGGTCCTCGGGGCCCGACTCGGGGCCGGCGGCCGAGGCCCGGCTGCGCGCCGCGCCCTGGGCCTGCCGTGAGCTCCTGCCCCGGCGCGGGGCGCGGGGCGCGGGGGCGGCGCGGCTGGCCCCGCGGGCCTGGGGACCCGCCGCCGCAGCGACCAGAAAGTCCAGGTCAGCCTGCCCCGAGCTCCGCGGGCCTGGGAGCCGGGCGCCGCCGCCACCGCCGCCGCCGCCGCCGGCTCGGCAGTGTCGCGCGGGAGCAGCCGCCAGGCCGTCCCGGTGCGCGCGCCAGGAGCCCCGCAGGCCGGGCGAGCCGCCGCCGGCGCCGGCGCCGCCGCCGCCGCCGCCAGGTAGTGGCCGTTGCACTGCGGGAGGCCGCGGGCTCACCAGAGCATGGGCAGGTGAGGGCCCCGGGCGGCCGCCTCCCTCCGTGCACCCGTCGGGGTCTCCACCGCCCGGGCCCCGCCCCCGGGAGCAGGGACCTGCGCCTTCTCCTGTCCTGCCGGCGACCCTGGCGCCCGTGCTGGCTGCCTGGGGCCACCACTCCCATCCCTGGGGCGCGTGCCCCTGCTGTGGGACACTCCCGCCAAGTGTCAGGGCCCAGGTGGCTGCGCCAGGCTAAGAGGGAAATGACAGCCAGGCGTTACCAGGCAACGGCGGGCTGGCGGGCTGGGGGCGTGACCAGGGGCGGGGCCTGGGCGGGTCGCGGTCTCCAACCGCGGGGCTGGGGTGAGGAGGGGAGGGGAGGGGCTGCCCGCAACCGCGAGGCCTGCGGCCAGGCCCTCACCCATGGCCACCTCCTGACCCGCGTGCCCCGCTCCCCGCCCCCCCGCACCGCCAGCCCCGTGGGCCTCCGCTCATCCCCAGGGCTTCCCACCACGGCGGTGGGCCCCCCTCTCCCTCTGCTTCAGTGCCGCCCCCGGGACCGGCATCCCCACACCACCACCACCACCACCTGTGCGCGTGGCAGCGCGTGTGGGCAGAAAGGACCCCAGGGCTCTGACTGCCGCCGAGCGCCTCCCACGCTCCCTCCTGTCCTGCGGCCGGGCTTTTCCCAGCCGGCTTGGAGAACACTCAGAGGGCCAAGGGAGGTGGGGACCCGCCTCCACCTGCAGAGTTCCGACGAGTGGGTTTGGACACACGTCGGCCCCCTGCGCGGAAGCACGACCCTCCTGAGCACTCTGACCATTGCCATCCCCCACACAGTCGCCGGGGTCCTTGCCCCGCCGCCTCGCCCCCCTCTTCCTGCGGCCCTGCCTGGAGAAGCGGTCCCCGGGAGGAGTCTGGGGGCTCTCGGGCGCCACAGGCGGGGTGTGGCACACCGCGTGCACGCTGTGCGCCCGCTTCTGTCAGCGCGGGGCGGACTCTCGCAGGGAAGGGAGTCTTCCCCATGCGTCGAGCGGGCGGTGGAGCGGGGAAGGGACCCAGAGGTGCTCGTGGAGCGCGCGGCCCCCAGCCCCGCTGAGCCCGGCGGAACGTGGTCCTCGGGGCCCGACTCGGGGCCGGCGGCCGAGGCCCGGCTGCGCGCCGCGCCCTGGGCCTGCCGTGCGCTCCTGCCCCGGCGCGGGGCGCGGGGCGCGGGGGCGGCGCGGCTGGCCCCGCGGGCCTGGGAACCCGCCGCCGCAGCGGCCAGAAAGTCCCGCTCAGCCTGCCCCGAGCTCCGCGGGCCTGGGAGCCGGTCGCCGCCGCCGCCGCCTCGACTGGGCCGCGCGGGAGCAGCCGCCAGGCCGTCCTGGTGCGCGCGCCACGAGCCACGCAGGCCGGGGGAGCCGCCGCCGGCGCCGCCAGGTAGTGGCCGTTGCACTGCGGGAGGCCGCGGGCCCACCAGAGCATGGGCAGGTGAGGGCCCCGGGCGGCCGCCTCCCTCCGTGCACCCGTCGGGGTCTCCACCGCCCGGGCCCCGCCCCCGGGAGCAGGGACCTGCGCCTTCTCCTGTCCTGCCGGCGACCCTGGCGCCCGTGCTGGCTGCCTGGGGCCACGACTCCCATCCCTGGGGCGCGCGCCTTTGCACCTGCGACGACGGCGGCGCTGGGGTGGGGGGCGCGGCGCGGGCCGCGGCGGGGTGGCGGGTGCTGGGACCGGATTCTCAGCCTTGGGCTCCAGCGGGGCGGGGTGGGGGGGCGAGGAAGGAGTGACGTGGGGTGGTCGTGGGGGCAGGGCGCGCCGCGCAGACCCTTGAGGTCCAAGTGCAGACAGAGGAAATCAGTAAAGGGGCTTCCAGCCGGTGGGATCCCCTCGGTGCGTGCGTTTCCCTTGGGCCTTCAGGGAAGCGGGAGGCGCTGCTGCCTCCAGCCCAGGGCGAGGAGGAAGTAGCGGTGCCAGTTGTTGACCCCGCGAAATTTGGAATCGGGAGCAGGATGCAGGCGCCGGGCGCCAGTGAAAGGAAAAAGGGTTCTCCCGATCCTCTTGCTCCCTTTGGCTTTGGCAGCAGCTGCTTCTCCGTGTTGCTTTGGTCCTGCTGCCGTGCTCTTCCGGCGCTGAGTGTGAAATGCCCCAGGAAGCGGGGCGGGGAGGAGGTCGAGGATGGAAGAAGGCGAGCCGGCATGGGTGGGGGGAGCAGGCGGTGCAGGAAAGGTGATCCACCTTTCCTTGCTCTCCGCTTGCTGCCTTCCCCTGAGCCTTGGACTTCCACCCCTTCCGCCTCCGCCTGTCCTCCCGTCCTCCCGTCCAACCTCTCTCTCATCTGAGTCCTGCCAAGAAGAGGCAGGTCGAACACTTGCGGTGTGCACTGGATTGAAGGAATTACCCTGCTACGATTAGGCTCGATGAGCTTGAAGTCCTTTGAGTCAGAACCTGTTTGGGGTCTGCAGAGAGTCGCGCGTGGCGGGAGGGTGGCCCGCGTGTGGGTGAGGAGCAGGGAGGAAGGCTGCAGGGGCGAGGCCTTGGAGATTCTGCTCCAGTTTGGCCTGCAGGCAGTGGAGAACCCTGGATTCCTTTCAAGCAGGGAAGCGATGGGACCACACACAAACTCAGGTCCGGGTACCCGATTTCGCAGCCAAGCCAATCAGTGAGACGTCAGGGTTGCAGCAAGGAAAGAGGTTTATGATCAAGAGGTGGCCAGACAAGGAGGTGGGAGTAAAACTCAAACCCGCCTCCTCAAAGGGAAAACAAAACGTTGGGGCGTTTATCTGGGGTTCGGGGTAGGGGTGGGACCAGGAGAGCGCTGGGGGTGAAGCTTGAAGAGTCCTCTGCTCAGGTGCGACTGTCACTGGTATTTCTTCGTGGGTCACAAGTGCGAAGTCAGTGGGGTTCGACGTGTTGCACGCCGAGGATCTCTGTCCGTGACGCGGAAAGTGGGCGATCCCTCATTTCAGCTGGTCCAAGCCTCTGCACGATGTCCGCTCGGGCGGGGGCCGGGGGGGGGGGGCTGCCATCAAGCTGCTCTCTGATCTGCCGTCTTCCTGTTGTTCTGCAAAACAACCTCAGAAACTTTGGTTACTTTCTTGCCCACGTCCAGCCCTGTGGGGGCCGGGCACCGTGGTGTCGGTAACGGCAGGGTTTTCCTCTTGGGTCACCCTCCCAACAGTGTGGAGGATGGGTTCAAGCGGGGAGGTGGGGGGGGTGGTGTGCCAGGAGGCCAGCCGGCAAGATCAGTAAGGAGTCTACCGGGCTGGTTGCGTGCAAGAGACAGGAAGGCATGCGGCAGAGCAGCGGGGACGGCAAACACGGGAAGGCGCTCGGCTCCCTTTGGGAGTCGGTAGGCTGCGAAGTGGGTGAGACAGAGAGCTCAAGCGTGGCCCTGAGGCCTCTCGCTCTGCTGTCGGGGGATGAGATGGGCAGAGGTTTTCTGAGGGGATGAAAGGAAGGTAAGAGGAGGGGGAGGCTTTTGTTGGAGGATACCGGGCTCCCTTTTGGACGCGTCGGTTTTGAGAAGCCTTCGGACATCCTGAGAGGTGCGTCCAGCAGACAGTTAGAGAAAGCAGCGTGGAGTCAGGGGCAGGGTGACGTCAGTCGTACGCACTCCGAAGCCCTGGGCATCCGGGGGGCGAGTCGAATCGTAGGAGAGCGCATGAGCTTGCTCTGAGACCCGAGGGGTTCCTGTTCCCTGAAGACCGTGCCTTCGGGAACAGAACCCTTTGAGAAGTGGTCGGGAGGAGAAGCCGCAGAGGAAAGTGAGACAGAGGGGTCTGAGGTTAGGAAGGGCACCTGGGGAGGGGGCCATCCCCCAGAGAAAGAGGGTGGAGAGAACTTGCAGAGACTGAAGACGTGGGCAGCATTCCTCAGACACCACAGGGAGTTTAGGAAGACGAAGGAACCGAAGGGCGTGCCCTGGCCTCTTGCCAGGACGGGACGGCGACGAGATTTGGGGAGTCTTTCGAGGAGCCGGTGAGAGACGAGGCGATGACTGGATGGCTGACGAGGAGAGGAGTCGAGGTCTTTTGGCAGCAGCTTAGCCGTGAAAGGTAGAGAGAGAAGGCGGTGGTGGAGGAGCAGAAAGGAGAGGTGTGGATGCCGGGAGAGACTTGGGTGTGCTCAGCGGCTTAAGGAAAGAGACGGGCCGAAGAGAAAGCAGCTGGCAAACTGAGGGAACGAGATCTTTGGGGGAGGCTGAGCAGATGGTTCCCAGGGCACCCCACGTGGAGCCGGGCCCCTGGAACTGCCAAGCTGAATCCCTCTTCCTGGAAAACCAAAGGGAAAGGGGAGGGGTGGGTGGAGAGAAATAGAGGGACGTTCAAACGGGGGTGGGGGGGTGCGGGAAACGGAGAGTTCTTGACTAGCTGGCCTCTGATCTCTTCGGGTCCCGAACGGTATGAGGACGATCCCGCTTGAGGCAGGCGATGGAGATTTGGAGGGGCTGTTGAGGAAACGGGGCGGGGGGAGGGCGTTGACCACGGCCCTCTGATGGGCTTGGGGGCGGAAGCGGCTTCCATGCCCATCGCGAGGCGCCGGTTCAGTCAGTCGGTGTCCATCCGGACCACAGACCACAGACCCCTGCTTTGGAAAACAACAAGATGCAGTTCGTAAACCCTTGCAAAGATCTCTGAGGTCAGGTGACTGGCTTTGCAACCAAAAGCGAGTCAGGGAATAAGATCCTCCCCTGCTTAGGAGTTTTCTTTCCTGTCTGTCCCAGAGGCCAGAGAGCACCCGAGGGCGGTTTCCCAGGCAGCGGAAAGAGGAGGAGGACCAAGCCGAGCCGGGGGAAACCAAGCTTTCCTCCTGAAGTTTGGATGCCTGCCCCTTGCACGTTGGTGCCCTTCCCCTTTCTTCCTACTGTCCCGGGAGTGGGCGCCCTCGCGCGCTTTCTGATTCTGCAGCACTAAGGCAAGTTAGGTTCCCGCTCCCCGAGGGAAAGCTCAATAAACGCCCCCCTCCCCCCACCCCCGCCCTTCCCACCCCCCCACCCCCCACCCGCCCGCAACCCCCCCACCTCCCAGACCCAACCCCCACCCCCCACCCCACGCCCCCCAGCTCCTCGGAGACGGTGACAGCGTGGCAAACAGAATCGGAAGCGTCCTTGGCCCACAGCCTGCGATCCCACTGCTCTCCAGAGAAGTGACATCCGTCCGCTTTAAGCTGGGTGACCACCTGCAGCGACACCCTTTTGAAAGCGTGAGCCATAGCTATTTCTTTGAAAGCTCCAGTAAAGCCGCAGAGAAACCTGTGACCTTTAGCACAAGGCCACTTCGTGCTAAGGAACCCACAGCGGGGGACCGGCTTTCCTGAAAGCGCCGTCGTCTCCTCTGCGGCTTGGGGAGCCTCTAGGGCTTGGACAGGCCTTGGAGCAGCCCGGCAGCACTCTTGGCGGGTGGCAGCAGCCAAGGTGTGCCCCTGGGCACGACGTCGGTCACGGCGTCTAAGAGAAGGTGCCCAGACCCTCCGGTTCCGGGGCCGGGTGGGTCGATGAGAGACACGGCTGGGGAGCAGGGATTCCCGTCCGATCTTCTGGGGGTGGCTGCGAGGGCGGGTCTCAGAAGAGCTGGCACGTTCTTAGCCAGTCTCTTCCTGGCGGGTGCTTCGGGACGCTTCCTGGGCTGAGCGGGGAGCTGTCGTGGGGGAGAAGCTCCCCGAGACTCAGCTTCTAGAAAATTCACCCAAAGCTCCGAGAAGGAACTCTTGAGCTCGGATTGCTGGCTGGGTCTCCGAGGCGTGTCGGGGGCACTGCGGGATCCGAGCCGCCCGGTCACCCATCCGGTAAGGCCGCCCTGCTCTTCCTGCAGCAACTGCTCCATTGCCTCCCTTTCCACACCCAGGGTGCTTCCCATCCGTCGGAAGGCTTCCCGGCGTTCGTGTCTGGCGCTTTGCAAGGCGTCCGTGAAGAGCTTTCTCAGGAGGGCCTTGTCTGCTTTTCCTTCCAGGCTGCTCACTAAGTCGGTCCACTTCTTTTGGACGTCCTCCAGCACTTCCTGTCGGGCCTCGTCTTGTCGCTGCAGTTCTCCGATCTGCTCCTCCTGCAGGCGCGAGGCGGCTTGCGCTCTCTCCAGCCGTCCCTGCAGCGACCTCAGCTTCCCTTCCAGACCGTCTGCCTTTTGCATCCATTCGGCCAGGACCACCTTCAGGTTGGCCAGGGCTCCGGCGTGCTGCTTCTCTGCTTCCCGGGAGGCGGACAGCTGGAGGGCAGTCTCCTCTTTCTGCTGGGTGACCGCAGTCAGTTGCTCCTGCAGGGACCCGAGCCGGGCAGCGGCCCGCTGGCTCGCCTTCTGCATGGCGCGGGAAGATGACAGGAGCCTCTCCTCTAGCGCCGTGACTTTCCTCCTGAGTTGAGCCGCTCTGTCTCCTGCCAGCCGCGCTGCCCGGAGATGCGCGTCTTGGCATTCTGAAGCCTGCGTCCGAGACCTCCCCAGCTCCTGGCCTAAGCGCGCTTCCTGGTCCCGCAAAAGGCGAACCTCCTCCCGCAGGGCGCAGTTTTCCACTCGTTCCTGTCTCAGCGCCAGCGCCGCCTCATCTCTCTCGTGCTGAAAGAGAATGCTCTTTTCCTGCATGGAGGTCACTGCATTGAGAAGCTGGCCTAATTCCCCAGCCCGGCCCTGTTCTTTTTCTCTCAGGAGGCACTCAAAAGCCAGAGCCGCCTTCTTCACGGAGACGCATTCGAATTCCTTCTCCCTCAGCGTCACAGAGAGGCGCATGTTCGTCTCTTGTAAGGCTTGGTTTTCGGCGTCCTTCTCCCTGGACCTTTCCAGCAGTTTTGCATTTTCCTGTTTGACTTGGCACGCATCCGCCTCCAGATGGCCTATCCTCTCCTTCAGGTTTGTCACCGCCTGCCTCAAAAGTTCGTTTTCGCTCGCTTGGGTCGTGAGGTCTTCCCTCAGAGAAAGGAATTCCTCCCTCTGCGCCTCGATTAAGAGCTCTTTGTCCTCCAGCGTGTTCTGCAAAGCCTCTTGTTTCTCCTTGAGCCGCTGAATTTCGGAATCCGTCTGTGCCTGCCGTTCCCTCTCCAGTTCCGAGGTGGCGGCCATCGCCTCGGACAGTCTCTGAGTCTCCTCCTGGAGGCTTCTGATGGCTGCGTCTTTTTCCTCCGTGGCTCGCCTTAAGGCTTCCATCTCTGCTGGCGGCCCTTTCGAAGGCTCGCCCAGCGCCTCGGACTTAATTGCCTCCTGAGAGCCGGCTGCCTCGCAAGTCCGCGACGATGCGGCGGGCGGCTGTGGTGACGTGAGGTCGGGTGGACCCAAGAGAACCTCCTCGGCATTGCAGAGCTGCTCTAGGCCGAGCTGCATCTGTGCCAGTCTCTTCCCCAAGAGCCGGAGTTGGGTCGCATCCCCTTGAGAACGGGGCAACGGGGCGGCAGGGTGCATCTGTCGCCGAGACTTCTCCTCGCTGTCCACTAAGGCCCGTGCCTCGAGTGGTGGGAGTTCCTTCTGAAGTTGGGATGACTCCCGCTGCAGATTGTGCACCTCGGTCAGCACCAGCCGCTGCCACTCCTCCAGCACGTTGACCCGCTGCTTCAACGTGTCCCGTTCCCGGAGAAGCTCCTCCAACTGGTTCGCGTCCACGCCCCGAACCTCATGGCCAGCGTCGGACGTTTGCCAGATGGTCAGTAAAGTCTGGCATTTCTGGCTCAAGGCACCGATTTCAATGTCTTTGGCTCGGACGAGGCGTGATAAGTGCCGGATCGCTTCTCGAAACATGTCCTCCCCGCCGCCGTCAGCTCGAGGGCGCCGTGTCTGATTTTCGCCTCGCAGCTTCCCGAGCTCTGCTTCTTTGGCCACCAGCAGGTCCATCATTGCGTGATACGCCCTTTTCAGCTGGCTGTTTTCCCTCACCTTCTCGTCGAAAACGGCCAACACTCGTTCCCTTTCCAAAGCATAGGCTTGCAGTTGCTGCTGGAGGCCCCCCGCATCCTGGACGGAGGCAGCCGAAGCTAGGCGAGCGGGGAGGCCCTGGCTCTCCCAGTCTTGCGGCTGGATCGTCTGAGTTCGTGGCCCGGTCTCATCTTCGTCCGGCTCATCAAGCCGCTCGGTCAGAGGGGTCGTCTTTTCGGTCCCAAGTTTCAGTGCCTTCCTCTGCTTTTGCTCTTCAGTGGTCCTTGGAGGATGCTGGGTTTCCTCCTCCAGGTGACCTTCGATCCCTTCCAGTGGAGACACCTCAGATTCTAGTTGTGTCACGGCGTCGAGGGTGTTCGGGTCAACCACTGGAGCGGCTCGAGCCCGTTGTTGTCTCTGTGGCTCCAGTTCTTCCCTCAGGTGACTGCCTTCTTCTTGCAGGGAGGCGAGCCTCGTGTCTCCTTCCTCGAGGGTTTCCTGCAGCGTTGCGGTGTCTCTCCGAGCTGGAGTTGCCGGTCTCTCCTGCTCGGGTGGTCCGGTCGCCTGAATGGCTTCCGTCTCCTTTCTCCCCGAGTCGGGGAAGTCTGGCAGCTTTGGCGTCCCCTTCCTCAGCACACCTCTGGTGGAGTCAGAGAGGTGTGCGGGGAGGGAAGCCACACTGCCGCCCACTCGCCCCAGGGAATGGCCTAAGCCGGAGCTGAGGCCGAGGCCGAGGCGGCCAAACCAGGAGGCCATCGCTGCGGGTCACAGCACTGACCTGGTGCGCTCCGCGAAGAGCGTCCAGCCCAGTCGGACAGTCCCGCCAAGTGTCAGGGCCCCGGCGGCTGCGCGAGGCTAAGAGTCAAATCACAGCCAGGCGCTGCTAGGCGACGGCGGGCCGGCGGCCTGGGGGCGGGGCCTGGGCGGGGCCGGGGCGGGGCCTGGGCGGGGCGCGGGCTCCAACCGTTGGGCTCGGGCTCCTGGAGGGGAGGGGCGGGGCTGCCCGCAACCGCGAGGCCTGCCGCCCGGCCCTCACCCATGGCCACCTCCTGGCCCGCGTGCCCCGCTCCGCCCCCCACCCAGCCCCCACCGCCAGCCCCGTGGGCCTCCGCTCAACCCCAGGGCTTCCCACCACGGCGGTGGGCCCCCCTCTCCCTCTGCTTCAGTGCCGCCCCCGGGGGCCAGGCGGCCCTCCTGCCCCCTGGGGCCGCCCGCCAAGACCGCCGCGCTGAAGGCCGCCATCCCCACACCACCGCCACCTGTGCGCGTGGCAGCGCGTGTGGGCAGGAAGGACCCCAGGGCTCTGACTGCCGCCGAGCGCCTCCCACGCTCCCTCCTGTCCTGCGGCCGGGGCTTTTCCCAGCCGGCTTGGAGAACACTCGGAGGGCCAAGGTAGGTGGGGACCCGCCTCCACCTGCAGAGTTCCGACGAGTGTCTTCGGACACACGTCGGCCCCCTGCGCGGAAGCACGACCCTCCTGAGCACCCTGACCATTGCCATCCCCCACACAGTCGCCGGGGTCCTTGCCCCGCCGCCTCGCCCCCCTCTTCCTGCGGCCCTGCCTGGAGAAGCGGTCCCCGGGAGGAGTCTGGGGGCTCTCGGGCGCCACAGGCGGGGTGTGGCACACCGCGTGCACGCTGTGCGCCCGCTTCTGTCAGCGTGGGGCGGGCTCTGGTCGTGGAAGGGAGTCTTCCCCATGCGTCGAGCGGGCGGTGGAGCGGGGAAAGGACCCAGAGGTGCTCGTGGAGCGCGCGGCCCCCAGCCCCGCTGAGCCCGGCGGAACGGCGTCCCCGGGGCCCGACTCGGGGCCGGCGGCCGAGGCCCGGCTGCGCGCCGCGCCCTGGGCCTGCCGTGCGCTCCTGCCTGGGCGCGGGGCGCGGGGCGCGGGGGCGGTGCGGCTGGCCCCGCGGGCCTGGGGACCCGCCGCCGCAGCGACCAGAAAGTCCCGGTCAGCCTGCCCCGAGCTCCGCGGGCCTGGGAGCCGGGCGCCGCCGCCACCGCCGCCGCCGCCGCCGGCTCGGCAGTGTCGCGCGGGAGCAGCCGCCAGGCCGTCCCGGTGCGCGCGCCAGGAGCCCCGCAGGCCGGGGGAGCCGCCGCCGGCGCCGGCGCCGCCGCCGCCGCCGCCGCCAGGAAGTGGCCGTTGCACTGCGGGAGGCCGCGGGCTCACCAGAGCATGGGCAGGTGAGGGCCCCTGGCGGCCCCCTCCCTCCGTGCACCCGTCGGGGTCTCCACCGCCCGGGCCCCGCCCCCGGGAGCAGGGACCTGCGCCTTCTCCTGTCCTGCCGGCGACCCTGGCGCCCGTGCTGGCTGCCTGGGGCCACCACTCCCATCCCTGGGGCGCGTGCCCCTGCTGTGGGACACTCCCGCCAAGTGTCAGGGCCCAGGTGGCTGCGCCAGGCTAAGAGGGAAATGACAGGCAGGCGTTACCAGGCAACGGCGGGCTGGCGGGCTGGGGGCGTGACCAGGGGCGGGGCCTGGGCGGGTCGCGGTCTCCAACCGCGGGGCTGGGGTGAGGAGGGGAGGGGAGGGGCTGCCCGCAACCGCGAGGCCTGCGGCCAGGCCCTCACCCATGGCCACCTCCTGACCCGCGTGCCCCGCTCCCCGCCCCCCCGCACCGCCAGCCCCGTGGGCCTCCGCTCATCCCCAGGGCTTCCCACCACGGCGGTGGGCCCCCCTCTCCCTCTGCTTCAGTGCCGCCCCCGGGACCGGCATCCCCACACCACCACCACCACCACCTGTGCGCGTGGCAGCGCGTGTGGGCAGAAAGGACCCCAGGGCTCTGACTGCCGCCGAGCGCCTCCCACGCTCCCTCCTGTCCTGCGGCCGGGCTTTTCCCAGCCGGCTTGGAGAACACTCAGAGGGCCAAGGGAGGTGGGGACCCGCCTCCACCTGCAGAGTTCCGACGAGTGGGTTTGGACACACGTCGGCCCCCTGCGTGGAAGCACGACCCTCCTGAGCACTCTGACCATTGCCATCCCCCACACAGTCGCCGGGGTCCTTGCCCCGCCGCCTCGCCCCCCTCTTCCTGCGGCCCTGCCTGGAGAAGCGGTCCCCGGGAGGAGTCTGGGGGCTCTCGGGCGCCACAGGCGGGGTGTGGCACACCGCGTGCACGCTGTGCGCCCGCTTCTGTCAGCGCGGGGCGGACTCTCGCAGGGAAGGGAGTCTTCCCCATGCGTCGAGCGGGCGGTGGAGCGGGGAAGGGACCCAGAGGTGCTCGTGGAGCGCGCGGCCCCCAGCCCCGCTGAGCCCGGCGGAACGTGGTCCTCGGGGCCCGACTCGGGGCCGGCGGCCGAGGCCCGGCTGCGCGCCGCGCCCTGGGCCTGCCGTGCGCTCCTGCCCCGGCGCGGGGCGCGGGGCGCGGGGGCGGCGCGGCTGGCCCCGCGGGCCTGGGAACCCGCCGCCGCAGCGGCCAGAAAGTCCCGCTCAGCCTGCCCCGAGCTCCGCGGGCCTGGGAGCCGGTCGCCGCCGCCGCCGCCTCGACTGGGCCGCGCGGGAGCAGCCGCCAGGCCGTCCTGGTGCGCGCGCCACGAGCCACGCAGGCCGGGGGAGCCGCCGCCGGCGCCGCCAGGTAGTGGCCGTTGCACTGCGGGAGGCCGCGGGCCCACCAGAGCATGGGCAGGTGAGGGCCCCGGGCGGCCGCCTCCCTCCGTGCACCCGTCGGGGTCTCCACCGCCCGGGCCCCGCCCCCGGGAGCAGGGACCTGCGCCTTCTCCTGTCCTGCCGGCGACCCTGGCGCCCGTGCTGGCTGCCTGGGGCCACGACTCCCATCCCTGGGGCGCGCGCCTTTGCACCTGCGACGACGGCGGCGCTGGGGTGGGGGGCGCGGCGCGGGCCGCGGCGGGGTGGCGGGTGCTGGGACCGGATTCTCAGCCTTGGGCTCCAGCGGGGCGGGGTGGGGGGGCGAGGAAGGAGTGACGTGGGGTGGTCGTGGGGGCAGGGCGCGCCGCGCAGACCCTTGAGGTCCAAGTGCAGACAGAGGAAATCAGTAAAGGGGCTTCCAGCCGGTGGGATCCCCTCGGTGCGTGCGTTTCCCTTGGGCCTTCAGGGAAGCGGGAGGCGCTGCTGCCTCCAGCCCAGGGCGAGGAGGAAGTAGCGGTGCCAGTTGTTGACCCCGCGAAATTTGGAATCGGGAGCAGGATGCAGGCGCCGGGCGCCAGTGAAAGGAAAAAGGGTTCTCCCGATCCTCTTGCTCCCTTTGGCTTTGGCAGCAGCTGCTTCTCCGTGTTGCTTTGGTCCTGCTGCCGTGCTCTTCCGGCGCTGAGTGTGAAATGCCCCAGGAAGCGGGGCGGGGAGGAGGTCGAGGATGGAAGAAGGCGAGCCGGCATGGGTGGGGGGAGCAGGCGGTGCAGGAAAGGTGATCCACCTTTCCTTGCTCTCCGCTTGCTGCCTTCCCCTGAGCCTTGGACTTCCACCCCTTCCGCCTCCGCCTGTCCTCCCGTCCTCCCGTCCAACCTCTCTCTCATCTGAGTCCTGCCAAGAAGAGGCAGGTCGAACACTTGCGGTGTGCACTGGATTGAAGGAATTACCCTGCTACGATTAGGCTCGATGAGCTTGAAGTCCTTTGAGTCAGAACCTGTTTGGGGTCTGCAGAGAGTCGCGCGTGGCGGGAGGGTGGCCCGCGTGTGGGTGAGGAGCAGGGAGGAAGGCTGCAGGGGCGAGGCCTTGGAGATTCTGCTCCAGTTTGGCCTGCAGGCAGTGGAGAACCCTGGATTCCTTTCAAGCAGGGAAGCGATGGGACCACACACAAACTCAGGTCCGGGTACCCGATTTCGCAGCCAAGCCAATCAGTGAGACGTCAGGGTTGCAGCAAGGAAAGAGGTTTATGATCAAGAGGTGGCCAGACAAGGAGGTGGGAGTAAAACTCAAACCCGCCTCCTCAAAGGGAAAACAAAACGTTGGGGCGTTTATCTGGGGTTCGGGGTAGGGGTGGGACCAGGAGAGCGCTGGGGGTGAAGCTTGAAGAGTCCTCTGCTCAGGTGCGACTGTCACTGGTATTTCTTCGTGGGTCACAAGTGCGAAGTCAGTGGGGTTCGACGTGTTGCACGCCGAGGATCTCTGTCCGTGACGCGGAAAGTGGGCGATCCCTCATTTCAGCTGGTCCAAGCCTCTGCACGATGTCCGCTCGGGCGGGGGCCGGGGGGGGGGGGGCTGCCATCAAGCTGCTCTCTGATCTGCCGTCTTCCTGTTGTTCTGCAAAACAACCTCAGAAACTTTGGTTACTTTCTTGCCCACGTCCAGCCCTGTGGGGGCCGGGCACCGTGGTGTCGGTAACGGCAGGGTTTTCCTCTTGGGTCACCCTCCCAACAGTGTGGAGGATGGGTTCAAGCGGGGAGGTGGGGGGGGTGGTGTGCCAGGAGGCCAGCCGGCAAGATCAGTAAGGAGTCTACCGGGCTGGTTGCGTGCAAGAGACAGGAAGGCATGCGGCAGAGCAGCGGGGACGGCAAACACGGGAAGGCGCTCGGCTCCCTTTGGGAGTCGGTAGGCTGCGAAGTGGGTGAGACAGAGAGCTCAAGCGTGGCCCTGAGGCCTCTCGCTCTGCTGTCGGGGGATGAGATGGGCAGAGGTTTTCTGAGGGGATGAAAGGAAGGTAAGAGGAGGGGGAGGCTTTTGTTGGAGGATACCGGGCTCCCTTTTGGACGCGTCGGTTTTGAGAAGCCTTCGGACATCCTGAGAGGTGCGTCCAGCAGACAGTTAGAGAAAGCAGCGTGGAGTCAGGGGCAGGGTGACGTCAGTCGTACGCACTCCGAAGCCCTGGGCATCCGGGGGGCGAGTCGAATCGTAGGAGAGCGCATGAGCTTGCTCTGAGACCCGAGGGGTTCCTGTTCCCTGAAGACCGTGCCTTCGGGAACAGAACCCTTTGAGAAGTGGTCGGGAGGAGAAGCCGCAGAGGAAAGTGAGACAGAGGGGTCTGAGGTTAGGAAGGGCACCTGGGGAGGGGGCCATCCCCCAGAGAAAGAGGGTGGAGAGAACTTGCAGAGACTGAAGACGTGGGCAGCATTCCTCAGACACCACAGGGAGTTTAGGAAGACGAAGGAACCGAAGGGCGTGCCCTGGCCTCTTGCCAGGACGGGACGGCGACGAGATTTGGGGAGTCTTTCGAGGAGCCGGTGAGAGACGAGGCGATGACTGGATGGCTGACGAGGAGAGGAGTCGAGGTCTTTTGGCAGCAGCTTAGCCGTGAAAGGTAGAGAGAGAAGGCGGTGGTGGAGGAGCAGAAAGGAGAGGTGTGGATGCCGGGAGAGACTTGGGTGTGCTCAGCGGCTTAAGGAAAGAGACGGGCCGAAGAGAAAGCAGCTGGCAAACTGAGGGAACGAGATCTTTGGGGGAGGCTGAGCAGATGGTTCCCAGGGCACCCCACGTGGAGCCGGGCCCCTGGAACTGCCAAGCTGAATCCCTCTTCCTGGAAAACCAAAGGGAAAGGGGAGGGGTGGGTGGAGAGAAATAGAGGGACGTTCAAACGGGGGTGGGGGGGTGCGGGAAACGGAGAGTTCTTGACTAGCTGGCCTCTGATCTCTTCGGGTCCCGAACGGTATGAGGACGATCCCGCTTGAGGCAGGCGATGGAGATTTGGAGGGGCTGTTGAGGAAACGGGGCGGGGGGAGGGCGTTGACCACGGCCCTCTGATGGGCTTGGGGGCGGAAGCGGCTTCCATGCCCATCGCGAGGCGCCGGTTCAGTCAGTCGGTGTCCATCCGGACCACAGACCACAGACCCCTGCTTTGGAAAACAACAAGATGCAGTTCGTAAACCCTTGCAAAGATCTCTGAGGTCAGGTGACTGGCTTTGCAACCAAAAGCGAGTCAGGGAATAAGATCCTCCCCTGCTTAGGAGTTTTCTTTCCTGTCTGTCCCAGAGGCCAGAGAGCACCCGAGGGCGGTTTCCCAGGCAGCAGAAAGAGGAGGAGGACCAAGCCGAGCCGGGGGAAACCAAGCTTTCCTCCTGAAGTTTGGATGCCTGCCCCTTGCACGTTGGTGCCCTTCCCCTTTCTTCCTACTGTCCCGGGAGTGGGCGCCCTCGCGCGCTTTCTGATTCTGCAGCACTAAGGCAAGTTAGGTTCCCGCTCCCCGAGGGAAAGCTCAATAAACGCCCCCCTCCCCCCACCCCCGCCCTTCCCACCCCCCCACCCCCCACCCGCCCGCAACCCCCCCACCTCCCAGACCCAACCCCCACCCCCCACCCCACGCCCCCCAGCTCCTCGGAGACGGTGACAGCGTGGCAAACAGAATCGGAAGCGTCCTTGGCCCACAGCCTGCGATCCCACTGCTCTCCAGAGAAGTGACATCCGTCCGCTTTAAGCTGGGTGACCACCTGCAGCGACACCCTTTTGAAAGCGTGAGCCATAGCTATTTCTTTGAAAGCTCCAGTAAAGCCGCAGAGAAACCTGTGACCTTTAGCACAAGGCCACTTCGTGCTAAGGAACCCACAGCGGGGGACCGGCTTTCCTGAAAGCGCCGTCGTCTCCTCTGCGGCTTGGGGAGCCTCTAGGGCTTGGACAGGCCTTGGAGCAGCCCGGCAGCACTCTTGGCGGGTGGCAGCAGCCAAGGTGTGCCCCTGGGCACGACGTCGGTCACGGCGTCTAAGAGAAGGTGCCCAGACCCTCCGGTTCCGGGGCCGGGTGGGTCGATGAGAGACACGGCTGGGGAGCAGGGATTCCCGTCCGATCTTCTGGGGGTGGCTGCGAGGGCGGGTCTCAGAAGAGCTGGCACGTTCTTAGCCAGTCTCTTCCTGGCGGGTGCTTCGGGACGCTTCCTGGGCTGAGCGGGGAGCTGTCGTGGGGGAGAAGCTCCCCGAGACTCAGCTTCTAGAAAATTCACCCAAAGCTCCGAGAAGGAACTCTTGAGCTCGGATTGCTGGCTGGGTCTCCGAGGCGTGTCGGGGGCACTGCGGGATCCGAGCCGCCCGGTCACCCATCCGGTAAGGCCGCCCTGCTCTTCCTGCAGCAACTGCTCCATTGCCTCCCTTTCCACACCCAGGGTGCTTCCCATCCGTCGGAAGGCTTCCCGGCGTTCGTGTCTGGCGCTTTGCAAGGCGTCCGTGAAGAGCTTTCTCAGGAGGGCCTTGTCTGCTTTTCCTTCCAGGCTGCTCACTAAGTCGGTCCACTTCTTTTGGACGTCCTCCAGCACTTCCTGTCGGGCCTCGTCTTGTCGCTGCAGTTCTCCGATCTGCTCCTCCTGCAGGCGCGAGGCGGCTTGCGCTCTCTCCAGCCGTCCCTGCAGCGACCTCAGCTTCCCTTCCAGACCGTCTGCCTTTTGCATCCATTCGGCCAGGACCACCTTCAGGTTGGCCAGGGCTCCGGCGTGCTGCTTCTCTGCTTCCCGGGAGGCGGACAGCTGGAGGGCAGTCTCCTCTTTCTGCTGGGTGACCGCAGTCAGTTGCTCCTGCAGGGACCCGAGCCGGGCAGCGGCCCGCTGGCTCGCCTTCTGCATGGCGCGGGAAGATGACAGGAGCCTCTCCTCTAGCGCCGTGACTTTCCTCCTGAGTTGAGCCGCTCTGTCTCCTGCCAGCCGCGCTGCCCGGAGATGCGCGTCTTGGCATTCTGAAGCCTGCGTCCGAGACCTCCCCAGCTCCTGGCCTAAGCGCGCTTCCTTGTCCCGCAAAAGGCGAACCTCCTCCCGCAGGGCGCAGTTTTCCACTCGTTCCTGTCTCAGCGCCAGCGCCGCCTCATCTCTCTCGTGCTGAAAGAGAATGCTCTTTTCCTGCATGGAGGTCACTGCATTGAGAAGCTGGCCTAATTCCCCAGCCCGGCCCTGTTCTTTTTCTCTCAGGAGGCACTCAAAAGCCAGAGCCGCCTTCTTCACGGAGACGCATTCGAATTCCTTCTCCCTCAGCGTCACAGAGAGGCGCATGTTCGTCTCTTGTAAGGCTTGGTTTTCGGCGTCCTTCTCCCTGGACCTTTCCAGCAGTTTTGCATTTTCCTGTTTGACTTGGCACGCATCCGCCTCCAGATGGCCTATCCTCTCCTTCAGGTTTGTCACCGCCTGCCTCAAAAGTTCGTTTTCGCTCGCTTGGGTCGTGAGGTCTTCCCTCAGAGAAAGGAATTCCTCCCTCTGCGCCTCGATTAAGAGCTCTTTGTCCTCCAGCGTGTTCTGCAAAGCCTCTTGTTTCTCCTTGAGCCGCTGAATTTCGGAATCCGTCTGTGCCTGCCGTTCCCTCTCCAGTTCCGAGGTGGCGGCCATCGCCTCGGACAGTCTCTGAGTCTCCTCCTGGAGGCTTCTGATGGCTGCGTCTTTTTCCTCCGTGGCTCGCCTTAAGGCTTCCATCTCTGCTGGCGGCCCTTTCGAAGGCTCGCCCAGCGCCTCGGACTTAATTGCCTCCTGAGAGCCGGCTGCCTCGCAAGTCCGCGACGATGCGGCGGGCGGCTGTGGTGACGTGAGGTCGGGTGGACCCAAGAGAACCTCCTCGGCATTGCAGAGCTGCTCTAGGCCGAGCTGCATCTGTGCCAGTCTCTTCCCCAAGAGCCGGAGTTGGGTCGCATCCCCTTGAGAACGGGGCAACGGGGCGGCAGGGTGCATCTGTCGCCGAGACTTCTCCTCGCTGTCCACTAAGGCCCGTGCCTCGAGTGGTGGGAGTTCCTTCTGAAGTTGGGATGACTCCCGCTGCAGATTGTGCACCTCGGTCAGCACCAGCCGCTGCCACTCCTCCAGCACGTTGACCCGCTGCTTCAACGTGTCCCGTTCCCGGAGAAGCTCCTCCAACTGGTTCGCGTCCACGCCCCGAACCTCATGGCCAGCGTCGGACGTTTGCCAGATGGTCAGTAAAGTCTGGCATTTCTGGCTCAAGGCACCGATTTCAATGTCTTTGGCTCGGACGAGGCGTGATAAGTGCCGGATCGCTTCTCGAAACATGTCCTCCCCGCCGCCGTCAGCTCGAGGGCGCCGTGTCTGATTTTCGCCTCGCAGCTTCCCGAGCTCTGCTTCTTTGGCCACCAGCAGGTCCATCATTGCGTGATACGCCCTTTTCAGCTGGCTGTTTTCCCTCACCTTCTCGTCGAAAACGGCCAACACTCGTTCCCTTTCCAAAGCATAGGCTTGCAGTTGCTGCTGGAGGCCCCCCGCATCCTGGACGGAGGCAGCCGAAGCTAGGCGAGCGGGGAGGCCCTGGCTCTCCCAGTCTTGCGGCTGGATCGTCTGAGTTCGTGGCCCGGTCTCATCTTCGTCCGGCTCATCAAGCCGCTCGGTCAGAGGGGTCGTCTTTTCGGTCCCAAGTTTCAGTGCCTTCCTCTGCTTTTGCTCTTCAGTGGTCCTTGGAGGATGCTGGGTTTCCTCCTCCAGGTGACCTTCGATCCCTTCCAGTGGAGACACCTCAGATTCTAGTTGTGTCACGGCGTCGAGGGTGTTCGGGTCAACCACTGGAGCGGCTCGAGCCCGTTGTTGTCTCTGTGGCTCCAGTTCTTCCCTCAGGTGACTGCCTTCTTCTTGCAGGGAGGCGAGCCTCGTGTCTCCTTCCTCGAGGGTTTCCTGCAGCGTTGCGGTGTCTCTCCGAGCTGGAGTTGCCGGTCTCTCCTGCTCGGGTGGTCCGGTCGCCTGAATGGCTTCCGTCTCCTTTCTCCCCGAGTCGGGGAAGTCTGGCAGCTTTGGCGTCCCCTTCCTCAGCACACCTCTGGTGGAGTCAGAGAGGTGTGCGGGGAGGGAAGCCACACTGCCGCCCACTCGCCCCAGGGAATGGCCTAAGCCGGAGCCGAGGCCGAGGCCGAGGCGGCCAAACCAGGAGGCCATCGCTGCGGGTCACAGCACTGACCTGGTGCGCTCCGCGAAGAGCGTCCAGCCCAGTCGGACAGTCCCGCCAAGTGTCAGGGCCCCGGCGGCTGCGCGAGGCTAAGAGTCAAATCACAGCCAGGCGCTGCTAGGCGACGGCGGGCCGGCGGCCTGGGGGCGGGGCCTGGGCGGGGCCGGGGCGGGGCCTGGGCGGGGCGCGGGCTCCAACCGTTGGGCTCGGGCTCCTGGAGGGGAGGGGCGGGGCTGCCCGCAACCTCGAGGCCTGCCGCCCGGCCCTCACCCATGGCCACCTCCTGGCCCGCGTGCCCCGCTCCGCCCCCCACCCAGCCCCCACCGCCAGCCCCGTGGGCCTCCGCTCAACCCCAGGGCTTCCCACCGCGGCGGTGGGCCCCCCTCTCCCTCTGCTTCAGTGCCGCCCCCGGGGGCCAGGCGGCCCTCCTGCCCCCTGGGGCCGCCCGCCAAGACCGCCGCGCTGAAGGCCGCCATCCCCACACCACCGCCACCTGTGCGCGTGGCAGCGCGTGTGGGCAGGAAGGACCCCAGGGCTCTGACTGCCGCCGAGCGCCTCCCACGCTCCCTCCTGTCCTGCGGCCGGGGCTTTTCCCAGCCGGCTTGGAGAACACTCGGAGGGCCAAGGTAGGTGGGGACCCGCCTCCACCTGCAGAGTTCCGACGAGTGTCTTCGGACACACGTCGGCCCCCTGCGCGGAAGCACGACCCTCCTGAGCACCCTGACCATTGCCATCCCCCACACAGTCGCCGGGGTCCTTGCCCCGCCGCCTCGCCCCCCACTTCCTGCGGCCCTGCCTGGAGAAGCGGTCCCCGGGAGGAGTCTGGGGGCTCTCGGGCGCCACAGGCGGGGTGTGGCACACCGCGTGCACGCTGTGCGCCCGCTTCTGTCAGCGTGGGGCGGGCTCTGGTCGTGGAAGGGAGTCTTCCCCATGCGTCGAGCGGGCGGTGGAGCGGGGAAAGGACCCAGAGGTGCTCGTGGAGCGCGCGGCCCCCAGCCCCGCTGAGCCCGGCGGAACGGCGTCCCCGGGGCCCGACTCGGGGCCGGCGGCCGAGGCCCGGCTGCGCGCCGCGCCCTGGGCCTGCCGTGCGCTCCTGCCCCGGCGCGGGGCGCGGGGCGCGGGGGCGGCGCGGCTGGCCCCGCGGGCCTGGGGACCCGCCGCCGCAGCGACCAGAAAGTCCCGGTCAGCCTGCCCCGAGCTCCGCGGGCCTGGGAGCCGGGCGCCGCCGCCGCCGCCGCCGCCGCCGCCGGCTCGGCAGTGTCGCGCGGGAGCAGCCGCCAGGCCGTCCCGGTGCGCGCGCCAGGAGCCCCGCAGGCCGGGGGAGCCGCCGCCGGCGCCGGCGCCGCCGCCGCCGCCGCCGCCAGGAAGTGGCCGTTGCACTGCGGGAGGCCGCGGGCTCACCAGAGCATGGGCAGGTGAGGGCCCCTGGCGGCCCCCTCCCTCCGTGCACCCGTCGGGGTCTCCACCGCCCGGGCCCCGCCCCCGGGAGCAGGGACCTGCGCCTTCTCCTGTCCTGCCGGCGACCCTGGCGCCCGTGCTGGCTGCCTGGGGCCACCACTCCCATCCCTGGGGCGCGTGCCCCTGCTGTGGGACACTCCCGCCAAGTGTCAGGGCCCAGGTGGCTGCGCCAGGCTAAGAGGGAAATGACAGGCAGGCGTTACCAGGCAACGGCGGGCTGGCGGGCTGGGGGCGTGACCAGGGGCGGGGCCTGGGCGGGTCGCGGTCTCCAACCGCGGGGCTGGGGTGAGGAGGGGAGGGGAGGGGCTGCCCGCAACCGCGAGGCCTGCGGCCAGGCCCTCACCCATGGCCACCTCCTGACCCGCGTGCCCCGCTCCCCGCCCCCCCGCACCGCCAGCCCCGTGGGCCTCCGCTCATCCCCAGGGCTTCCCACCACGGCGGTGGGCCCCCCTCTCCCTCTGCTTCAGTGCCGCCCCCGGGACCGGCATCCCCACACCACCACCACCACCACCTGTGCGCGTGGCAGCGCGTGTGGGCAGAAAGGACCCCAGGGCTCTGACTGCCGCCGAGCGCCTCCCACGCTCCCTCCTGTCCTGCGGCCGGGCTTTTCCCAGCCGGCTTGGAGAACACTCAGAGGGCCAAGGGAGGTGGGGACCCGCCTCCACCTGCAGAGTTCCGACGAGTGGGTTTGGACACACGTCGGCCCCCTGCGTGGAAGCACGACCCTCCTGAGCACTCTGACCATTGCCATCCCCCACACAGTCGCCGGGGTCCTTGCCCCGCCGCCTCGCCCCCCTCTTCCTGCGGCCCTGCCTGGAGAAGCGGTCCCCGGGAGGAGTCTGGGGGCTCTCGGGCGCCACAGGCGGGGTGTGGCACACCGCGTGCACGCTGTGCGCCCGCTTCTGTCAGCGCGGGGCGGACTCTCGCAGGGAAGGGAGTCTTCCCCATGCGTCGAGCGGGCGGTGGAGCGGGGAAGGGACCCAGAGGTGCTCGTGGAGCGCGCGGCCCCCAGCCCCGCTGAGCCCGGCGGAACGTGGTCCTCGGGGCCCGACTCGGGGCCGGCGGCCGAGGCCCGGCTGCGCGCCGCGCCCTGGGCCTGCCGTGCGCTCCTGCCCCGGCGCGGGGCGCGGGGCGCGGGGGCGGCGCGGCTGGCCCCGCGGGCCTGGGAACCCGCCGCCGCAGCGGCCAGAAAGTCCCGCTCAGCCTGCCCCGAGCTCCGCGGGCCTGGGAGCCGGTCGCCGCCGCCGCCGCCTCGACTGGGCCGCGCGGGAGCAGCCGCCAGGCCGTCCTGGTGCGCGCGCCACGAGCCACGCAGGCCGGGGGAGCCGCCGCCGGCGCCGCCAGGTAGTGGCCGTTGCACTGCGGGAGGCCGCGGGCCCACCAGAGCATGGGCAGGTGAGGGCCCCGGGCGGCCGCCTCCCTCCGTGCACCCGTCGGGGTCTCCACCGCCCGGGCCCCGCCCCCGGGAGCAGGGACCTGCGCCTTCTCCTGTCCTGCCGGCGACCCTGGCGCCCGTGCTGGCTGCCTGGGGCCACGACTCCCATCCCTGGGGCGCGCGCCTTTGCACCTGCGACGACGGCGGCGCTGGGGTGGGGGGCGCGGCGCGGGCCGCGGCGGGGTGGCGGGTGCTGGGACCGGATTCTCAGCCTTGGGCTCCAGCGGGGCGGGGTGGGGGGGCGAGGAAGGAGTGACGTGGGGTGGTCGTGGGGGCAGGGCGCGCCGCGCAGACCCTTGAGGTCCAAGTGCAGACAGAGGAAATCAGTAAAGGGGCTTCCAGCCGGTGGGATCCCCTCGGTGCGTGCGTTTCCCTTGGGCCTTCAGGGAAGCGGGAGGCGCTGCTGCCTCCAGCCCAGGGCGAGGAGGAAGTAGCGGTGCCAGTTGTTGACCCCGCGAAATTTGGAATCGGGAGCAGGATGCAGGCGCCGGGCGCCAGTGAAAGGAAAAAGGGTTCTCCCGATCCTCTTGCTCCCTTTGGCTTTGGCAGCAGCTGCTTCTCCGTGTTGCTTTGGTCCTGCTGCCGTGCTCTTCCGGCGCTGAGTGTGAAATGCCCCAGGAAGCGGGGCGGGGAGGAGGTCGAGGATGGAAGAAGGCGAGCCGGCATGGGTGGGGGGAGCAGGCGGTGCAGGAAAGGTGATCCACCTTTCCTTGCTCTCCGCTTGCTGCCTTCCCCTGAGCCTTGGACTTCCACCCCTTCCGCCTCCGCCTGTCCTCCCGTCCTCCCGTCCAACCTCTCTCTCATCTGAGTCCTGCCAAGAAGAGGCAGGTCGAACACTTGCGGTGTGCACTGGATTGAAGGAATTACCCTGCTACGATTAGGCTCGATGAGCTTGAAGTCCTTTGAGTCAGAACCTGTTTGGGGTCTGCAGAGAGTCGCGCGTGGCGGGAGGGTGGCCCGCGTGTGGGTGAGGAGCAGGGAGGAAGGCTGCAGGGGCGAGGCCTTGGAGATTCTGCTCCAGTTTGGCCTGCAGGCAGTGGAGAACCCTGGATTCCTTTCAAGCAGGGAAGCGATGGGACCACACACAAACTCAGGTCCGGGTACCCGATTTCGCAGCCAAGCCAATCAGTGAGACGTCAGGGTTGCAGCAAGGAAAGAGGTTTATGATCAAGAGGTGGCCAGACAAGGAGGTGGGAGTAAAACTCAAACCCGCCTCCTCAAAGGGAAAACAAAACGTTGGGGCGTTTATCTGGGGTTCGGGGTAGGGGTGGGACCAGGAGAGCGCTGGGGGTGAAGCTTGAAGAGTCCTCTGCTCAGGTGCGACTGTCACTGGTATTTCTTCGTGGGTCACAAGTGCGAAGTCAGTGGGGTTCGACGTGTTGCACGCCGAGGATCTCTGTCCGTGACGCGGAAAGTGGGCGATCCCTCATTTCAGCTGGTCCAAGCCTCTGCACGATGTCCGCTCGGGCGGGGGCCGGGGGGGGGGGGGCTGCCATCAAGCTGCTCTCTGATCTGCCGTCTTCCTGTTGTTCTGCAAAACAACCTCAGAAACTTTGGTTACTTTCTTGCCCACGTCCAGCCCTGTGGGGGCCGGGCACCGTGGTGTCGGTAACGGCAGGGTTTTCCTCTTGGGTCACCCTCCCAACAGTGTGGAGGATGGGTTCAAGCGGGGAGGTGGGGGGGGTGGTGTGCCAGGAGGCCAGCCGGCAAGATCAGTAAGGAGTCTACCGGGCTGGTTGCGTGCAAGAGACAGGAAGGCATGCGGCAGAGCAGCGGGGACGGCAAACACGGGAAGGCGCTCGGCTCCCTTTGGGAGTCGGTAGGCTGCGAAGTGGGTGAGACAGAGAGCTCAAGCGTGGCCCTGAGGCCTCTCGCTCTGCTGTCGGGGGATGAGATGGGCAGAGGTTTTCTGAGGGGATGAAAGGAAGGTAAGAGGAGGGGGAGGCTTTTGTTGGAGGATACCGGGCTCCCTTTTGGACGCGTCGGTTTTGAGAAGCCTTCGGACATCCTGAGAGGTGCGTCCAGCAGACAGTTAGAGAAAGCAGCGTGGAGTCAGGGGCAGGGTGACGTCAGTCGTACGCACTCCGAAGCCCTGGGCATCCGGGGGGCGAGTCGAATCGTAGGAGAGCGCATGAGCTTGCTCTGAGACCCGAGGGGTTCCTGTTCCCTGAAGACCGTGCCTTCGGGAACAGAACCCTTTGAGAAGTGGTCGGGAGGAGAAGCCGCAGAGGAAAGTGAGACAGAGGGGTCTGAGGTTAGGAAGGGCACCTGGGGAGGGGGCCATCCCCCAGAGAAAGAGGGTGGAGAGAACTTGCAGAGACTGAAGACGTGGGCAGCATTCCTCAGACACCACAGGGAGTTTAGGAAGACGAAGGAACCGAAGGGCGTGCCCTGGCCTCTTGCCAGGACGGGACGGCGACGAGATTTGGGGAGTCTTTCGAGGAGCCGGTGAGAGACGAGGCGATGACTGGATGGCTGACGAGGAGAGGAGTCGAGGTCTTTTGGCAGCAGCTTAGCCGTGAAAGGTAGAGAGAGAAGGCGGTGGTGGAGGAGCAGAAAGGAGAGGTGTGGATGCCGGGAGAGACTTGGGTGTGCTCAGCGGCTTAAGGAAAGAGACGGGCCGAAGAGAAAGCAGCTGGCAAACTGAGGGAACGAGATCTTTGGGGGAGGCTGAGCAGATGGTTCCCAGGGCACCCCACGTGGAGCCGGGCCCCTGGAACTGCCAAGCTGAATCCCTCTTCCTGGAAAACCAAAGGGAAAGGGGAGGGGTGGGTGGAGAGAAATAGAGGGACGTTCAAACGGGGGTGGGGGGGTGCGGGAAACGGAGAGTTCTTGACTAGCTGGCCTCTGATCTCTTCGGGTCCCGAACGGTATGAGGACGATCCCGCTTGAGGCAGGCGATGGAGATTTGGAGGGGCTGTTGAGGAAACGGGGCGGGGGGAGGGCGTTGACCACGGCCCTCTGATGGGCTTGGGGGCGGAAGCGGCTTCCATGCCCATCGCGAGGCGCCGGTTCAGTCAGTCGGTGTCCATCCGGACCACAGACCACAGACCCCTGCTTTGGAAAACAACAAGATGCAGTTCGTAAACCCTTGCAAAGATCTCTGAGGTCAGGTGACTGGCTTTGCAACCAAAAGCGAGTCAGGGAATAAGATCCTCCCCTGCTTAGGAGTTTTCTTTCCTGTCTGTCCCAGAGGCCAGAGAGCACCCGAGGGCGGTTTCCCAGGCAGCGGAAAGAGGAGGAGGACCAAGCCGAGCCGGGGGAAACCAAGCTTTCCTCCTGAAGTTTGGATGCCTGCCCCTTGCACGTTGGTGCCCTTCCCCTTTCTTCCTACTGTCCCGGGAGTGGGCGCCCTCGCGCGCTTTCTGATTCTGCAGCACTAAGGCAAGTTAGGTTCCCGCTCCCCGAGGGAAAGCTCAATAAACGCCCCCCTCCCCCCACCCCCGCCCTTCCCACCCCCCCACCCCCCACCCGCCCGCAACCCCCCCACCTCCCAGACCCAACCCCCACCCCCCACCCCACGCCCCCCAGCTCCTCGGAGACGGTGACAGCGTGGCAAACAGAATCGGAAGCGTCCTTGGCCCACAGCCTGCGATCCCACTGCTCTCCAGAGAAGTGACATCCGTCCGCTTTAAGCTGGGTGACCACCTGCAGCGACACCCTTTTGAAAGCGTGAGCCATAGCTATTTCTTTGAAAGCTCCAGTAAAGCCGCAGAGAAACCTGTGACCTTTAGCACAAGGCCACTTCGTGCTAAGGAACCCACAGCGGGGGACCGGCTTTCCTGAAAGCGCCGTCGTCTCCTCTGCGGCTTGGGGAGCCTCTAGGGCTTGGACAGGCCTTGGAGCAGCCCGGCAGCACTCTTGGCGGGTGGCAGCAGCCAAGGTGTGCCCCTGGGCACGACGTCGGTCACGGCGTCTAAGAGAAGGTGCCCAGACCCTCCGGTTCCGGGGCCGGGTGGGTCGATGAGAGACACGGCTGGGGAGCAGGGATTCCCGTCCGATCTTCTGGGGGTGGCTGCGAGGGCGGGTCTCAGAAGAGCTGGCACGTTCTTAGCCAGTCTCTTCCTGGCGGGTGCTTCGGGACGCTTCCTGGGCTGAGCGGGGAGCTGTCGTGGGGGAGAAGCTCCCCGAGACTCAGCTTCTAGAAAATTCACCCAAAGCTCCGAGAAGGAACTCTTGAGCTCGGATTGCTGGCTGGGTCTCCGAGGCGTGTCGGGGGCACTGCGGGATCCGAGCCGCCCGGTCACCCATCCGGTAAGGCCGCCCTGCTCTTCCTGCAGCAACTGCTCCATTGCCTCCCTTTCCACACCCAGGGTGCTTCCCATCCGTCGGAAGGCTTCCCGGCGTTCGTGTCTGGCGCTTTGCAAGGCGTCCGTGAAGAGCTTTCTCAGGAGGGCCTTGTCTGCTTTTCCTTCCAGGCTGCTCACTAAGTCGGTCCACTTCTTTTGGACGTCCTCCAGCACTTCCTGTCGGGCCTCGTCTTGTCGCTGCAGTTCTCCGATCTGCTCCTCCTGCAGGCGCGAGGCGGCTTGCGCTCTCTCCAGCCGTCCCTGCAGCGACCTCAGCTTCCCTTCCAGACCGTCTGCCTTTTGCATCCATTCGGCCAGGACCACCTTCAGGTTGGCCAGGGCTCCGGCGTGCTGCTTCTCTGCTTCCCGGGAGGCGGACAGCTGGAGGGCAGTCTCCTCTTTCTGCTGGGTGACCGCAGTCAGTTGCTCCTGCAGGGACCCGAGCCGGGCAGCGGCCCGCTGGCTCGCCTTCTGCATGGCGCGGGAAGATGACAGGAGCCTCTCCTCTAGCGCCGTGACTTTCCTCCTGAGTTGAGCCGCTCTGTCTCCTGCCAGCCGCGCTGCCCGGAGATGCGCGTCTTGGCATTCTGAAGCCTGCGTCCGAGACCTCCCCAGCTCCTGGCCTAAGCGCGCTTCCTGGTCCCGCAAAAGGCGAACCTCCTCCCGCAGGGCGCAGTTTTCCACTCGTTCCTGTCTCAGCGCCAGCGCCGCCTCATCTCTCTCGTGCTGAAAGAGAATGCTCTTTTCCTGCATGGAGGTCACTGCATTGAGAAGCTGGCCTAGTTCCCCAGCCCGGCCCTGTTCTTTTTCTCTCAGGAGGCACTCAAAAGCCAGAGCCGCCTTCTTCACGGAGACGCATTCGAATTCCTTCTCCCTCAGCGTCACAGAGAGGCGCATGTTCGTCTCTTGTAAGGCTTGGTTTTCGGCGTCCTTCTCCCTGGACCTTTCCAGCAGTTTTGCATTTTCCTGTTTGACTTGGCACGCATCCGCCTCCAGATGGCCTATCCTCTCCTTCAGGTTTGTCACCGCCTGCCTCAAAAGTTCGTTTTCGCTCGCTTGGGTCGTGAGGTCTTCCCTCAGAGAAAGGAATTCCTCCCTCTGCGCCTCGATTAAGAGCTCTTTGTCCTCCAGCGTGTTCTGCAAAGCCTCTTGTTTCTCCTTGAGCCGCTGAATTTCGGAATCCGTCTGTGCCTGCCGTTCCCTCTCCAGTTCCGAGGTGGCGGCCATCGCCTCGGACAGTCTCTGAGTCTCCTCCTGGAGGCTTCTGATGGCTGCGTCTTTTTCCTCCGTGGCTCGCCTTAAGGCTTCCATCTCTGCTGGCGGCCCTTTCGAAGGCTCGCCCAGCGCCTCGGACTTAATTGCCTCCTGAGAGCCGGCTGCCTCGCAAGTCCGCGACGATGCGGCGGGCGGCTGTGGTGACGTGAGGTCGGGTGGACCCAAGAGAACCTCCTCGGCATTGCAGAGCTGCTCTAGGCCGAGCTGCATCTGTGCCAGTCTCTTCCCCAAGAGCCGGAGTTGGGTCGCATCCCCTTGAGAACGGGGCAACGGGGCGGCAGGGTGCATCTGTCGCCGAGACTTCTCCTCGCTGTCCACTAAGGCCCGTGCCTCGAGTGGTGGGAGTTCCTTCTGAAGTTGGGATGACTCCCGCTGCAGATTGTGCACCTCGGTCAGCACCAGCCGCTGCCACTCCTCCAGCACGTTGACCCGCTGCTTCAACGTGTCCCGTTCCCGGAGAAGCTCCTCCAACTGGTTCGCGTCCACGCCCCGAACCTCATGGCCAGCGTCGGACGTTTGCCAGATGGTCAGTAAAGTCTGGCATTTCTGGCTCAAGGCACCGATTTCAATGTCTTTGGCTCGGACGAGGCGTGATAAGTGCCGGATCGCTTCTCGAAACATGTCCTCCCCGCCGCCGTCAGCTCGAGGGCGCCGTGTCTGATTTTCGCCTCGCAGCTTCCCGAGCTCTGCTTCTTTGGCCACCAGCAGGTCCATCATTGCGTGATACGCCCTTTTCAGCTGGCTGTTTTCCCTCACCTTCTCGTCGAAAACGGCCAACACTCGTTCCCTTTCCAAAGCATAGGCTTGCAGTTGCTGCTGGAGGCCCCCCGCATCCTGGACGGAGGCAGCCGAAGCTAGGCGAGCGGGGAGGCCCTGGCTCTCCCAGTCTTGCGGCTGGATCGTCTGAGTTCGTGGCCCGGTCTCATCTTCGTCCGGCTCATCAAGCCGCTCGGTCAGAGGGGTCGTCTTTTCGGTCCCAAGTTTCAGTGCCTTCCTCTGCTTTTGCTCTTCAGTGGTCCTTGGAGGATGCTGGGTTTCCTCCTCCAGGTGACCTTCGATCCCTTCCAGTGGAGACACCTCAGATTCTAGTTGTGTCACGGCGTCGAGGGTGTTCGGGTCAACCACTGGAGCGGCTCGAGCCCGTTGTTGTCTCTGTGGCTCCAGTTCTTCCCTCAGGTGACTGCCTTCTTCTTGCAGGGAGGCGAGCCTCGTGTCTCCTTCCTCGAGGGTTTCCTGCAGCGTTGCGGTGTCTCTCCGAGCTGGAGTTGCCGGTCTCTCCTGCTCGGGTGGTCCGGTCGCCTGAATGGCTTCCGTCTCCTTTCTCCCCGAGTCGGGGAAGTCTGGCAGCTTTGGCGTCCCCTTCCTCAGCACACCTCTGGTGGAGTCAGAGAGGTGTGCGGGGAGGGAAGCCACACTGCCGCCCACTCGCCCCAGGGAATGGCCTAAGCCGGAGCTGAGGCCGAGGCCGAGGCGGCCAAACCAGGAGGCCATCGCTGCGGGTCACAGCACTGACCTGGTGCGCTCCGCGAAGAGCGTCCAGCCCAGTCGGACAGTCCCGCCAAGTGTCAGGGCCCCGGCGGCTGCGCGAGGCTAAGAGTCAAATCACAGCCAGGCGCTGCTAGGCGACGGCGGGCCGGCGGCCTGGGGGCGGGGCCTGGGCGGGGCCGGGGCGGGGCCTGGGCGGGGCGCGGGCTCCAACCGTTGGGCTCGGGCTCCTGGAGGGGAGGGGCGGGGCTGCCCGCAACCGCGAGGCCTGCCGCCCGGCCCTCACCCATGGCCACCTCCTGGCCCGCGTGCCCCGCTCCGCCACCCAGCCAGCCCCCACCGCCAGCCCCGTGGGCCTCCGCTCAACCCCAGGGCTTCCCACCACGGCGGTGGGCCCCCCTCTCCCTCTGCTTCAGTGCCGCCCCCGGGGGCCAGGCGGCCCTCCTGCCCCCTGGGGCCGCCCGCCAAGACCGCCGCGCTGAAGGCCGCCATCCCCACACCACCGCCACCTGTGCGCGTGGCAGCGCGTGTGGGCAGGAAGGACCCCAGGGCTCTGACTGCCGCCGAGCGCCTCCCACGCTCCCTCCTGTCCTGCGGCCGGGGCTTTTCCCAGCCGGCTTGGAGAACACTCGGAGGGCCAAGGTAGGTGGGGACCCGCCTCCACCTGCAGAGTTCCGACGAGTGTCTTCGGACACACGTCGGCCCCCTGCGCGGAAGCACGACCCTCCTGAGCACCCTGACCATTGCCATCCCCCACACAGTCGCCGGGGTCCTTGCCCCGCCGCCTCGCCCCCCTCTTCCTGCGGCCCTGCCTGGAGAAGCGGTCCCCGGGAGGAGTCTGGGGGCTCTCGGGCGCCACAGGCGGGGTGTGGCACACCGCGTGCACGCTGTGCGCCCGCTTCTGTCAGCGTGGGGCGGGCTCTGGTCGTGGAAGGGAGTCTTCCCCATGCGTCGAGCGGGCGGTGGAGCGGGGAAAGGACCCAGAGGTGCTCGTGGAGCGCGCGGCCCCCAGCCCCGCTGAGCCCGGCGGAACGGCGTCCCCGGGGCCCGACTCGGGGCCGGCGGCCGAGGCCCGGCTGCGCGCCGCGCCCTGGGCCTGCCGTGCGCTCCTGCCTGGGCGCGGGGCGCGGGGCGCGGGGGCGGTGCGGCTGGCCCCGCGGGCCTGGGGACCCGCCGCCGCAGCGACCAGAAAGTCCCGGTCAGCCTGCCCCGAGCTCCGCGGGCCTGGGAGCCGGGCGCCGCCGCCGCCGCCGCCGCCGCCGCCGGCTCGGCAGTGTCGCGCGGGAGCAGCCGCCAGGCCGTCCCGGTGCGCGCGCCAGGAGCCCCGCAGGCCGGGGGAGCCGCCGCCGGCGCCGGCGCCGCCGCCGCCGCCGCCGCCAGGAAGTGGCCGTTGCACTGCGGGAGGCCGCGGGCTCACCAGAGCATGGGCAGGTGAGGGCCCCTGGCGGCCCCCTCCCTCCGTGCACCCGTCGGGGTCTCCACCGCCCGGGCCCCGCCCCCGGGAGCAGGGACCTGCGCCTTCTCCTGTCCTGCCGGCGACCCTGGCGCCCGTGCTGGCTGCCTGGGGCCACCACTCCCATCCCTGGGGCGCGTGCCCCTGCTGTGGGACACTCCCGCCAAGTGTCAGGGCCCAGGTGGCTGCGCCAGGCTAAGAGGGAAATGACAGGCAGGCGTTACCAGGCAACGGCGGGCTGGCGGGCTGGGGGCGTGACCAGGGGCGGGGCCTGGGCGGGTCGCGGTCTCCAACCGCGGGGCTGGGGTGAGGAGGGGAGGGGAGGGGCTGCCCGCAACCGCGAGGCCTGCGGCCAGGCCCTCACCCATGGCCACCTCCTGACCCGCGTGCCCCGCTCCCCGCCCCCCCGCACCGCCAGCCCCGTGGGCCTCCGCTCATCCCCAGGGCTTCCCACCACGGCGGTGGGCCCCCCTCTCCCTCTGCTTCAGTGCCGCCCCCGGGACCGGCATCCCCACACCACCACCACCACCACCTGTGCGCGTGGCAGCGCGTGTGGGCAGAAAGGACCCCAGGGCTCTGACTGCCGCCGAGCGCCTCCCACGCTCCCTCCTGTCCTGCGGCCGGGCTTTTCCCAGCCGGCTTGGAGAACACTCAGAGGGCCAAGGGAGGTGGGGACCCGCCTCCACCTGCAGAGTTCCGACGAGTGGGTTTGGACACACGTCGGCCCCCTGCGCGGAAGCACGACCCTCCTGAGCTCTCTGACCATTGCCATCCCCCACACAGTCGCCGGGGTCCTTGCCCCGCCGCCTCGCCCCCCTCTTCCTGCGGCCCTGCCTGGAGAAGCGGTCCCCGGGAGGAGTCTGGGGGCTCTCGGGCGCCACAGGCGGGGTGTGGCACACCGCGTGCACGCTGTGCGCCCGCTTCTGTCAGCGCGGGGCGGACTCTCGCAGGGAAGGGAGTCTTCCCCATGCGTCGAGCGGGCGGTGGAGCGGGGAAGGGACCCAGAGGTGCTCGTGGAGCGCGCGGCCCCCAGCCCCGCTGAGCCCGGCGGAACGTGGTCCTCGGGGCCCGACTCGGGGCCGGCGGCCGAGGCCCGGCTGCGCGCCGCGCCCTGGGCCTGCCGTGCGCTCCTGCCCCGGCGCGGGGCGCGGGGCGCGGGGGCGGCGCGGCTGGCCCCGCGGGCCTGGGGACCCGCCGCCGCAGCGGCCAGAAAGTCCCGCTCAGCCTGCCCCGAGCTCCGCGGGCCTGGGAGCCGGGCGCCGCCGCCGCCGCCTCGACTGGGCCGCGCGGGAGCAGCCGCCAGGCCGTCCTGGTGCGCGCGCCACGAGCCACGCAGGCCGGGGGAGCCGCCGCCGCCGCCGCCGCCAGGTAGTGGCCGTTGCACTGCGGGAGGCCGCGGGCCCACCAGAGCATGGGCAGGTGAGGGCCCCTGGCGGCCGCCTCCCTCCGTGCACCCGTCGGGGTCTCCACCGCCCGGGCCCCGCCCCCGGGAGCAGGGACCTGCGCCTTCTCCTGTCCTGCCGGCGACCCTGGCGCCCGTGCTGGCTGCCTGGGGCCACGACTCCCATCCCTGGGGCGCGCGCCTTTGCACCTGCGACGACGGCGGCGCTGGGGTGGGGGGCGCGGCGCGGGCCGCGGCGGGGTGGCGGGTGCTGGGACCGGATTCTCAGCCTTGGGCTCCAGCGGGGCGGGGTGGGGGGGCGAGGAAGGAGTGACGTGGGGTGGTCGTGGGGGCAGGGCGCGCCGCGCAGACCCTTGAGGTCCAAGTGCAGACAGAGGAAATCAGTAAAGGGGCTTCCAGCCGGTGGGATCCCCTCGGTGCGTGCGTTTCCCTTGGGCCTTCAGGGAAGCGGGAGGCGCTGCTGCCTCCAGCCCAGGGCGAGGAGGAAGTAGCGGTGCCAGTTGTTGAACCCCGCGAAATTTGGAATCGGGAGCAGGATGCAGGCGCCGGGCGCCAGTGAAAGGAAAAAGGGTTCTCCCGATCCTCTTGCTCCCTTTGGCTTTGGCAGCAGCTGCTTCTCCGTGTTGCTTTGGTCCTGCTGCCGTGCTCTTCCGGCGCTGAGTGTGAAATGCCCCAGGAAGCGGGGCGGGGAGGAGGTCGAGGATGGAAGAAGGCGAGCCGGCATGGGTGGGGGGAGCAGGCGGTGCAGGAAAGGTGATCCACCTTTCCTTGCTCTCCGCTTGCTGCCTTCCCCTGAGCCTTGGACTTCCACCCCTTCCGCCTCCGCCTGTCCTCCCGTCCTCCCGTCCAACCTCTCTCTCATCTGAGTCCTGCCAAGAAGAGGCAGGTCGAACACTTGCGGTGTGCACTGGATTGAAGGAATTACCCTGCTAGGATTAGGCTCGATGAGCTTGAAGTCCTTTGAGTCAGAACCTGTTTGGGGTCTGCAGAGAGTCGCGCGTGGCGGGAGGGTGGCCCGCGTGTGGGTGAGGAGCAGGGAGGAAGGCTGCAGGGGCGAGGCCTTGGAGATTCTGCTCCAGTTTGGCCTGCAGGCAGTGGAGAACCCTGGATTCCTTTCAAGCAGGGAAGCGATGGGACCACACACAAACTCAGGTCCGGGTACCCGATTTCGCAGCCAAGCCAATCAGTGAGACGTCAGGGTTGCAGCAAGGAAAGAGGTTTATGATCAAGAGGTGGCCAGACAAGGAGGTGGGAGTAAAACTCAAACCCGCCTCCTCAAAGGGAAAACAAAACGTTGGGGCGTTTATCTGGGGTTCGGGGTAGGGGTGGGACCAGGAGAGCGCTGGGGGTGAAGCTTGAAGAGTCCTCTGCTCAGGTGCGACTGTCACTGGTATTTCTTCGTGGGTCACAAGTGCGAAGTCAGTGGGGTTCGACGTGTTGCACGCCGAGGATCTCTGTCCGTGACGCGGAAAGTGGGCGATCCGTCATTTCAGCTGGTCCAAGCCTCTGCACGATGTCCGCTCGGGCGGGGGCCGGGGGGGCGGGGGCTGCCATCAAGCTGCTCTCTGATCTGCCGTCTTCCTGTTGTTCTGCAAAACAACCTCAGAAACTTTGGTTACTTTCTTGCCCACGTCCAGCCCTGTGGGGGCCGGGCACCGTGGTGTCGGTAACGGCAGGGTTTTCCTCTTGGGTCACCCTCCCAACAGTGTGGAGGATGGGTTCAAGCGGGGAGGTGGGGGGGGGGGTGGTGTGCCAGGAGGCCAGCCGGCAAGATCAGTAAGGAGTCTACTGGGCTGGTTGCGTGCAAGAGACAGGAAGGCATGCGGCAGAGCAGCGGGGACGGCAAACACGGGAAGGCGCTCGGCTCCCTTTGGGAGTCGGTAGGCTGCGAAGTGGGTGAGACAGAGAGCTCAAGCGTGGCCCTGAGGCCTCTCGCTCTGCTGTCGGGGGATGAGATGGGCAGAGGTTTTCTGAGGGGATGAAAGGAAGGTAAGAGGAGGGGGAGGCTTTTGTTGGAGGATACCGGGCTCCCTTTTGGACGCGTCGGTTTTGAGAAGCCTTCGGACATCCTGAGAGGTGCGTCCAGCAGACAGTTAGAGAAAGCAGCGTGGAGTCAGGGGCAGGGTGACGTCAGTCGTACGCACTCCGAAGCCCTGGGCATCCGGGGGGCGAGTCGAATCGTAGGAGAGCGCATGAGCTTGCTCTGAGACCCGAGGGGTTCCTGTTCCCTGAAGACCGTGCCTTCGGGAACAGAACCCTTTGAGAAGTGGTCGGGAGGAGAAGCCGCAGAGGAAAGTGAGACAGAGGGGTCTGAGGTTAGGAAGGGCACCTGGGGAGGGGGCCATCCCCCAGAGAAAGAGGGTGGAGAGAACTTGCAGAGACTGAAGACGTGGGCAGCATTCCTCAGACACCACAGGGAGTTTAGGAAGACGAAGGAACCGAAGGGCGTGCCCTGGCCTCTTGCCAGGACGGGACGGCGACGAGATTTGGGGAGTCTTTCGAGGAGCCGGTGAGAGACGAGGCGATGACTGGATGGCTGACGAGGAGAGGAGTCGAGGTCTTTTGGCAGCAGCTTAGCCGTGAAAGGTAGAGAGAGAAGGCGGTGGTGGAGGAGCAGAAAGGAGAGGTGTGGATGCCGGGAGAGACTTGGGTGTGCTCAGCGGCTTAAGGAAAGAGACGGGCCGAAGAGAAAGCAGCTGGCAAACTGAGGGAACGAGATCTTTGGGGGAGGCTGAGCAGATGGTTCCCAGGGCACCCCACGTGGAGCCGGGCCCCTGGAACTGCCAAGCTGAATCCCTCTTCCTGGAAAACCAAAGGGAAAGGGGAGGGGTGGGTGGAGAGAAATAGAGGGACGTTCAAACGGGGGTGGGGGGGTGCGGGAAACGGAGAGTTCTTGACTAGCTGGCCTCTGATCTCTTCGGGTCCCGAACGGTATGAGGATGATCCCGCTTGAGGCAGGCGATGGAGATTTGGAGGGGCTGTTGAGGAAACGGGGCGGGGGGAGGGCGTTGACCACGGCCCTCTGATGGGCTTGGGGGCGGAAGCGGCTTCCATGCCCATCGCGAGGCGCCGGTTCAGTCAGTCGGTGTCCATCCGGACCACAGACCACAGACCCCTGCTTTGGAAAACAACAAGATGCAGTTCGTAAACCCTTGCAAAGATCTCTGAGGTCAGGTGACTGGCTTTGCAACCAAAAGCGAGTCAGGGAATAAGATCCTCCCCTGCTTAGGAGTTTTCTTTCCTGTCTGTCCCAGAGGCCAGAGAGCACCCGAGGGCGGTTTCCCAGGCAGCGGAAAGAGGAGGAGGACCAAGCCGAGCCGGGGGAAACCAAGCTTTCCTCCTGAAGTTTGGATGCCTGCCCCTTGCACGTTGGTGCCCTTCCCCTTTCTTCCTACTGTCCCGGGAGTGGGCGCCCTCGCGCGCTTTCTGATTCTGCAGCACTAAGGCAAGTTAGGTTCCCGCTCCCCGAGGGAAAGCTCAATAAACGCCCCCCTCCCCCCACCCCCGCCCTTCCCACCCCCCCACCCCCCACCCGCCCGCAACCCCCCCACCTCCCAGACCCAACCCCCACCCCCCACCCCACGCCCCCCAGCTCCTCGGAGACGGTGACAGCGTGGCAAACAGAATCGGAAGCGTCCTTGGCCCACAGCCTGCGATCCCACTGCTCTCCAGAGAAGTGACATCCGTCCGCTTTAAGCTGGGTGACCACCTGCAGCGACACCCTTTTGAAAGCGTGAGCCATAGCTATTTCTTTGAAAGCTCCAGTAAAGCCGCAGAGAAACCTGTGACCTTTAGCACAAGGCCACTTCGTGCTAAGGAACCCACAGCGGGGGACCGGCTTTCCTGAAAGCGCCGTCGTCTCCTCTGCGGCTTGGGGAGCCTCTAGGGCTTGGACAGGCCTTGGAGCAGCCCGGCAGCACTCTTGGCGGGTGGCAGCAGCCAAGGTGTGCCCCTGGGCACGACGTCGGTCACGGCGTCTAAGAGAAGGTGCCCAGACCCTCCGGTTCCGGGGCCGGGTGGGTCGATGAGAGACACGGCTGGGGAGCAGGGATTCCCGTCCGATCTTCTGGGGGTGGCTGCGAGGGCGGGTCTCAGAAGAGCTGGCACGTTCTTAGCCAGTCTCTTCCTGGCGGGTGCTTCGGGACGCTTCCTGGGCTGAGCGGGGAGCTGTCGTGGGGGAGAAGCTCCCCGAGACTCAGCTTCTAGAAAATTCACCCAAAGCTCCGAGAAGGAACTCTTGAGCTCGGATTGCTGGCTGGGTCTCCGAGGCGTGTCGGGGGCACTGCGGGATCCGAGCCGCCCGGTCACCCATCCGGTAAGGCCGCCCTGCTCTTCCTGCAGCAACTGCTCCATTGCCTCCCTTTCCACACCCAGGGTGCTTCCCATCCGTCGGAAGGCTTCCCGGCGTTCGTGTCTGGCGCTTTGCAAGGCGTCCGTGAAGAGCTTTCTCAGGAGGGCCTTGTCTGCTTTTCCTTCCAGGCTGCTCACTAAGTCGGTCCACTTCTTTTGGACGTCCTCCAGCACTTCCTGTCGGGCCTCGTCTTGTCGCTGCAGTTCTCCGATCTGCTCCTCCTGCAGGCGCGAGGCGGCTTGCGCTCTCTCCAGCCGTCCCTGCAGCGACCTCAGCTTCCCTTCCAGACCGTCTGCCTTTTGCATCCATTCGGCCAGGACCACCTTCAGGTTGGCCAGGGCTCCGGCGTGCTGCTTCTCTGCTTCCCGGGAGGCGGACAGCTGGAGGGCAGTCTCCTCTTTCTGCTGGGTGACCGCAGTCAGTTGCTCCTGCAGGGACCCGAGCCGGGCAGCGGCGCGCTGGCTCGCCTTCTGCATGGCGCGGGAAGATGACAGGAGCCTCTCCTCTAGCGCCGTGACTTTCCTCCTGAGTTGAGCCGCTCTGTCTCCTGCCAGCCGCGCTGCCCGGAGATGCGCGTCTTCGCATTCTGAAGCCTGCGTCCGAGACCTCCCCAGCTCCTGGCCTAAGCGCGCTTCCTTGTCCCGCAAAAGGCGAACCTCCTCCCGCAGGGCGCAGTTTTCCACTCGTTCCTGTCTCAGCGCCAGCGCCGCCTCATCTCTCTCGTGCTGAAAGAGAATGCTCTTTTCCTGCATGGAGGTCACTGCATTGAGAAGCTGGCCTAGTTCCCCAGCCCGGCCCTGTTCTTTTTCTCTCAGGAGGCACTCAAAAGCCAGAGCCGCCTTCTTCACGGAGACGCATTCGAATTCCTTCTCCCTCAGCGTCACAGAGAGGCGCATGTTCGTCTCTTGTAAGGCTTGGTTTTCGGCGTCCTTCTCCCTGGACCTTTCCAGCAGTTTTGCATTTTCCTGTTTGACTTGGCACGCATCCGCTTCCAGATGGCCTATCCTCTCCTTCAGGTTTGTCACCGCCTGCCTCAAAAGTTCGTTTTCGCTCGCTTGGGTCGTGAGGTCTTCCCTCAGAGAAAGGAACTCCTCCCTCTGCGCCTCGATTAAGAGCTCTTTGTCCTCCAGCGTGTTCTGCAAAGCCTCTTGTTTCTCCTTGAGCCGCTGAATTTCGGAATCCGTCTGTGCCTGCCGTTCCCTCTCCAGTTCCGAGGTGGCGGCCATCGCCTCGGACAGTCTCTGAGTCTCCTCCTGGAGGCTTCTGATGGCTGCGTCTTTTTCCTCCGTGGCTCGCCTTAAGGCTTCCATCTCTGCTGGCGGCCCTTTCGAAGGCTCGCCCAGCGCCTCGGACTTAATTGCCTCCTGAGAGCCGGCTGCCTCGCAAGTCCGCGACGATGCGGCGGGCGGCTGTGGTGACGTGAGGTCGGGTGGACCCAAGAGAACCTCCTCGGCATTGCAGAGCTGCTCTAGGCCGAGCTGCATCTGTGCCAGTCTCTTCCCCAAGAGCCGGAGTTGGGTCGCATCCCCTTGAGAACGGGGCAACGGGGCGGCAGGGTGCATCTGTCGCCGAGACTTCTCCTCGCTGTCCACTAAGGCCCGTGCCTCGAGTGGTGGGAGTTCCTTCTGAAGTTGGGATGACTCCCGCTGCAGATTGTGCACCTCGGTCAGCACCAGCCGCTGCCACTCCTCCAGCACGTTGACCCGCTGCTTCAACGTGTCCCGTTCCCGGAGAAGCTCCTCCAACTGGTTCGCGTCCACGCCCCGAACCTCATGGCCAGCGTCGGACGTTTGCCAGATGGTCAGTAAAGTCTGACATTTCTGGCTCAAGGCACCGATTTCAATGTCTTTGGCTCGGACGAGGCGTGATAAGTGCCGGATCGCTTCTCGAAACATGTCCTCCCCGCCGCCGTCAGCTCGAGGGCGCCGTGTCTGATTTTCGCCTCGCAGCTTCCCGAGCTCTGCTTCTTTGGCCACCAGCAGGTCCATCATTGCGTGATACGCCCTTTTCAGCTGGCTGTTTTCCCTCACCTTCTCGTCGAAAACGGCCAACACTCGTTCCCTTTCCAAAGCATAGGCTTGCAGTTGCTGCTGGAGGCCCCCCGCATCCTGGACGGAGGCAGCCGAAGCTAGGCGAGCGGGGAGGCCCTGGCTCTCCCAGTCTTGCGGCTGGATCGTCTGAGTTCGTGGCCCGGTCTCATCTTCGTCCGGCTCATCAAGCCGCTCGGTCAGAGGGGTCGTCTTTTCGGTCCCAAGTTTCAGTGCCTTCCTCTGCTTTTGCTCTTCAGTGGTCCTTGGAGGATGCTGGGTTTCCTCCTCCAGGTGACCTTCGATCCCTTCCAGTGGAGACACCTCAGATTCTAGTTGTGTCACGGCGTCGAGGGTGTTCGGGTCAACCACTGGAGCGGCTCGAGCCCGTTGTTGTCTCTGTGGCTCCAGTTCTTCCCTCAGGTGACTGCCTTCTTCTTGCAGGGAGGCGAGCCTCGTGTCTCCTTCCTCGAGGGTTTCCTGCAGCGTTGCGGTGTCTCTCCGAGCTGGAGTTGCCGGTCTCTCCTGCTCGGGTGGTCCGGTCGCCTGAATGGCTTCCGTCTCCTTTCTCCCCGAGTCGGGGAAGTCTGGCAGCTTTGGCGTCCCCTTCCTCAGCACACCTCTGGTGGAGTCAGAGAGGTGTGCGGGGAGGGAAGCCACACTGCCGCCCACTCGCCCCAGGGAATGGCCTAAGCCGGAGCCGAGGCCGAGGCCGAGGCGGCCAAACCAGGAGGCCATCGCTGCGGGTCACAGCACTGACCTGGTGCGCTCCGCGAAGAGCGTCCAGCCCAGTCGGACAGTCCCGCCGAGTGTCAGGGCCCCGGCGGCTGCGCGAGGCTAAGAGTCAAATCACAGCCAGGCGCTGCTAGGCGACGGCGGGCCGGCGGCCTGGGGGCGGGGCCTGGGCGGGGCCGGGGCGGGGCCTGGGCGGGGCGCGGGCTCCAACCGTTGGGCTCCGGCTCCTGGAGGGGAGGGGCGGGGCTGCCCGCAACCGCGAGGCCTGCCGCCCGGCCCTCACCCATGGCCACCTCCTGGCCCGCGTGCCCCGCTCCGCCCCCCACCCACCCCCCACCGCCAGCCCCGTGGGCCTCCGCTCAACCCCAGGGCTTCCCACCACGGCGGTGGGCCCCCCTCTCCCTCTGCTTCAGTGCCGCCCCCGGGGGCCAGGCGGCCCTCCTGCCCCCTGGGGCCGCCCGCCAAGACCGCCGCGCTGAAGGCCGCCATCCCCACACCACCGCCACCTGTGCGCGTGGCAGCGCGTGTGGGCAGGAAGGACCCCAGGGCTCTGACTGCCGCCGAGCGCCTCCCACGCTCCCTCCTGTCCTGCGGCCGGGGCTTTTCCCAGCCGGCTTGGAGAACACTCGGAGGGCCAAGGTAGGTGGGGACCCGCCTCCACCTGCAGAGTTCCGACGAGTGTCTTCGGACACACGTCGGCCCCCTGCGCGGAAGCACGACCCTCCTGAGCACCCTGACCATTGCCATCCCCCACACAGTCGCCGGGGTCCTTGCCCCGCCGCCTCGCCCCCCTCTTCCTGCGGCCCTGCCTGGAGAAGCGGTCCCCGGGAGGAGTCTGGGGGCTCTCGGGCGCCACAGGCGGGGTGTGGCACACCGCGTGCACGCTGTGCGCCCGCTTCTGTCAGCGTGGGGCGGGCTCTGGTCGTGGAAGGGAGTCTTCCCCATGCGTCGAGCGGGCAGTGGAGCGGGGAAAGGACCCAGAGGTGCTCGTGGAGCGCGCGGCCCCCAGCCCCGCTGAGCCCGGCGGAACGGCGTCCCCGGGGCCCGACTCGGGGCCGGCGGCCGAGGCCCGGCTGCGCGCCGCGCCCTGGGCCTGCCGTGCGCTCCTGCCCCGGCGCGGGGCGCGGGGCGCGGGGGCGGCGCGGCTGGCCCCGCGGGCCTGGGGACCCGCCGCCGCAGCGACCAGAAAGTCCCGGTCAGCCTGCCCCGAGCTCCGCGGGCCTGGGAGCCGGGCGCCGCCGCCGCCGCCGCCGCCGCCGCCGGCTCGGCAGTGTCGCGCGGGAGTAGCCGCCAGGCCGTCCCGATGCGCGCGCCAGGAGCCCCGCAGGCTGGGGAGCCGCCGCCGCCGCCGCCGCCGCCGCCAGGAAGTGGCCGTTGCACTGCGGGAGGCCGCGGGCTCACCAGAGCATGGGCAGGTGAGGGCCCCTGGCGGCCGCCTCCCTCCGTGCACCCGTCGGGGTCTCCACCGCCCGGGCCCCGCCCCCGGGAGCAGGGACCTGCGCCTTCTCCTGTCCTGCCGGCGACCCTGGCGCCCGTGCTGGCTGCCTGGGGCCACCACTCCCATCCCTGGGGCGCGTGCCCCTGCTGTGGGACACTCCCGCCAAGTGTCAGGGCCCAGGTGGCTGCGCCAGGCTAAGAGGGAAATGACAGCCAGGCGTTACCAGGCAACGGCGGGCTGGCGGGCTGGGGGCGTGACCAGGGGCGGGGCCTGGGCGGGTCGCGGTCTCCAACCGCGGGGCTGGGGTGAGGAGGGGAGGGGAGGGGCTGCCCGCAACCGCGAGGCCTGCGGCCAGGCCCTCACCCATGGCCACCTCCTGACCCGCGTGCCCCGCTCCCCGCCCCCCCGCACCGCCAGCCCCGTGGGCCTCCGCTCATCCCCAGGGCTTCCCACCACGGCGGTGGGCCCCCCTCTCCCTCTGCTTCAGTGCCGCCCCCGGGACCGGCATCCCCACACCACCACCACCACCACCTGTGCGCGTGGCAGCGCGTGTGGGCAGAAAGGACCCCAGGGCTCTGACTGCCGCCGAGCGCCTCCCACGCTCCCTCCTGTCCTGCGGCCGGGCTTTTCCCAGCCGGCTTGGAGAACACTCAGAGGGCCAAGGGAGGTGGGGACCCGCCTCCACCTGCAGAGTTCCGACGAGTGGGTTTGGACACACGTCGGCCCCCTGCGCGGAAGCACGACCCTCCTGAGCTCTCTGACCATTGCCATCCCCCACACAGTCGCCGGGGTCCTTGCCCCGCCGCCTCGCCCCCCTCTTCCTGCGGCCCTGCCTGGAGAAGCGGTCCCCGGGAGGAGTCTGGGGGCTCTCGGGCGCCACAGGCGGGGTGTGGCACACCGCGTGCACGCTGTGCGCCCGCTTCTGTCAGCGCGGGGCGGACTCTCGCAGGGAAGGGAGTCTTCCCCATGCGTCGAGCGGGCGGTGGAGCGGGGAAGGGACCCAGAGGTGCTCGTGGAGCGCGCGGCCCCCAGCCCCGCTGAGCCCGGCGGAACGTGGTCCTCGGGGCCCGACTCGGGGCCGGCGGCCGAGGCCCGGCTGCGCGCCGCGCCCTGGGCCTGCCGTGCGCTCCTGCCCCGGCGCGGGGCGCGGGGCGCGGGGGCGGCGCGGCTGGCCCCGCGGGCCTGGGGACCCGCCGCCGCAGCGGCCAGAAAGTCCCGCTCAGCCTGCCCCGAGCTCCGCGGGCCTGGGAGCCGGGCGCCGCCGCCGCCGCCTCGACTGGGCCGCGCGGGAGCAGCCGCCAGGCCGTCCTGGTGCGCGCGCCACGAGCCACGCAGGCCGGGGGAGCCGCCGCCGGCGCCGGCGCCGCCGCCGCCGCCGCCGCCAGGTAGTGGCCGTTGCACTGCGGGAGGCCGCGGGCCCACCAGAGCATGGGCAGGTGAGGGCCCCGGGCGGCCGCCTCCCTCCGTGCACCCGTCGGGGTCTCCACCGCCCGGGCCCCGCCCCCGGGAGCAGGGACCTGCGCCTTCTCCTGTCCTGCCGGCGACCCTGGCGCCCGTGCTGGCTGCCTGGGGCCACGACTCCCATCCCTGGGGCGCGCGCCTTTGCACCTGCGACGACGGCGGCGCTGGGGTGGGGGGCGCGGCGCGGGCCGCGGCGGGGTGGCGGGTGCTGGGACCGGATTCTCAGCCTTGGGCTCCAGCGGGGCGGGGTGGGGGGGCGAGGAAGGAGTGACGTGGGGTGGTCGTGGGGGCAGGGCGCGCCGCGCAGACCCTTGAGGTCCAAGTGCAGACAGAGGAAATCAGTAAAGGGGCTTCCAGCCGGTGGGATCCCCTCGGTGCGTGCGTTTCCCTTGGGCCTTCAGGGAAGCGGGAGGCGCTGCTGCCTCCAGCCCAGGGCGAGGAGGAAGTAGCGGTGCCAGTTGTTGAACCCCGCGAAATTTGGAATCGGGAGCAGGATGCAGGCGCCGGGCGCCAGTGAAAGGAAAAAGGGTTCTCCCGATCCTCTTGCTCCCTTTGGCTTTGGCAGCAGCTGCTTCTCCGTGTTGCTTTGGTCCTGCTGCCGTGCTCTTCCGGCGCTGAGTGTGAAATGCCCCAGGAAGCGGGGCGGGGAGGAGGTCGAGGATGGAAGAAGGCGAGCCGGCATGGGTGGGGGGAGCAGGCGGTGCAGGAAAGGTGATCCACCTTTCCTTGCTCTCCGCTTGCTGCCTTCCCCTGAGCCTTGGACTTCCACCCCTTCCGCCTCCGCCTGTCCTCCCGTCCTCCCGTCCAACCTCTCTCTCATCTGAGTCCTGCCAAGAAGAGGCAGGTCGAACACTTGCGGTGTGCACTGGATTGAAGGAATTACCCTGCTAGGATTAGGCTCGATGAGCTTGAAGTCCTTTGAGTCAGAACCTGTTTGGGGTCTGCAGAGAGTCGCGCGTGGCGGGAAGGTGGCCCGCGTGTGGGTGAGGAGCAGGGAGGAAGGCTGCAGGGGCGAGGCCTTGGAGATTCTGCTCCAGTTTGGCCTGCAGGCAGTGGAGAACCCTGGATTCCTTTCAAGCAGGGAAGCGATGGGACCACACACAAACTCAGGTCCGGGTACCCGATTTCGCAGCCAAGCCAATCAGTGAGACGTCAGGGTTGCAGCAAGGAAAGAGGTTTATGATCAAGAGGTGGCCAGACAAGGAGGTGGGAGTAAAACTCAAACCCGCCTCCTCAAAGGGAAAACAAAACGTTGGGGCGTTTATCTGGGGTTCGGGGTAGGGGTGGGACCAGGAGAGCGCTGGGGGTGAAGCTTGAAGAGTCCTCTGCTCAGGTGCGACTGTCACTGGTATTTCTTCGTGGGTCACAAGTGCGAAGTCAGTGGGGTTCGACGTGTTGCACGCCGAGGATCTCTGTCCGTGACGCGGAAAGTGGGCGATCCCTCATTTCAGCTGGTCCAAGCCTCTGCACGATGTCCGCTCGGGCGGGGGCCGGGGGGGCGGGGGCTGCCATCAAGCTGCTCTCTGATCTGCCGTCTTCCTGTTGTTCTGCAAAACAACCTCAGAAACTTTGGTTACTTTCTTGCCCACGTCCAGCCCTGTGGGGGCCGGGCACCGTGGTGTCGGTAACGGCAGGGTTTTCCTCTTGGGTCACCCTCCCAACAGTGTGGAGGATGGGTTCAAGCGGGGAGGTGGGGGGGGGTGGTGTGCCAGGAGGCCAGCCGGCAAGATCAGTAAGGAGTCTACTGGGCTGGTTGCGTGCAAGAGACAGGAAGGCATGCGGCAGAGCAGCGGGGACGGCAAACACGGGAAGGCGCTCGGCTCCCTTTGGGAGTCGGTAGGCTGCGAAGTGGGTGAGACAGAGAGCTCAAGCGTGGCCCTGAGGCCTCTCGCTCTGCTGTCGGGGGATGAGATGGGCAGAGGTTTTCTGAGGGGATGAAAGGAAGGTAAGAGGAGGGGGAGGCTTTTGTTGGAGGATACCGGGCTCCCTTTTGGACGCGTCGGTTTTGAGAAGCCTTCGGACATCCTGAGAGGTGCGTCCAGCAGACAGTTAGAGAAAGCAGCGTGGAGTCAGGGGCAGGGTGACGTCAGTCGTACGCACTCCGAAGCCCTGGGCATCCGGGGGGCGAGTCGAATCGTAGGAGAGCGCATGAGCTTGCTCTGAGACCCGAGGGGTTCCTGTTCCCTGAAGACCGTGCCTTCGGGAACAGAACCCTTTGAGAAGTGGTCGGGAGGAGAAGCCGCAGAGGAAAGTGAGACAGAGGGGTCTGAGGTTAGGAAGGGCACCTGGGGAGGGGGCCATCCCCCAGAGAAAGAGGGTGGAGAGAACTTGCAGAGACTGAAGACGTGGGCAGCATTCCTCAGACACCACAGGGAGTTTAGGAAGACGAAGGAACCGAAGGGCGTGCCCTGGCCTCTTGCCAGGACGGGACGGCGACGAGATTTGGGGAGTCTTTCGAGGAGCCGGTGAGAGACGAGGCGATGACTGGATGGCTGACGAGGAGAGGAGTCGAGGTCTTTTGGCAGCAGCTTAGCCGTGAAAGGTAGAGAGAGAAGGCGGTGGTGGAGGAGCAGAAAGGAGAGGTGTGGATGCCGGGAGAGACTTGGGTGTGCTCAGCGGCTTAAGGAAAGAGACGGGCCGAAGAGAAAGCAGCTGGCAAACTGAGGGAACGAGATCTTTGGGGGAGGCTGAGCAGATGGTTCCCAGGGCACCCCACGTGGAGCCGGGCCCCTGGAACTGCCAAGCTGAATCCCTCTTCCTGGAAAACCAAAGGGAAAGGGGAGGGGTGGGTGGAGAGAAATAGAGGGACGTTCAAACGGGGGTGGGGGGGTGCGGGAAACGGAGAGTTCTTGACTAGCTGGCCTCTGATCTCTTCGGGTCCCGAACGGTATGAGGATGATCCCGCTTGAGGCAGGCGATGGAGATTTGGAGGGGCTGTTGAGGAAACGGGGCGGGGGGAGGGCGTTGACCACGGCCCTCTGATGGGCTTGGGGGCGGAAGCGGCTTCCATGCCCATCGCGAGGCGCCGGTTCAGTCAGTCGGTGTCCATCCGGACCACAGACCACAGACCCCTGCTTTGGAAAACAACAAGATGCAGTTCGTAAACCCTTGCAAAGATCTCTGAGGTCAGGTGACTGGCTTTGCAACCAAAAGCGAGTCAGGGAATAAGATCCTCCCCTGCTTAGGAGTTTTCTTTCCTGTCTGTCCCAGAGGCCAGAGAGCACCCGAGGGCGGTTTCCCAGGCAGCGGAAAGAGGAGGAGGACCAAGCCGAGCCGGGGGAAACCAAGCTTTCCTCCTGAAGTTTGGATGCCTGCCCCTTGCACGTTGGTGCCCTTCCCCTTTCTTCCTACTGTCCCGGGAGTGGGCGCCCTCGCGCGCTTTCTGATTCTGCAGCACTAAGGCAAGTTAGGTTCCCGCTCCCCGAGGGAAAGCTCAATAAACGCCCCCCTCCCCCCACCCCCGCCCTTCCCACCCCCCCACCCCCCACCCGCCCGCAACCCCCCCACCTCCCAGACCCAACCCCCACCCCCCACCCCACGCCCCCCAGCTCCTCGGAGACGGTGACAGCGTGGCAAACAGAATCGGAAGCGTCCTTGGCCCACAGCCTGCGATCCCACTGCTCTCCAGAGAAGTGACATCCGTCCGCTTTAAGCTGGGTGACCACCTGCAGCGACACCCTTTTGAAAGCGTGAGCCATAGCTATTTCTTTGAAAGCTCCAGTAAAGCCGCAGAGAAACCTGTGACCTTTAGCACAAGGCCACTTCGTGCTAAGGAACCCACAGCGGGGGACCGGCTTTCCTGAAAGCGCCGTCGTCTCCTCTGCGGCTTGGGGAGCCTCTAGGGCTTGGACAGGCCTTGGAGCAGCCCGGCAGCACTCTTGGCGGGTGGCAGCAGCCAAGGTGTGCCCCTGGGCACGACGTCGGTCACGGCGTCTAAGAGAAGGTGCCCAGACCCTCCGGTTCCGGGGCCGGGTGGGTCGATGAGAGACACGGCTGGGGAGCAGGGATTCCCGTCCGATCTTCTGGGGGTGGCTGCGAGGGCGGGTCTCAGAAGAGCTGGCACGTTCTTAGCCAGTCTCTTCCTGGCGGGTGCTTCGGGACGCTTCCTGGGCTGAGCGGGGAGCTGTCGTGGGGGAGAAGCTCCCCGAGACTCAGCTTCTAGAAAATTCACCCAAAGCTCCGAGAAGGAACTCTTGAGCTCGGATTGCTGGCTGGGTCTCCGAGGCGTGTCGGGGGCACTGCGGGATCCGAGCCGCCCGGTCACCCATCCGGTAAGGCCGCCCTGCTCTTCCTGCAGCAACTGCTCCATTGCCTCCCTTTCCACACCCAGGGTGCTTCCCATCCGTCGGAAGGCTTCCCGGCGTTCGTGTCTGGCGCTTTGCAAGGCGTCCGTGAAGAGCTTTCTCAGGAGGGCCTTGTCTGCTTTTCCTTCCAGGCTGCTCACTAAGTCGGTCCACTTCTTTTGGACGTCCTCCAGCACTTCCTGTCGGGCCTCGTCTTGTCGCTGCAGTTCTCCGATCTGCTCCTCCTGCAGGCGCGAGGCGGCTTGCGCTCTCTCCAGCCGTCCCTGCAGCGACCTCAGCTTCCCTTCCAGACCGTCTGCCTTTTGCATCCATTCGGCCAGGACCACCTTCAGGTTGGCCAGGGCTCCGGCGTGCTGCTTCTCTGCTTCCCGGGAGGCGGACAGCTGGAGGGCAGTCTCCTCTTTCTGCTGGGTGACCGCAGTCAGTTGCTCCTGCAGGGACCCGAGCCGGGCAGCGGCGCGCTGGCTCGCCTTCTGCATGGCGCGGGAAGATGACAGGAGCCTCTCCTCTAGCGCCGTGACTTTCCTCCTGAGTTGAGCCGCTCTGTCTCCTGCCAGCCGCGCTGCCCGGAGATGCGCGTCTTGGCATTCTGAAGCCTGCGTCCGAGACCTCCCCAGCTCCTGGCCTAAGCGCGCTTCCTTGTCCCGCAAAAGGCGAACCTCCTCCCGCAGGGCGCAGTTTTCCACTCGTTCCTGTCTCAGCGCCAGCGCCGCCTCATCTCTCTCGTGCTGAAAGAGAATGCTCTTTTCCTGCATGGAGGTCACTGCATTGAGAAGCTGGCCTAGTTCCCCAGCCCGGCCCTGTTCTTTTTCTCTCAGGAGGCACTCAAAAGCCAGAGCCGCCTTCTTCACGGAGACGCATTCGAATTCCTTCTCCCTCAGCGTCACAGAGAGGCGCATGTTCGTCTCTTGTAAGGCTTGGTTTTCGGCGTCCTTCTCCCTGGACCTTTCCAGCAGTTTTGCATTTTCCTGTTTGACTTGGCACGCATCCGCTTCCAGATGGCCTATCCTCTCCTTCAGGTTTGTCACCGCCTGCCTCAAAAGTTCGTTTTCGCTCGCTTGGGTCGTGAGGTCTTCCCTCAGAGAAAGGAATTCCTCCCTCTGCGCCTCGATTAAGAGCTCTTTGTCCTCCAGCGTGTTCTGCAAAGCCTCTTGTTTCTCCTTGAGCCGCTGAATTTCGGAATCCGTCTGTGCCTGCCGTTCCCTCTCCAGTTCCGAGGTGGCGGCCATCGCCTCGGACAGTCTCTGAGTCTCCTCCTGGAGGCTTCTGATGGCTGCGTCTTTTTCCTCCGTGGCTCGCCTTAAGGCTTCCATCTCTGCTGGCGGCCCTTTCGAAGGCTCGCCCAGCGCCTCGGACTTAATTGCCTCCTGAGAGCCGGCTGCCTCGCAAGTCCGCGACGATGCGGCGGGCGGCTGTGGTGACGTGAGGTCGGGTGGACCCAAGAGAACCTCCTCGGCATTGCAGAGCTGCTCTAGGCCGAGCTGCATCTGTGCCAGTCTCTTCCCCAAGAGCCGGAGTTGGGTCGCATCCCCTTGAGAACGGGGCAACGGGGCGGCAGGGTGCATCTGTCGCCGAGACTTCTCCTCGCTGTCCACTAAGGCCCGTGCCTCGAGTGGTGGGAGTTCCTTCTGAAGTTGGGATGACTCCCGCTGCAGATTGTGCACCTCGGTCAGCACCAGCCGCTGCCACTCCTCCAGCACGTTGACCCGCTGCTTCAACGTGTCCCGTTCCCGGAGAAGTTCCTCCAACTGGTTCGCGTCCACGCCCCGAACCTCATGGCCAGCGTCGGACGTTTGCCAGATGGTCAGTAAAGTCTGACATTTCTGGCTCAAGGCACCGATTTCAATGTCTTTGGCTCGGACGAGGCGTGATAAGTGCCGGATCGCTTCTCGAAACATGTCCTCCCCGCCGCCGTCAGCTCGAGGGCGCCGTGTCTGATTTTCGCCTCGCAGCTTCCCGAGCTCTGCTTCTTTGGCCACCAGCAGGTCCATCATTGCGTGATACGCCCTTTTCAGCTGGCTGTTTTCCCTCACCTTCTCGTCGAAAACGGCCAACACTCGTTCCCTTTCCAAAGCATAGGCTTGCAGTTGCTGCTGGAGGCCCCCCGCATCCTGGACGGAGGCAGCCGAAGCTAGGCGAGCGGGGAGGCCCTGGCTCTCCCAGTCTTGCGGCTGGATCGTCTGAGTTCGTGGCCCGGTCTCATCTTCGTCCGGCTCATCAAGCCGCTCGGTCAGAGGGGTCGTCTTTTCGGTCCCAAGTTTCAGTGCCTTCCTCTGCTTTTGCTCTTCAGTGGTCCTTGGAGGATGCTGGGTTTCCTCCTCCAGGTGACCTTCGATCCCTTCCAGTGGAGACACCTCAGATTCTAGTTGTGTCACGGCGTCGAGGGTGTTTGGGTCAACCACTGGAGCGGCTCGAGCCCGTTGTTGTCTCTGTGGCTCCAGTTCTTCCCTCAGGTGACTGCCTTCTTCTTGCAGGGAGGCGAGCCTCGTGTCTCCTTCCTCGAGGGTTTCCTGCAGCGTTGCGGTGTCTCTCCGAGCTGGAGTTGCCGGTCTCTCCTGCTCGGGTGGTCCGGTCGCCTGAATGGCTTCCGTCTCCTTTCTCCCCGAGTCGGGGAAGTCTGGCAGCTTTGGCGTCCCCTTCCTCAGCACACCTCTGGTGGAGTCAGAGAGGTGTGCGGGGAGGGAAGCCACACTGCCGCCCACTCGCCCCAGGGAATGGCCTAAGCCGGAGCCGAGGCCGAGGCCGAGGCGGCCAAACCAGGAGGCCATCGCTGCGGGTCACAGCACTGACCTGGTGCGCTCCGCGAAGAGCGTCCAGCCCAGTCGGACAGTCCCGCCGAGTGTCAGGGCCCCGGCGGCTGCGCGAGGCTAAGAGTCAAATCACAGCCAGGCGCTGCTAGGCGACGGCAGGCCGGCGGCCTGGGGGCGGGGCCTGGGCGGGGCCGGGGCGGGGCCTGGGCGGGGCGCGGGCTCCAACCGTTGGGCTCGGGCTCCTGGAGGGGAGGGGCGGGGCTGCCCGCAACCGCGAGGCCTGCCGCCCGGCCCTCACCCATGGCCACCTCCTGGCCCGCGTGCCCCGCTCCGCCCCCCACCCACCCCCCACCGCCAGCCCCGTGGGCCTCCGCTCAACCCCAGGGCTTCCCACCACGGCGGTGGGCCCCCCTCTCCCTCTGCTTCAGTGCCGCCCCCGGGGGCCAGGCGGCCCTCCTGCCCCCTGGGGCCGCCCGCCAAGACCGCCGCGCTGAAGGCCGCCATCCCCACACCACCGCCACCTGTGCGCGTGGCAGCGCGTGTGGGCAGGAAGGACCCCAGGGCTCTGACTGCCGCCGAGCGCCTCCCACGCTCCCTCCTGTCCTGCGGCCGGGGCTTTTCCCAGCCGGCTTGGAGAACACTCGGAGGGCCAAGGTAGGTGGGGACCCGCCTCCACCTGCAGAGTTCCGACGAGTGTCTTCGGACACACGTCGGCCCCCTGCGCGGAAGCACGACCCTCCTGAGCACCCTGACCATTGCCATCCCCCACACAGTCGCCGGGGTCCTTGCCCCGCCGCCTCGCCCCCCTCTTCCTGCGGCCCTGCCTGGAGAAGCGGTCCCCGGGAGGAGTCTGGGGGCTCTCGGGCGCCACAGGCGGGGTGTGGCACACCGCGTGCACGCTGTGCGCCCGCTTCTGTCAGCGTGGGGCGGGCTCTGGTCGTGGAAGGGAGTCTTCCCCATGCGTCGAGCGGGCGGTGGAGCGGGGAAAGGACCCAGAGGTGCTCGTGGAGCGCGCGGCCCCCAGCCCCGCTGAGCCCGGCGGAACGGCGTCCCCGGGGCCCGACTCGGGGCCGGCGGCCGAGGCCCGGCTGCGCGCCGCGCCCTGGGCCTGCCGTGCGCTCCTGCCCCGGCGCGGGGCGCGGGGCGCGGGGGCGGCGCGGCTGGCCCCGCGGGCCTGGGGACCCGCCGCCGCAGCGACCAGAAAGTCCCGGTCAGCCTGCCCCGAGCTCCGCGGGCCTGGGAGCCGGGCGCCGCCGCCGCCGCCGCCGCCGCCGCCGGCTCGGCAGTGTCGCGCGGGAGTAGCCGCCAGGCCGTCCCGATGCGCGCGCCAGGAGCCCCGCAGGCTGGGGAGCCGCCGCCGCCGCCGCCGCCGCCGCCAGGAAGTGGCCGTTGCACTGCGGGAGGCCGCGGGCTCACCAGAGCATGGGCAGGTGAGGGCCCCTGGCGGCCGCCTCCCTCCGTGCACCCGTCGGGGTCTCCACCGCCCGGGCCCCGCCCCCGGGAGCAGGGACCTGCGCCTTCTCCTGTCCTGCCGGCGACCCTGGCGCCCGTGCTGGCTGCCTGGGGCCACCACTCCCATCCCTGGGGCGCGTGCCCCTGCTGTGGGACACTCCCGCCAAGTGTCAGGGCCCAGGTGGCTGCGCCAGGCTAAGAGGGAAATGACAGCCAGGCGTTACCAGGCAACGGCGGGCTGGCGGGCTGGGGGCGTGACCAGGGGCGGGGCCTGGGCGGGTCGCGGTCTCCAACCGCGGGGCTGGGGTGAGGAGGGGAGGGGAGGGGCTGCCCGCAACCGCGAGGCCTGCGGCCAGGCCCTCACCCATGGCCACCTCCTGACCCGCGTGCCCCGCTCCCCGCCCCCCCGCACCGCCAGCCCCGTGGGCCTCCGCTCATCCCCAGGGCTTCCCACCACGGCGGTGGGCCCCCCTCTCCCTCTGCTTCAGTGCCGCCCCCGGGACCGGCATCCCCACACCACCACCACCACCACCTGTGCGCGTGGCAGCGCGTGTGGGCAGAAAGGACCCCAGGGCTCTGACTGCCGCCGAGCGCCTCCCACGCTCCCTCCTGTCCTGCGGCCGGGCTTTTCCCAGCCGGCTTGGAGAACACTCAGAGGGCCAAGGGAGGTGGGGACCCGCCTCCACCTGCAGAGTTCCGACGAGTGGGTTTGGACACACGTCGGCCCCCTGCGCGGAAGCACGACCCTCCTGAGCTCTCTGACCATTGCCATCCCCCACACAGTCGCCGGGGTCCTTGCCCCGCCGCCTCGCCCCCCTCTTCCTGCGGCCCTGCCTGGAGAAGCGGTCCCCGGGAGGAGTCTGGGGGCTCTCGGGCGCCACAGGCGGGGTGTGGCACACCGCGTGCACGCTGTGCGCCCGCTTCTGTCAGCGCGGGGCGGACTCTCGCAGGGAAGGGAGTCTTCCCCATGCGTCGAGCGGGCGGTGGAGCGGGGAAGGGACCCAGAGGTGCTCGTGGAGCGCGCGGCCCCCAGCCCCGCTGAGCCCGGCGGAACGTGGTCCTCGGGGCCCGACTCGGGGCCGGCGGCCGAGGCCCGGCTGCGCGCCGCGCCCTGGGCCTGCCGTGCGCTCCTGCCCCGGCGCGGGGCGCGGGGCGCGGGGGCGGCGCGGCTGGCCCCGCGGGCCTGGGGACCCGCCGCCGCAGCGGCCAGAAAGTCCCGCTCAGCCTGCCCCGAGCTCCGCGGGCCTGGGAGCCGGGCGCCGCCGCCGCCGCCTCGACTGGGCCGCGCGGGAGCAGCCGCCAGGCCGTCCTGGTGCGCGCGCCACGAGCCACGCAGGCCGGGGGAGCCGCCGCCGGCGCCGGCGCCGCCGCCGCCGCCGCCGCCAGGTAGTGGCCGTTGCACTGCGGGAGGCCGCGGGCCCACCAGAGCATGGGCAGGTGAGGGCCCCGGGCGGCCGCCTCCCTCCGTGCACCCGTCGGGGTCTCCACCGCCCGGGCCCCGCCCCCGGGAGCAGGGACCTGCGCCTTCTCCTGTCCTGCCGGCGACCCTGGCGCCCGTGCTGGCTGCCTGGGGCCACGACTCCCATCCCTGGGGCGCGCGCCTTTGCACCTGCGACGACGGCGGCGCTGGGGTGGGGGGCGCGGCGCGGGCCGCGGCGGGGTGGCGGGTGCTGGGACCGGATTCTCAGCCTTGGGCTCCAGCGGGGCGGGGTGGGGGGGCGAGGAAGGAGTGACGTGGGGTGGTCGTGGGGGCAGGGCGCGCCGCGCAGACCCTTGAGGTCCAAGTGCAGACAGAGGAAATCAGTAAAGGGGCTTCCAGCCGGTGGGATCCCCTCGGTGCGTGCGTTTCCCTTGGGCCTTCAGGGAAGCGGGAGGCGCTGCTGCCTCCAGCCCAGGGCGAGGAGGAAGTAGCGGTGCCAGTTGTTGAACCCCGCGAAATTTGGAATCGGGAGCAGGATGCAGGCGCCGGGCGCCAGTGAAAGGAAAAAGGGTTCTCCCGATCCTCTTGCTCCCTTTGGCTTTGGCAGCAGCTGCTTCTCCGTGTTGCTTTGGTCCTGCTGCCGTGCTCTTCCGGCGCTGAGTGTGAAATGCCCCAGGAAGCGGGGCGGGGAGGAGGTCGAGGATGGAAGAAGGCGAGCCGGCATGGGTGGGGGGAGCAGGCGGTGCAGGAAAGGTGATCCACCTTTCCTTGCTCTCCGCTTGCTGCCTTCCCCTGAGCCTTGGACTTCCACCCCTTCCGCCTCCGCCTGTCCTCCCGTCCTCCCGTCCAACCTCTCTCTCATCTGAGTCCTGCCAAGAAGAGGCAGGTCGAACACTTGCGGTGTGCACTGGATTGAAGGAATTACCCTGCTAGGATTAGGCTCGATGAGCTTGAAGTCCTTTGAGTCAGAACCTGTTTGGGGTCTGCAGAGAGTCGCGCGTGGCGGGAGGGTGGCCCGCGTGTGGGTGAGGAGCAGGGAGGAAGGCTGCAGGGGCGAGGCCTTGGAGATTCTGCTCCAGTTTGGCCTGCAGGCAGTGGAGAACCCTGGATTCCTTTCAAGCAGGGAAGCGATGGGACCACACACAAACTCAGGTCCGGGTACCCGATTTCGCAGCCAAGCCAATCAGTGAGACGTCAGGGTTGCAGCAAGGAAAGAGGTTTATGATCAAGAGGTGGCCAGACAAGGAGGTGGGAGTAAAACTCAAACCCGCCTCCTCAAAGGGAAAACAAAACGTTGGGGCGTTTATCTGGGGTTCGGGGTAGGGGTGGGACCAGGAGAGCGCTGGGGGTGAAGCTTGAAGAGTCCTCTGCTCAGGTGCGACTGTCACTGGTATTTCTTCGTGGGTCACAAGTGCGAAGTCAGTGGGGTTCGACGTGTTGCACGCCGAGGATCTCTGTCCGTGACGCGGAAAGTGGGCGATCCCTCATTTCAGCTGGTCCAAGCCTCTGCACGATGTCCGCTCGGGCGGGGGCCGGGGGGGCGGGGGCTGCCATCAAGCTGCTCTCTGATCTGCCGTCTTCCTGTTGTTCTGCAAAACAACCTCAGAAACTTTGGTTACTTTCTTGCCCACGTCCAGCCCTGTGGGGGCCGGGCACCGTGGTGTCGGTAACAGCAGGGTTTTCCTCTTGGGTCACCCTCCCAACAGTGTGGAGGATGGGTTCAAGCGGGGAGGTGGGGGGGGGGGTGGTGTGCCAGGAGGCCAGCCGGCAAGATCAGTAAGGAGTCTACTGGGCTGGTTGCGTGCAAGAGACAGGAAGGCATGCGGCAGAGCAGCGGGGACGGCAAACACGGGAAGGCGCTCGGCTCCCTTTGGGAGTCGGTAGGCTGCGAAGTGGGTGAGACAGAGAGCTCAAGCGTGGCCCTGAGGCCTCTCGCTCTGCTGTCGGGGGATGAGATGGGCAGAGGTTTTCTGAGGGGATGAAAGGAAGGTAAGAGGAGGGGGAGGCTTTTGTTGGAGGATACCGGGCTCCCTTTTGGACGCGTCGGTTTTGAGAAGCCTTCGGACATCCTGAGAGGTGCGTCCAGCAGACAGTTAGAGAAAGCAGCGTGGAGTCAGGGGCAGGGTGACGTCAGTCGTACGCACTCCGAAGCCCTGGGCATCCGGGGAGCCAGTCGAATCGTAGGAGAGCGCATGAGCTTGCTCTGAGACCCGAGGGGTTCCTGTTCCCTGAAGACCGTGCCTTCGGGAACAGAACCCTTTGAGAAGTGGTCGGGAGGAGAAGCCGCAGAGGAAAGTGAGACAGAGGGGTCTGAGGTTAGGAAGGGCACCTGGGGAGGGGGCCATCCCCCAGAGAAAGAGGGTGGAGAGAACTTGCAGAGACTGAAGACGTGGGCAGCATTCCTCAGACACCACAGGGAGTTTAGGAAGACGAAGGAACCGAAGGGCGTGCCCTGGCCTCTTGCCAGGACGGGACGGCGACGAGATTTGGGGAGTCTTTCGAGGAGCCGGTGAGAGACGAGGCGATGACTGGATGGCTGACGAGGAGAGGAGTCGAGGTCTTTTGGCAGCAGCTTAGCCGTGAAAGGTAGAGAGAGAAGGCGGTGGTGGAGGAGCAGAAAGGAGAGGTGTGGATGCCGGGAGAGACTTGGGTGTGCTCAGCGGCTTAAGGAAAGAGACGGGCCGAAGAGAAAGCAGCTGGCAAACTGAGGGAACGAGATCTTTGGGGGAGGCTGAGCAGATGGTTCCCAGGGCACCCCACGTGGAGCCGGGCCCCTGGAACTGCCAAGCTGAATCCCTCTTCCTGGAAAACCAAAGGGAAAGGGGAGGGGTGGGTGGAGAGAAATAGAGGGACGTTCAAACGGGGGTGGGGGGGTGCGGGAAACGGAGAGTTCTTGACTAGCTGGCCTCTGATCTCTTCGGGTCCCGAACGGTATGAGGACGATCCCGCTTGAGGCAGGCGATGGAGATTTGGAGGGGCTGTTGAGGAAACGGGGCGGGGGGAGGGCGTTGACCACGGCCCTCTGATGGGCTTGGGGGCGGAAGCGGCTTCCATGCCCATCGCGAGGCGCCGGTTCAGTCAGTCGGTGTCCATCCGGACCACAGACCACAGACCCCTGCTTTGGAAAACAACAAGATGCAGTTCGTAAACCCTTGCAAAGATCTCTGAGGTCAGGTGACTGGCTTTGCAACCAAAAGCGAGTCAGGGAATAAGATCCTCCCCTGCTTAGGAGTTTTCTTTCCTGTCTGTCCCAGAGGCCAGAGAGCACCCGAGGGCGGTTTCCCAGGCAGCGGAAAGAGGAGGAGGACCAAGCCGAGCCGGGGGAAACCAAGCTTTCCTCCTGAAGTTTGGATGCCTGCCCCTTGCACGTTGGTGCCCTTCCCCTTTCTTCCTACTGTCCCGGGAGTGGGCGCCCTCGCGCGCTTTCTGATTCTGCAGCACTAAGGCAAGTTAGGTTCCCGCTCCCCGAGGGAAAGCTCAATAAACGCCCCCCTCCCCCCACCCCCGCCCTTCCCACCCCCCCACCCCCCACCCGCCCGCAACCCCCCCACCTCCCAGACCCAACCCCCACCCCCCACCCCACGCCCCCCAGCTCCTCGGAGACGGTGACAGCGTGGCAAACAGAATCGGAAGCGTCCTTGGCCCACAGCCTGCGATCCCACTGCTCTCCAGAGAAGTGACATCCGTCCGCTTTAAGCTGGGTGACCACCTGCAGCGACACCCTTTTGAAAGCGTGAGCCATAGCTATTTCTTTGAAAGCTCCAGTAAAGCCGCAGAGAAACCTGTGACCTTTAGCACAAGGCCACTTCGTGCTAAGGAACCCACAGCGGGGGACCGGCTTTCCTGAAAGCGCCGTCGTCTCCTCTGCGGCTTGGGGAGCCTCTAGGGCTTGGACAGGCCTTGGAGCAGCCCGGCAGCACTCTTGGCGGGTGGCAGCAGCCAAGGTGTGCCCCTGGGCACGACGTCGGTCACGGCGTCTAAGAGAAGGTGCCCAGACCCTCCGGTTCCGGGGCCGGGTGGGTCGATGAGAGACACGGCTGGGGAGCAGGGATTCCCGTCCGATCTTCTGGGGGTGGCTGCGAGGGCGGGTCTCAGAAGAGCTGGCACGTTCTTAGCCAGTCTCTTCCTGGCGGGTGCTTCGGGACGCTTCCTGGGCTGAGCGGGGAGCTGTCGTGGGGGAGAAGCTCCCCGAGACTCAGCTTCTAGAAAATTCACCCAAAGCTCCGAGAAGGAACTCTTGAGCTCGGATTGCTGGCTGGGTCTCCGAGGCGTGTCGGGGGCACTGCGGGATCCGAGCCGCCCGGTCACCCATCCGGTAAGGCCGCCCTGCTCTTCCTGCAGCAACTGCTCCATTGCCTCCCTTTCCACACCCAGGGTGCTTCCCATCCGTCGGAAGGCTTCCCGGCGTTCGTGTCTGGCGCTTTGCAAGGCGTCCGTGAAGAGCTTTCTCAGGAGGGCCTTGTCTGCTTTTCCTTCCAGGCTGCTCACTAAGTCGGTCCACTTCTTTTGGACGTCCTCCAGCACTTCCTGTCGGGCCTCGTCTTGTCGCTGCAGTTCTCCGATCTGCTCCTCCTGCAGGCGCGAGGCGGCTTGCGCTCTCTCCAGCCGTCCCTGCAGCGACCTCAGCTTCCCTTCCAGACCGTCTGCCTTTTGCATCCATTCGGCCAGGACCACCTTCAGGTTGGCCAGGGCTCCGGCGTGCTGCTTCTCTGCTTCCCGGGAGGCGGACAGCTGGAGGGCAGTCTCCTCTTTCTGCTGGGTGACCGCAGTCAGTTGCTCCTGCAGGGACCCGAGCCGGGCAGCGGCGCGCTGGCTCGCCTTCTGCATGGCGCGGGAAGATGACAGGAGCCTCTCCTCTAGCGCCGTGACTTTCCTCCTGAGTTGAGCCGCTCTGTCTCCTGCCAGCCGCGCTGCCCGGAGATGCGCGTCTTGGCATTCTGAAGCCTGCGTCCGAGACCTCCCCAGCTCCTGGCCTAAGCGCGCTTCCTTGTCCCGCAAAAGGCGAACCTCCTCCCGCAGGGCGCAGTTTTCCACTCGTTCCTGTCTCAGCGCCAGCGCCGCCTCATCTCTCTCGTGCTGAAAGAGAATGCTCTTTTCCTGCATGGAGGTCACTGCATTGAGAAGCTGGCCTAGTTCCCCAGCCCGGCCCTGTTCTTTTTCTCTCAGGAGGCACTCAAAAGCCAGAGCCGCCTTCTTCACGGAGACGCATTCGAATTCCTTCTCCCTCAGCGTCACAGAGAGGCGCATGTTCGTCTCTTGTAAGGCTTGGTTTTCGGCGTCCTTCTCCCTGGACCTTTCCAGCAGTTTTGCATTTTCCTGTTTGACTTGGCACGCATCCGCTTCCAGATGGCCTATCCTCTCCTTCAGGTTTGTCACCGCCTGCCTCAAAAGTTCGTTTTCGCTCGCTTGGGTCGTGAGGTCTTCCCTCAGAGAAAGGAATTCCTCCCTCTGCGCCTCGATTAAGAGCTCTTTGTCCTCCAGCGTGTTCTGCAAAGCCTCTTGTTTCTCCTTGAGCCGCTGAATTTCGGAATCCGTCTGTGCCTGCCGTTCCCTCTCCAGTTCCGAGGTGGCGGCCATCGCCTCGGACAGTCTCTGAGTCTCCTCCTGGAGGCTTCTGATGGCTGCGTCTTTTTCCTCCGTGGCTCGCCTTAAGGCTTCCATCTCTGCTGGCGGCCCTTTCGAAGGCTCGCCCAGCGCCTCGGACTTAATTGCCTCCTGAGAGCCGGCTGCCTCGCAAGTCCGCGACGATGCGGCGGGCGGCTGTGGTGACGTGAGGTCGGGTGGACCCAAGAGAACCTCCTCGGCATTGCAGAGCTGCTCTAGGCCGAGCTGCATCTGTGCCAGTCTCTTCCCCAAGAGCCGGAGTTGGGTCGCATCCCCTTGAGAACGGGGCAACGGGGCGGCAGGGTGCATCTGTCGCCGAGACTTCTCCTCGCTGTCCACTAAGGCCCGTGCCTCGAGTGGTGGGAGTTCCTTCTGAAGTTGGGATGACTCCCGCTGCAGATTGTGCACCTCGGTCAGCACCAGCCGCTGCCACTCCTCCAGCACGTTGACCCGCTGCTTCAACGTGTCCCGTTCCCGGAGAAGTTCCTCCAACTGGTTCGCGTCCACGCCCCGAACCTCATGGCCAGCGTCGGACGTTTGCCAGATGGTCAGTAAAGTCTGACATTTCTGGCTCAAGGCACCGATTTCAATGTCTTTGGCTCGGACGAGGCGTGATAAGTGCCGGATCGCTTCTCGAAACATGTCCTCCCCGCCGCCGTCAGCTCGAGGGCGCCGTGTCTGATTTTCGCCTCGCAGCTTCCCGAGCTCTGCTTCTTTGGCCACCAGCAGGTCCATCATTGCGTGATACGCCCTTTTCAGCTGGCTGTTTTCCCTCACCTTCTCGTCGAAAACGGCCAACACTCGTTCCCTTTCCAAAGCATAGGCTTGCAGTTGCTGCTGGAGGCCCCCCGCATCCTGGACGGAGGCAGCCGAAGCTAGGCGAGCGGGGAGGCCCTGGCTCTCCCAGTCTTGCGGCTGGATCGTCTGAGTTCGTGGCCCGGTCTCATCTTCGTCCGGCTCATCAAGCCGCTCGGTCAGAGGGGTCGTCTTTTCGGTCCCAAGTTTCAGTGCCTTCCTCTGCTTTTGCTCTTCAGTGGTCCTTGGAGGATGCTGGGTTTCCTCCTCCAGGTGACCTTCGATCCCTTCCAGTGGAGACACCTCAGATTCTAGTTGTGTCACGGCGTCGAGGGTGTTTGGGTCAACCACTGGAGCGGCTCGAGCCCGTTGTTGTCTCTGTGGCTCCAGTTCTTCCCTCAGGTGACTGCCTTCTTCTTGCAGGGAGGCGAGCCTCGTGTCTCCTTCCTCGAGGGTTTCCTGCAGCGTTGCGGTGTCTCTCCGAGCTGGAGTTGCCGGTCTCTCCTGCTCGGGTGGTCCGGTCGCCTGAATGGCTTCCGTCTCCTTTCTCCCCGAGTCGGGGAAGTCTGGCAGCTTTGGCGTCCCCTTCCTCAGCACACCTCTGGTGGAGTCAGAGAGGTGTGCGGGGAGGGAAGCCACACTGCCGCCCACTCGCCCCAGGGAATGGCCTAAGCCGGAGCCGAGGCCGAGGCCGAGGCGGCCAAACCAGGAGGCCATCGCTGCGGGTCACAGCACTGACCTGGTGCGCTCCGCGAAGAGCGTCCAGCCCAGTCGGACAGTCCCGCCGAGTGTCAGGGCCCCGGCGGCTGCGCGAGGCTAAGAGTCAAATCACAGCCAGGCGCTGCTAGGCGACGGCGGGCCGGCGGCCTGGGGGCGGGGCCTGGGCGGGGCCGGGGCGGGGCCTGGGCGGGGCGCGGGCTCCAACCGTTGGGCTCGGGCTCCTGGAGGGGAGGGGCGGGGCTGCCCGCAACCGCGAGGCCTGCCGCCCGGCCCTCACCCATGGCCACCTCCTGGCCCGCGTGCCCCGCTCCGCCCCCCACCCACCCCCCACCGCCAGCCCCGTGGGCCTCCGCTCAACCCCAGGGCTTCCCACCACGGCGGTGGGCCCCCCTCTCCCTCTGCTTCAGTGCCGCCCCCGGGGGCCAGGCGGCCCTCCTGCCCCCTGGGGCCGCCCGCCAAGACCGCCGCGCTGAAGGCCGCCATCCCCACACCACCGCCACCTGTGCGCGTGGCAGCGCGTGTGGGCAGGAAGGACCCCAGGGCTCTGACTGCCGCCGAGCGCCTCCCACGCTCCCTCCTGTCCTGCGGCCGGGGCTTTTCCCAGCCGGCTTGGAGAACACTCGGAGGGCCAAGGTAGGTGGGGACCCGCCTCCACCTGCAGAGTTCCGACGAGTGTCTTCGGACACACGTCGGCCCCCTGCGCGGAAGCACGACCCTCCTGAGCACCCTGACCATTGCCATCCCCCACACAGTCGCCGGGGTCCTTGCCCCGCCGCCTCGCCCCCCTCTTCCTGCGGCCCTGCCTGGAGAAGCGGTCCCCGGGAGGAGTCTGGGGGCTCTCGGGCGCCACAGGCGGGGTGTGGCACACCGCGTGCACGCTGTGCGCCCGCTTCTGTCAGCGTGGGGCGGGCTCTGGTCGTGGAAGGGAGTCTTCCCCATGCGTCGAGCGGGCGGTGGAGCGGGGAAAGGACCCAGAGGTGCTCGTGGAGCGCGCGGCCCCCAGCCCCGCTGAGCCCGGCGGAACGGCGTCCCCGGGGCCCGACTCGGGGCCGGCGGCCGAGGCCCGGCTGCGCGCCGCGCCCTGGGCCTGCCGTGCGCTCCTGCCCCGGCGCGGGGCGCGGGGCGCGGGGGCGGCGCGGCTGGCCCCGCGGGCCTGGGGACCCGCCGCCGCAGCGACCAGAAAGTCCCGGTCAGCCTGCCCCGAGCTCCGCGGGCCTGGGAGCCGGGCGCCGCCGCCGCCGCCGCCGCCGCCGCCGGCTCGGCAGTGTCGCGCGGGAGTAGCCGCCAGGCCGTCCCGATGCGCGCGCCAGGAGCCCCGCAGGCTGGGGAGCCGCCGCCGCCGCCGCCGCCGCCGCCAGGAAGTGGCCGTTGCACTGCGGGAGGCCGCGGGCTCACCAGAGCATGGGCAGGTGAGGGCCCCTGGCGGCCGCCTCCCTCCGTGCACCCGTCGGGGTCTCCACCGCCCGGGCCCCGCCCCCGGGAGCAGGGACCTGCGCCTTCTCCTGTCCTGCCGGCGACCCTGGCGCCCGTGCTGGCTGCCTGGGGCCACCACTCCCATCCCTGGGGCGCGTGCCCCTGCTGTGGGACACTCCCGCCAAGTGTCAGGGCCCAGGTGGCTGCGCCAGGCTAAGAGGGAAATGACAGCCAGGCGTTACCAGGCAACGGCGGGCTGGCGGGCTGGGGGCGTGACCAGGGGCGGGGCCTGGGCGGGTCGCGGTCTCCAACCGCGGGGCTGGGGTGAGGAGGGGAGGGGAGGGGCTGCCCGCAACCGCGAGGCCTGCGGCCAGGCCCTCACCCATGGCCACCTCCTGACCCGCGTGCCCCGCTCCCCGCCCCCCCGCACCGCCAGCCCCGTGGGCCTCCGCTCATCCCCAGGGCTTCCCACCACGGCGGTGGGCCCCCCTCTCCCTCTGCTTCAGTGCCGCCCCCGGGACCGGCATCCCCACACCACCACCACCACCACCTGTGCGCGTGGCAGCGCGTGTGGGCAGAAAGGACCCCAGGGCTCTGACTGCCGCCGAGCGCCTCCCACGCTCCCTCCTGTCCTGCGGCCGGGCTTTTCCCAGCCGGCTTGGAGAACACTCAGAGGGCCAAGGGAGGTGGGGACCCGCCTCCACCTGCAGAGTTCCGACGAGTGGGTTTGGACACACGTCGGCCCCCTGCGCGGAAGCACGACCCTCCTGAGCTCTCTGACCATTGCCATCCCCCACACAGTCGCCGGGGTCCTTGCCCCGCCGCCTCGCCCCCCTCTTCCTGCGGCCCTGCCTGGAGAAGCGGTCCCCGGGAGGAGTCTGGGGGCTCTCGGGCGCCACAGGCGGGGTGTGGCACACCGCGTGCACGCTGTGCGCCCGCTTCTGTCAGCGCGGGGCGGACTCTCGCAGGGAAGGGAGTCTTCCCCATGCGTCGAGCGGGCGGTGGAGCGGGGAAGGGACCCAGAGGTGCTCGTGGAGCGCGCGGCCCCCAGCCCCGCTGAGCCCGGCGGAACGTGGTCCTCGGGGCCCGACTCGGGGCCGGCGGCCGAGGCCCGGCTGCGCGCCGCGCCCTGGGCCTGCCGTGCGCTCCTGCCCCGGCGCGGGGCGCGGGGCGCGGGGGCGGCGCGGCTGGCCCCGCGGGCCTGGGGACCCGCCGCCGCAGCGGCCAGAAAGTCCCGCTCAGCCTGCCCCGAGCTCCGCGGGCCTGGGAGCCGGGCGCCGCCGCCGCCGCCTCGACTGGGCCGCGCGGGAGCAGCCGCCAGGCCGTCCTGGTGCGCGCGCCACGAGCCACGCAGGCCGGGGGAGCCGCCGCCGGCGCCGGCGCCGCCGCCGCCGCCGCCGCCAGGTAGTGGCCGTTGCACTGCGGGAGGCCGCGGGCCCACCAGAGCATGGGCAGGTGAGGGCCCCGGGCGGCCGCCTCCCTCCGTGCACCCGTCGGGGTCTCCACCGCCCGGGCCCCGCCCCCGGGAGCAGGGACCTGCGCCTTCTCCTGTCCTGCCGGCGACCCTGGCGCCCGTGCTGGCTGCCTGGGGCCACGACTCCCATCCCTGGGGCGCGCGCCTTTGCACCTGCGACGACGGCGGCGCTGGGGTGGGGGGCGCGGCGCGGGCCGCGGCGGGGTGGCGGGTGCTGGGACCGGATTCTCAGCCTTGGGCTCCAGCGGGGCGGGGTGGGGGGGCGAGGAAGGAGTGACGTGGGGTGGTCGTGGGGGCAGGGCGCGCCGCGCAGACCCTTGAGGTCCAAGTGCAGACAGAGGAAATCAGTAAAGGGGCTTCCAGCCGGTGGGATCCCCTCGGTGCGTGCGTTTCCCTTGGGCCTTCAGGGAAGCGGGAGGCGCTGCTGCCTCCAGCCCAGGGCGAGGAGGAAGTAGCGGTGCCAGTTGTTGAACCCCGCGAAATTTGGAATCGGGAGCAGGATGCAGGCGCCGGGCGCCAGTGAAAGGAAAAAGGGTTCTCCCGATCCTCTTGCTCCCTTTGGCTTTGGCAGCAGCTGCTTCTCCGTGTTGCTTTGGTCCTGCTGCCGTGCTCTTCCGGCGCTGAGTGTGAAATGCCCCAGGAAGCGGGGCGGGGAGGAGGTCGAGGATGGAAGAAGGCGAGCCGGCATGGGTGGGGGGAGCAGGCGGTGCAGGAAAGGTGATCCACCTTTCCTTGCTCTCCGCTTGCTGCCTTCCCCTGAGCCTTGGACTTCCACCCCTTCCGCCTCCGCCTGTCCTCCCGTCCTCCCGTCCAACCTCTCTCTCATCTGAGTCCTGCCAAGAAGAGGCAGGTCGAACACTTGCGGTGTGCACTGGATTGAAGGAATTACCCTGCTAGGATTAGGCTCGATGAGCTTGAAGTCCTTTGAGTCAGAACCTGTTTGGGGTCTGCAGAGAGTCGCGCGTGGCGGGAAGGTGGCCCGCGTGTGGGTGAGGAGCAGGGAGGAAGGCTGCAGGGGCGAGGCCTTGGAGATTCTGCTCCAGTTTGGCCTGCAGGCAGTGGAGAACCCTGGATTCCTTTCAAGCAGGGAAGCGATGGGACCACACACAAACTCAGGTCCGGGTACCCGATTTCGCAGCCAAGCCAATCAGTGAGACGTCAGGGTTGCAGCAAGGAAAGAGGTTTATGATCAAGAGGTGGCCAGACAAGGAGGTGGGAGTAAAACTCAAACCCGCCTCCTCAAAGGGAAAACAAAACGTTGGGGCGTTTATCTGGGGTTCGGGGTAGGGGTGGGACCAGGAGAGCGCTGGGGGTGAAGCTTGAAGAGTCCTCTGCTCAGGTGCGACTGTCACTGGTATTTCTTCGTGGGTCACAAGTGCGAAGTCAGTGGGGTTCGACGTGTTGCACGCCGAGGATCTCTGTCCGTGACGCGGAAAGTGGGCGATCCCTCATTTCAGCTGGTCCAAGCCTCTGCACGATGTCCGCTCGGGCGGGGGCCGGGGGGGCGGGGGCTGCCATCAAGCTGCTCTCTGATCTGCCGTCTTCCTGTTGTTCTGCAAAACAACCTCAGAAACTTTGGTTACTTTCTTGCCCACGTCCAGCCCTGTGGGGGCCGGGCACCGTGGTGTCGGTAACGGCAGGGTTTTCCTCTTGGGTCACCCTCCCAACAGTGTGGAGGATGGGTTCAAGCGGGGAGGTGGGGGGGGGGGTGGTGTGCCAGGAGGCCAGCCGGCAAGATCAGTAAGGAGTCTACTGGGCTGGTTGCGTGCAAGAGACAGGAAGGCATGCGGCAGAGCAGCGGGGACGGCAAACACGGGAAGGCGCTCGGCTCCCTTTGGGAGTCGGTAGGCTGCGAAGTGGGTGAGACAGAGAGCTCAAGCGTGGCCCTGAGGCCTCTCGCTCTGCTGTCGGGGGATGAGATGGGCAGAGGTTTTCTGAGGGGATGAAAGGAAGGTAAGAGGAGGGGGAGGCTTTTGTTGGAGGATACCGGGCTCCCTTTTGGACGCGTCGGTTTTGAGAAGCCTTCGGACATCCTGAGAGGTGCGTCCAGCAGACAGTTAGAGAAAGCAGCGTGGAGTCAGGGGCAGGGTGACGTCAGTCGTACGCACTCCGAAGCCCTGGGCATCCGGGGGGCCAGTCGAATCGTAGGAGAGCGCATGAGCTTGCTCTGAGACCCGAGGGGTTCCTGTTCCCTGAAGACCGTGCCTTCGGGAACAGAACCCTTTGAGAAGTGGTCGGGAGGAGAAGCCGCAGAGGAAAGTGAGACAGAGGGGTCTGAGGTTAGGAAGGGCACCTGGGGAGGGGGCCATCCCCCAGAGAAAGAGGGTGGAGAGAACTTGCAGAGACTGAAGACGTGGGCAGCATTCCTCAGACACCACAGGGAGTTTAGGAAGACGAAGGAACCGAAGGGCGTGCCCTGGCCTCTTGCCAGGACGGGACGGCGACGAGATTTGGGGAGTCTTTCGAGGAGCCGGTGAGAGACGAGGCGATGACTGGATGGCTGACGAGGAGAGGAGTCGAGGTCTTTTGGCAGCAGCTTAGCCGTGAAAGGTAGAGAGAGAAGGCGGTGGTGGAGGAGCAGAAAGGAGAGGTGTGGATGCCGGGAGAGACTTGGGTGTGCTCAGCGGCTTAAGGAAAGAGACGGGCCGAAGAGAAAGCAGCTGGCAAACTGAGGGAACGAGATCTTTGGGGGAGGCTGAGCAGATGGTTCCCAGGGCACCCCACGTGGAGCCGGGCCCCTGGAACTGCCAAGCTGAATCCCTCTTCCTGGAAAACCAAAGGGAAAGGGGAGGGGTGGGTGGAGAGAAATAGAGGGACGTTCAAACGGGGGTGGGGGGGTGCGGGAAACGGAGAGTTCTTGACTAGCTGGCCTCTGATCTCTTCGGGTCCCGAACGGTATGAGGACGATCCCGCTTGAGGCAGGCGATGGAGATTTGGAGGGGCTGTTGAGGAAACGGGGCGGGGGGAGGGCGTTGACCACGGCCCTCTGATGGGCTTGGGGGCGGAAGCGGCTTCCATGCCCATCGCGAGGCGCCGGTTCAGTCAGTCGGTGTCCATCCGGACCACAGACCACAGACCCCTGCTTTGGAAAACAACAAGATGCAGTTCGTAAACCCTTGCAAAGATCTCTGAGGTCAGGTGACTGGCTTTGCAACCAAAAGCGAGTCAGGGAATAAGATCCTCCCCTGCTTAGGAGTTTTCTTTCCTGTCTGTCCCAGAGGCCAGAGAGCACCCGAGGGCGGTTTCCCAGGCAGCGGAAAGAGGAGGAGGACCAAGCCGAGCCGGGGGAAACCAAGCTTTCCTCCTGAAGTTTGGATGCCTGCCCCTTGCACGTTGGTGCCCTTCCCCTTTCTTCCTACTGTCCCGGGAGTGGGCGCCCTCGCGCGCTTTCTGATTCTGCAGCACTAAGGCAAGTTAGGTTCCCGCTCCCCGAGGGAAAGCTCAATAAACGCCCCCCTCCCCCCACCCCCGCCCTTCCCACCCCCCCACCCCCCACCCGCCCGCAACCCCCCCACCTCCCAGACCCAACCCCCACCCCCCACCCCACGCCCCCCAGCTCCTCGGAGACGGTGACAGCGTGGCAAACAGAATCGGAAGCGTCCTTGGCCCACAGCCTGCGATCCCACTGCTCTCCAGAGAAGTGACATCCGTCCGCTTTAAGCTGGGTGACCACCTGCAGCGACACCCTTTTGAAAGCGTGAGCCATAGCTATTTCTTTGAAAGCTCCAGTAAAGCCGCAGAGAAACCTGTGACCTTTAGCACAAGGCCACTTCGTGCTAAGGAACCCACAGCGGGGGACCGGCTTTCCTGAAAGCGCCGTCGTCTCCTCTGCGGCTTGGGGAGCCTCTAGGGCTTGGACAGGCCTTGGAGCAGCCCGGCAGCACTCTTGGCGGGTGGCAGCAGCCAAGGTGTGCCCCTGGGCACGACGTCGGTCACGGCGTCTAAGAGAAGGTGCCCAGACCCTCCGGTTCCGGGGCCGGGTGGGTCGATGAGAGACACGGCTGGGGAGCAGGGATTCCCGTCCGATCTTCTGGGGGTGGCTGCGAGGGCGGGTCTCAGAAGAGCTGGCACGTTCTTAGCCAGTCTCTTCCTGGCGGGTGCTTCGGGACGCTTCCTGGGCTGAGCGGGGAGCTGTCGTGGGGGAGAAGCTCCCCGAGACTCAGCTTCTAGAAAATTCACCCAAAGCTCCGAGAAGGAACTCTTGAGCTCGGATTGCTGGCTGGGTCTCCGAGGCGTGTCGGGGGCACTGCGGGATCCGAGCCGCCCGGTCACCCATCCGGTAAGGCCGCCCTGCTCTTCCTGCAGCAACTGCTCCATTGCCTCCCTTTCCACACCCAGGGTGCTTCCCATCCGTCGGAAGGCTTCCCGGCGTTCGTGTCTGGCGCTTTGCAAGGCGTCCGTGAAGAGCTTTCTCAGGAGGGCCTTGTCTGCTTTTCCTTCCAGGGTGCTCACTAAGTCGGTCCACTTCTTTTGGACGTCCTCCAGCACTTCCTGTCGGGCCTCGTCTTGTCGCTGCAGTTCTCCGATCTGCTCCTCCTGCAGGCGCGAGGCGGCTTGCGCTCTCTCCAGCCGTCCCTGCAGCGACCTCAGCTTCCCTTCCAGACCGTCTGCCTTTTGCATCCATTCGGCCAGGACCACCTTCAGGTTGGCCAGGGCTCCGGCGTGCTGCTTCTCTGCTTCCCGGGAGGCGGACAGCTGGAGGGCAGTCTCCTCTTTCTGCTGGGTGACCGCAGTCAGTTGCTCCTGCAGGGACCCGAGCCGGGCAGCGGCGCGCTGGCTCGCCTTCTGCATGGCGCGGGAAGATGACAGGAGCCTCTCCTCTAGCGCCGTGACTTTCCTCCTGAGTTGAGCCGCTCTGTCTCCTGCCAGCCGCGCTGCCCGGAGATGCGCGTCTTGGCATTCTGAAGCCTGCGTCCGAGACCTCCCCAGCTCCTGGCCTAAGCGCGCTTCCTTGTCCCGCAAAAGGCGAACCTCCTCCCGCAGGGCGCAGTTTTCCACTCGTTCCTGTCTCAGCGCCAGCGCCGCCTCATCTCTCTCGTGCTGAAAGAGAATGCTCTTTTCCTGCATGGAGGTCACTGCATTGAGAAGCTGGCCTAGTTCCCCAGCCCGGCCCTGTTCTTTTTCTCTCAGGAGGCACTCAAAAGCCAGAGCCGCCTTCTTCACGGAGACGCATTCGAATTCCTTCTCCCTCAGCGTCACAGAGAGGCGCATGTTCGTCTCTTGTAAGGCTTGGTTTTCGGCGTCCTTCTCCCTGGACCTTTCCAGCAGTTTTGCATTTTCCTGTTTGACTTGGCACGCATCCGCTTCCAGATGGCCTATCCTCTCCTTCAGGTTTGTCACCGCCTGCCTCAAAAGTTCGTTTTCGCTCGCTTGGGTCGTGAGGTCTTCCCTCAGAGAAAGGAATTCCTCCCTCTGCGCCTCGATTAAGAGCTCTTTGTCCTCCAGCGTGTTCTGCAAAGCCTCTTGTTTCTCCTTGAGCCGCTGAATTTCGGAATCCGTCTGTGCCTGCCGTTCCCTCTCCAGTTCCGAGGTGGCGGCCATCGCCTCGGACAGTCTCTGAGTCTCCTCCTGGAGGCTTCTGATGGCTGCGTCTTTTTCCTCCGTGGCTCGCCTTAAGGCTTCCATCTCTGCTGGCGGCCCTTTCGAAGGCTCGCCCAGCGCCTCGGACTTAATTGCCTCCTGAGAGCCGGCTGCCTCGCAAGTCCGCGACGATGCGGCGGGCGGCTGTGGTGACGTGAGGTCGGGTGGACCCAAGAGAACCTCCTCGGCATTGCAGAGCTGCTCTAGGCCGAGCTGCATCTGTGCCAGTCTCTTCCCCAAGAGCCGGAGTTGGGTCGCATCCCCTTGAGAACGGGGCAACGGGGCGGCAGGGTGCATCTGTCGCCGAGACTTCTCCTCGCTGTCCACTAAGGCCCGTGCCTCGAGTGGTGGGAGTTCCTTCTGAAGTTGGGATGACTCCCGCTGCAGATTGTGCACCTCGGTCAGCACCAGCCGCTGCCACTCCTCCAGCACGTTGACCCGCTGCTTCAACGTGTCCCGTTCCCGGAGAAGCTCCTCCAACTGGTTCGCGTCCACGCCCCGAACCTCATGGCCAGCGTCGGACGTTTGCCAGATGGTCAGTAAAGTCTGACATTTCTGGCTCAAGGCACCGATTTCAATGTCTTTGGCTCGGACGAGGCGTGATAAGTGCCGGATCGCTTCTCGAAACATGTCCTCCCCGCCGCCGTCAGCTCGAGGGCGCCGTGTCTGATTTTCGCCTCGCAGCTTCCCGAGCTCTGCTTCTTTGGCCACCAGCAGGTCCATCATTGCGTGATACGCCCTTTTCAGCTGGCTGTTTTCCCTCACCTTCTCGTCGAAAACGGCCAACACTCGTTCCCTTTCCAAAGCATAGGCTTGCAGTTGCTGCTGGAGGCCCCCCGCATCCTGGACGGAGGCAGCCGAAGCTAGGCGAGCGGGGAGGCCCTGGCTCTCCCAGTCTTGCGGCTGGATCGTCTGAGTTCGTGGCCCGGTCTCATCTTCGTCCGGCTCATCAAGCCGCTCGGTCAGAGGGGTCGTCTTTTCGGTCCCAAGTTTCAGTGCCTTCCTCTGCTTTTGCTCTTCAGTGGTCCTTGGAGGATGCTGGGTTTCCTCCTCCAGGTGACCTTCGATCCCTTCCAGTGGAGACACCTCAGATTCTAGTTGTGTCACGGCGTCGAGGGTGTTCGGGTCAACCACTGGAGCGGCTCGAGCCCGTTGTTGTCTCTGTGGCTCCAGTTCTTCCCTCAGGTGACTGCCTTCTTCTTGCAGGGAGGCGAGCCTCGTGTCTCCTTCCTCGAGGGTTTCCTGCAGCGTTGCGGTGTCTCTCCGAGCTGGAGTTGCCGGTCTCTCCTGCTCGGGTGGTCCGGTCGCCTGAATGGCTTCCGTCTCCTTTCTCCCCGAGTCGGGGAAGTCTGGCAGCTTTGGCGTCCCCTTCCTCAGCACACCTCTGGTGGAGTCAGAGAGGTGTGCGGGGAGGGAAGCCACACTGCCGCCCACTCGCCCCAGGGAATGGCCTAAGCCGGAGCCGAGGCCGAGGCCGAGGCGGCCAAACCAGGAGGCCATCGCTGCGGGTCACAGCACTGACCTGGTGCGCTCCGCGAAGAGCGTCCAGCCCAGTCGGACAGTCCCGCCGAGTGTCAGGGCCCCGGCGGCTGCGCGAGGCTAAGAGTCAAATCACAGCCAGGCGCTGCTAGGCGACGGCGGGCCGGCGGCCTGGGGGCGGGGCCTGGGCGGGGCCGGGGCGGGGCCTGGGCGGGGCGCGGGCTCCAACCGTTGGGCTCGGGCTCCTGGAGGGGAGGGGCGGGGCTGCCCGCAACCGCGAGGCCTGCCGCCCGGCCCTCACCCATGGCCACCTCCTGGCCCGCGTGCCCCGCTCCGCCCCCCACCCACCCCCCACCGCCAGCCCCGTGGGCCTCCGCTCAACCCCAGGGCTTCCCACCACGGCGGTGGGCCCCCCTCTCCCTCTGCTTCAGTGCCGCCCCCGGGGGCCAGGCGGCCCTCCTGCCCCCTGGGGCCGCCCGCCAAGACCGCCGCGCTGAAGGCCGCCATCCCCACACCACCGCCACCTGTGCGCGTGGCAGCGCGTGTGGGCAGGAAGGACCCCAGGGCTCTGACTGCCGCCGAGCGCCTCCCACGCTCCCTCCTGTCCTGCGGCCGGGGCTTTTCCCAGCCGGCTTGGAGAACACTCGGAGGGCCAAGGTAGGTGGGGACCCGCCTCCACCTGCAGAGTTCCGACGAGTGTCTTCGGACACACGTCGGCCCCCTGCGCGGAAGCACGACCCTCCTGAGCACCCTGACCATTGCCATCCCCCACACAGTCGCCGGGGTCCTTGCCCCGCCGCCTCGCCCCCCTCTTCCTGCGGCCCTGCCTGGAGAAGCGGTCCCCGGGAGGAGTCTGGGGGCTCTCGGGCGCCACAGGCGGGGTGTGGCACACCGCGTGCACGCTGTGCGCCCGCTTCTGTCAGCGTGGGGCGGGCTCTGGTCGTGGAAGGGAGTCTTCCCCATGCGTCGAGCGGGCGGTGGAGCGGGGAAAGGACCCAGAGGTGCTCGTGGAGCGCGCGGCCCCCAGCCCCGCTGAGCCCGGCGGAACGGCGTCCCCGGGGCCCGACTCGGGGCCGGCGGCCGAGGCCCGGCTGCGCGCCGCGCCCTGGGCCTGCCGTGCGCTCCTGCCCCGGCGCGGGGCGCGGGGCGCGGGGGCGGCGCGGCTGGCCCCGCGGGCCTGGGGACCCGCCGCCGCAGCGACCAGAAAGTCCCGGTCAGCCTGCCCCGAGCTCCGCGGGCCTGGGAGCCGGGCGCCGCCGCCGCCGCCGCCGCCGCCGCCGCCGCCGGCTCGGCAGTGTCGCGCGGGAGTAGCCGCCAGGCCGTCCCGATGCGCGCGCCAGGAGCCCCGCAGGCTGGGGAGCCGCCGCCGCCGCCGCCGCCGCCGCCAGGAAGTGGCCGTTGCACTGCGGGAGGCCGCGGGCTCACCAGAGCATGGGCAGGTGAGGGCCCCTGGCGGCCGCCTCCCTCCGTGCACCCGTCGGGGTCTCCACCGCCCGGGCCCCGCCCCCGGGAGCAGGGACCTGCGCCTTCTCCTGTCCTGCCGGCGACCCTGGCGCCCGTGCTGGCTGCCTGGGGCCACCACTCCCATCCCTGGGGCGCGTGCCCCTGCTGTGGGACACTCCCGCCAAGTGTCAGGGCCCAGGTGGCTGCGCCAGGCTAAGAGGGAAATGACAGCCAGGCGTTACCAGGCAACGGCGGGCTGGCGGGCTGGGGGCGTGACCAGGGGCGGGGCCTGGGCGGGTCGCGGTCTCCAACCGCGGGGCTGGGGTGAGGAGGGGAGGGGAGGGGCTGCCCGCAACCGCGAGGCCTGCGGCCAGGCCCTCACCCATGGCCACCTCCTGACCCGCGTGCCCCGCTCCCCGCCCCCCCGCACCGCCAGCCCCGTGGGCCTCCGCTCATCCCCAGGGCTTCCCACCACGGCGGTGGGCCCCCCTCTCCCTCTGCTTCAGTGCCGCCCCCGGGACCGGCATCCCCACACCACCACCACCACCACCTGTGCGCGTGGCAGCGCGTGTGGGCAGAAAGGACCCCAGGGCTCTGACTGCCGCCGAGCGCCTCCCACGCTCCCTCCTGTCCTGCGGCCGGGCTTTTCCCAGCCGGCTTGGAGAACACTCAGAGGGCCAAGGGAGGTGGGGACCCGCCTCCACCTGCAGAGTTCCGACGAGTGGGTTTGGACACACGTCGGCCCCCTGCGCGGAAGCACGACCCTCCTGAGCTCTCTGACCATTGCCATCCCCCACACAGTCGCCGGGGTCCTTGCCCCGCCGCCTCGCCCCCCTCTTCCTGCGGCCCTGCCTGGAGAAGCGGTCCCCGGGAGGAGTCTGGGGGCTCTCGGGCGCCACAGGCGGGGTGTGGCACACCGCGTGCACGCTGTGCGCCCGCTTCTGTCAGCGTGGGGCGGGCTCTGGTCGTGGAAGGGAGTCTTCCCCATGCGTCGAGCGGGCGGTGGAGCGGGGAAAGGACCCAGAGGTGCTCGTGGAGCGCGCGGCCCCCAGCCCCGCTGAGCCCGGCGGAACGGCGTCCCCGGGGCCCGACTCGGGGCCGGCGGCCGAGGCCCGGCTGCGCGCCGCGCCCTGGGCCTGCCGTGCGCTCCTGCCCCGGCGCGGGGCGCGGGGCGCGGGGGCGGCGCGGCTGGCCCCGCGGGCCTGGGGACCCGCCGCCGCAGCGACCAGAAAGTCCCGGTCAGCCTGCCCCGAGCTCCGCGGGCCTGGGAGCCGGGCGCCGCCGCCGCCGCCGCCGCCACCGCCGGCTCGGCAGTGTCGCGCGGGAGTAGCCGCCAGGCCGTCCCGATGCGCGCGCCAGGAGCCCCGCAGGCTGGGGAGCCGCCGCCGCCGCCGCCGCCGCCGCCAGGAAGTGGCCGTTGCACTGCGGGAGGCCGCGGGCTCACCAGAGCATGGGCAGGTGAGGGCCCCTGGCGGCCGCCTCCCTCCGTGCACCCGTCGGGGTCTCCACCGCCCGGGCCCCGCCCCCGGGAGCAGGGACCTGCGCCTTCTCCTGTCCTGCCGGCGACCCTGGCGCCCGTGCTGGCTGCCTGGGGCCACCACTCCCATCCCTGGGGCGCGTGCCCCTGCTGTGGGACACTCCCGCCAAGTGTCAGGGCCCAGGTGGCTGCGCCAGGCTAAGAGGGAAATGACAGCCAGGCGTTACCAGGCAACGGCGGGCTGGCGGGCTGGGGGCGTGACCAGGGGCGGGGCCTGGGCGGGTCGCGGTCTCCAACCGCGGGGCTGGGGTGAGGAGGGGAGGGGAGGGGCTGCCCGCAACCGCGAGGCCTGCGGCCAGGCCCTCACCCATGGCCACCTCCTGACCCGCGTGCCCCGCTCCCCGCCCCCCCGCACCGCCAGCCCCGTGGGCCTCCGCTCATCCCCAGGGCTTCCCACCACGGCGGTGGGCCCCCCTCTCCCTCTGCTTCAGTGCCGCCCCCGGGACCGGCATCCCCACACCACCACCACCACCACCTGTGCGCGTGGCAGCGCGTGTGGGCAGAAAGGACCCCAGGGCTCTGACTGCCGCCGAGCGCCTCCCACGCTCCCTCCTGTCCTGCGGCCGGGCTTTTCCCAGCCGGCTTGGAGAACACTCAGAGGGCCAAGGGAGGTGGGGACCCGCCTCCACCTGCAGAGTTCCGACGAGTGGGTTTGGACACACGTCGGCCCCCTGCGCGGAAGCACGACCCTCCTGAGCTCTCTGACCATTGCCATCCCCCACACAGTCGCCGGGGTCCTTGCCCCGCCGCCTCGCCCCCCTCTTCCTGCGGCCCTGCCTGGAGAAGCGGTCCCCGGGAGGAGTCTGGGGGCTCTCGGGCGCCACAGGCGGGGTGTGGCACACCGCGTGCACGCTGTGCGCCCGCTTCTGTCAGCGCGGGGCGGACTCTCGCAGGGAAGGGAGTCTTCCCCATGCGTCGAGCGGGCGGTGGAGCGGGGAAGGGACCCAGAGGTGCTCGTGGAGCGCGCGGCCCCCAGCCCCGCTGAGCCCGGCGGAACGTGGTCCTCGGGGCCCGACTCGGGGCCGGCGGCCGAGGCCCGGCTGCGCGCCGCGCCCTGGGCCTGCCGTGCGCTCCTGCCCCGGCGCGGGGCGCGGGGCGCGGGGGCGGCGCGGCTGGCCCCGCGGGCCTGGGGACCCGCCGCCGCAGCGGCCAGAAAGTCCCGCTCAGCCTGCCCCGAGCTCCGCGGGCCTGGGAGCCGGGCGCCGCCGCCGCCGCCTCGACTGGGCCGCGCGGGAGCAGCCGCCAGGCCGTCCTGGTGCGCGCGCCACGAGCCACGCAGGCCGGGGGAGCCGCCGCCGGCGCCGGCGCCGCCGCCGCCGCCGCCGCCAGGTAGTGGCCGTTGCACTGCGGGAGGCCGCGGGCCCACCAGAGCATGGGCAGGTGAGGGCCCCGGGCGGCCGCCTCCCTCCGTGCACCCGTCGGGGTCTCCACCGCCCGGGCCCCGCCCCCGGGAGCAGGGACCTGCGCCTTCTCCTGTCCTGCCGGCGACCCTGGCGCCCGTGCTGGCTGCCTGGGGCCACGACTCCCATCCCTGGGGCGCGCGCCTTTGCACCTGCGACGACGGCGGCGCTGGGGTGGGGGGCGCGGCGCGGGCCGCGGCGGGGTGGCGGGTGCTGGGACCGGATTCTCAGCCTTGGGCTCCAGCGGGGCGGGGTGGGGGGGCGAGGAAGGAGTGACGTGGGGTGGTCGTGGGGGCAGGGCGCGCCGCGCAGACCCTTGAGGTCCAAGTGCAGACAGAGGAAATCAGTAAAGGGGCTTCCAGCCGGTGGGATCCCCTCGGTGCGTGCGTTTCCCTTGGGCCTTCAGGGAAGCGGGAGGCGCTGCTGCCTCCAGCCCAGGGCGAGGAGGAAGTAGCGGTGCCAGTTGTTGAACCCCGCGAAATTTGGAATCGGGAGCAGGATGCAGGCGCCGGGCGCCAGTGAAAGGAAAAAGGGTTCTCCCGATCCTCTTGCTCCCTTTGGCTTTGGCAGCAGCTGCTTCTCCGTGTTGCTTTGGTCCTGCTGCCGTGCTCTTCCGGCGCTGAGTGTGAAATGCCCCAGGAAGCGGGGCGGGGAGGAGGTCGAGGATGGAAGAAGGCCAGCCGGCATGGGTGGGGGGAGCAGGCGGTGCAGGAAAGGTGATCCACCTTTCCTTGCTCTCCGCTTGCTGCCTTCCCCTGAGCCTTGGACTTCCACCCCTTCCGCCTCCGCCTGTCCTCCCGTCCTCCCGTCCAACCTCTCTCTCATCTGAGTCCTGCCAAGAAGAGGCAGGTCGAACACTTGCGGTGTGCACTGGATTGAAGGAATTACCCTGCTAGGATTAGGCTCGATGAGCTTGAAGTCCTGTGAGTCAGAACCTGTTTGGGGTCTGCAGAGAGTCGCGCGTGGCAGGAGGGTGGCCCGCGTGTGGGTGAGGAGCAGGGAGGAAGGCTGCAGGGGCGAGGCCTTGGAGATTCTGCTCCAGTTTGGCCTGCAGGCAGTGGAGAACCCTGAATTCCTTTCAAGCAGGGAAGCGATGGGACCACACACAAACTCAGGTCCGGGTACCCGATTTCGCAGCCAAGCCAATCAGTGAGACGTCAGGGTTGCAGCAAGGAAAGAGGTTTATGATCAAGAGGTGGCCAGACAAGGAGGTGGGAGTAAAACTCAAACCCGCCTCCTCAAAGGGAAAACAAAACGTTGGGGCGTTTATCTGGGGTTCGGGGTAGGGGTGGGACCAGGAGAGCGCTGGGGGTGAAGCTTGAAGAGTCCTCTGCTCAGGTGCGACTGTCACTGGTATTTCTTCGTGGGTCACAAGTGCGAAGTCAGTGGGGTTCGACGTGTTGCACGCCGAGGATCTCTGTCCGTGACGCGGAAAGTGGGCGATCCGTCATTTCAGCTGGTCCAAGCCTCTGCACGATGTCCGCTCGGGCGGGGGCCGGGGGGGCGGGGGCTGCCATCAAGCTGCTCTCTGATCTGCCGTCTTCCTGTTGTTCTGCAAAACAACCTCAGAAACTTTGGTTACTTTCTTGCCCACGTCCAGCCCTGTGGGGGCCGGGCACCGTGGTGTCGGTAACGGCAGGGTTTTCCTCTTGGGTCACCCTCCCAACAGTGTGGAGGATGGGTTCAAGCGGGGAGGTGGGGGGGGGGTGGTGTGCCAGGAGGCCAGCCGGCAAGATCAGTAAGGAGTCTACTGGGCTGGTTGCGTGCAAGAGACAGGAAGGCATGCGGCAGAGCAGCGGGGACGGCAAACACGGGAAGGCGCTCGGCTCCCTTTGGGAGTCGGTAGGCTGCGAAGTGGGTGAGACAGAGAGCTCAAGCGTGGCCCTGAGGCCTCTCGCTCTGCTGTCGGGGGATGAGATGGGCAGAGGTTTTCTGAGGGGATGAAAGGAAGGTAAGAGGAGGGGGAGGCTTTTGTTGGAGGATACCGGGCTCCCTTTTGGACGCGTCGGTTTTGAGAAGCCTTCGGACATCCTGAGAGGTGCGTCCAGCAGACAGTTAGAGAAAGCAGCGTGGAGTCAGGGGCAGGGTGACGTCAGTCGTACGCACTCCGAAGCCCTGGGCATCCGGGGGGCCAGTCGAATCGTAGGAGAGCGCATGAGCTTGCTCTGAGACCCGAGGGGTTCCTGTTCCCTGAAGACCGTGCCTTCGGGAACAGAACCCTTTGAGAAGTGGTCGGGAGGAGAAGCCGCAGAGGAAAGTGAGACAGAGGGGTCTGAGGTTAGGAAGGGCACCTGGGGAGGGGGCCATCCCCCAGAGAAAGAGGGTGGAGAGAACTTGCAGAGACTGAAGACGTGGGCAGCATTCCTCAGACACCACAGGGAGTTTAGGAAGACGAAGGAACCGAAGGGCGTGCCCTGGCCTCTTGCCAGGACGGGACGGCGACGAGATTTGGGGAGTCTTTCGAGGAGCCGGTGAGAGACGAGGCGATGACTGGATGGCTGACGAGGAGAGGAGTCGAGGTCTTTTGGCAGCAGCTTAGCCGTGAAAGGTAGAGAGAGAAGGCGGTGGTGGAGGAGCAGAAAGGAGAGGTGTGGATGCCGGGAGAGACTTGGGTGTGCTCAGCGGCTTAAGGAAAGAGACGGGCCGAAGAGAAAGCAGCTGGCAAACTGAGGGAACGAGATCTTTGGGGGAGGCTGAGCAGATGGTTCCCAGGGCACCCCACGTGGAGCCGGGCCCCTGGAACTGCCAAGCTGAATCCCTCTTCCTGGAAAACCAAAGGGAAAGGGGAGGGGTGCGTGGAGAGAAATAGAGGGACGTTCAAACGGGGGTGGGGGGGTGCGGGAAACGGAGAGTTCTTGACTAGCTGGCCTCTGATCTCTTCGGGTCCCGAACGGTATGAGGACGATCCCGCTTGAGGCAGGCGATGGAGATTTGGAGGGGCTGTTGAGGAAACGGGGCGGGGGGAGGGCGTTGACCACGGCCCTCTGATGGGCTTGGGGGCGGAAGCGGCTTCCATGCCCATCGCGAGGCGCCGGTTCAGTCAGTCGGTGTCCATCCGGACCACAGACCACAGACCCCTGCTTTGGAAAACAACAAGATGCAGTTCGTAAACCCTTGCAAAGATCTCTGAGGTCAGGTGACTGGCTTTGCAACCAAAAGCGAGTCAGGGAATAAGATCCTCCCCTGCTTAGGAGTTTTCTTTCCTGTCTGTCCCAGAGGCCAGAGAGCACCCGAGGGCGGTTTCCCAGGCAGCGGAAAGAGGAGGAGGACCAAGCCGAGCCGGGGGAAACCAAGCTTTCCTCCTGAAGTTTGGATGCCTGCCCCTTGCACGTTGGTGCCCTTCCCCTTTCTTCCTACTGTCCCGGGAGTGGGCGCCCTCGCGCGCTTTCTGATTCTGCAGCACTAAGGCAAGTTAGGTTCCCGCTCCCCGAGGGAAAGCTCAATAAACGCCCCCCTCCCCCCACCCCCGCCCTTCCCACCCCCCCACCCCCCACCCGCCCGCAACCCCCCCACCTCCCAGACCCAACCCCCACCCCCCACCCCACGCCCCCCAGCTCCTCGGAGACGGTGACAGCGTGGCAAACAGAATCGGAAGCGTCCTTGGCCCACAGCCTGCGATCCCACTGCTCTCCAGAGAAGTGACATCCGTCCGCTTTAAGCTGGGTGACCACCTGCAGCGACACCCTTTTGAAAGCGTGAGCCATAGCTATTTCTTTGAAAGCTCCAGTAAAGCCGCAGAGAAACCTGTGACCTTTAGCACAAGGCCACTTCGTGCTAAGGAACCCACAGCGGGGGACCGGCTTTCCTGAAAGCGCCGTCGTCTCCTCTGCGGCTTGGGGAGCCTCTAGGGCTTGGACAGGCCTTGGAGCAGCCCGGCAGCACTCTTGGCGGGTGGCAGCAGCCAAGGTGTGCCCCTGGGCACGACGTCGGTCACGGCGTCTAAGAGAAGGTGCCCAGACCCTCCGGTTCCGGGGCCGGGTGGGTCGATGAGAGACACGGCTGGGGAGCAGGGATTCCCGTCCGATCTTCTGGGGGTGGCTGCGAGGGCGGGTCTCAGAAGAGCTGGCACGTTCTTAGCCAGTCTCTTCCTGGCGGGTGCTTCGGGACGCTTCCTGGGCTGAGCGGGGAGCTGTCGTGGGGGAGAAGCTCCCCGAGACTCAGCTTCTAGAAAATTCACCCAAAGCTCCGAGAAGGAACTCTTGAGCTCGGATTGCTGGCTGGGTCTCCGAGGCGTGTCGGGGGCACTGCGGGATCCGAGCCGCCCGGTCACCCATCCGGTAAGGCCGCCCTGCTCTTCCTGCAGCAACTGCTCCATTGCCTCCCTTTCCACACCCAGGGTGCTTCCCATCCGTCGGAAGGCTTCCCGGCGTTCGTGTCTGGCGCTTTGCAAGGCGTCCGTGAAGAGCTTTCTCAGGAGGGCCTTGTCTGCTTTTCCTTCCAGGGTGCTCACTAAGTCGGTCCACTTCTTTTGGACGTCCTCCAGCACTTCCTGTCGGGCCTCGTCTTGTCGCTGCAGTTCTCCGATCTGCTCCTCCTGCAGGCGCGAGGCGGCTTGCGCTCTCTCCAGCCGTCCCTGCAGCGACCTCAGCTTCCCTTCCAGACCGTCTGCCTTTTGCATCCATTCGGCCAGGACCACCTTCAGGTTGGCCAGGGCTCCGGCGTGCTGCTTCTCTGCTTCCCGGGAGGCGGACAGCTGGAGGGCAGTCTCCTCTTTCTGCTGGGTGACCGCAGTCAGTTGCTCCTGCAGGGACCCGAGCCGGGCAGCGGCGCGCTGGCTCGCCTTCTGCATGGCGCGGGAAGATGACAGGAGCCTCTCCTCTAGCGCCGTGACTTTCCTCCTGAGTTGAGCCGCTCTGTCTCCTGCCAGCCGCGCTGCCCGGAGATGCGCGTCTTGGCATTCTGAAGCCTGCGTCCGAGACCTCCCCAGCTCCTGGCCTAAGCGCGCTTCCTTGTCCCGCAAAAGGCGAACCTCCTCCCGCAGGGCGCAGTTTTCCACTCGTTCCTGTCTCAGCGCCAGCGCCGCCTCATCTCTCTCGTGCTGAAAGAGAATGCTCTTTTCCTGCATGGAGGTCACTGCATTGAGAAGCTGGCCTAGTTCCCCAGCCCGGCCCTGTTCTTTTTCTCTCAGGAGGCACTCAAAAGCCAGAGCCGCCTTCTTCACGGAGACGCATTCGAATTCCTTCTCCCTCAGCGTCACAGAGAGGCGCATGTTCGTCTCTTGTAAGGCTTGGTTTTCGGCGTCCTTCTCCCTGGACCTTTCCAGCAGTTTTGCATTTTCCTGTTTGACTTGGCACGCATCCGCTTCCAGATGGCCTATCCTCTCCTTCAGGTTTGTCACCGCCTGCCTCAAAAGTTCGTTTTCGCTCGCTTGGGTCGTGAGGTCTTCCCTCAGAGAAAGGAATTCCTCCCTCTGCGCCTCGATTAAGAGCTCTTTGTCCTCCAGCGTGTTCTGCAAAGCCTCTTGTTTCTCCTTGAGCCGCTGAATTTCGGAATCCGTCTGTGCCTGCCGTTCCCTCTCCAGTTCCGAGGTGGCGGCCATCGCCTCGGACAGTCTCTGAGTCTCCTCCTGGAGGCTTCTGATGGCTGCGTCTTTTTCCTCCGTGGCTCGCCTTAAGGCTTCCATCTCTGCTGGCGGCCCTTTCGAAGGCTCGCCCAGCGCCTCGGACTTAATTGCCTCCTGAGAGCCGGCTGCCTCGCAAGTCCGCGACGATGCGGCGGGCGGCTGTGGTGACGTGAGGTCGGGTGGACCCAAGAGAACCTCCTCGGCATTGCAGAGCTGCTCTAGGCCGAGCTGCATCTGTGCCAGTCTCTTCCCCAAGAGCCGGAGTTGGGTCGCATCCCCTTGAGAACGGGGCAACGGGGCGGCAGGGTGCATCTGTCGCCGAGACTTCTCCTCGCTGTCCACTAAGGCCCGTGCCTCGAGTGGTGGGAGTTCCTTCTGAAGTTGGGATGACTCCCGCTGCAGATTGTGCACCTCGGTCAGCACCAGCCGCTGCCACTCCTCCAGCACGTTGACCCGCTGCTTCAACGTGTCCCGTTCCCGGAGAAGCTCCTCCAACTGGTTCGCGTCCACGCCCCGAACCTCATGGCCAGCGTCGGACGTTTGCCAGATGGTCAGTAAAGTCTGACATTTCTGGCTCAAGGCACCGATTTCAATGTCTTTGGCTCGGACGAGGCGTGATAAGTGCCGGATCGCTTCTCGAAACATGTCCTCCCCGCCGCCGTCAGCTCGAGGGCGCCGTGTCTGATTTTCGCCTCGCAGCTTCCCGAGCTCTGCTTCTTTGGCCACCAGCAGGTCCATCATTGCGTGATACGCCCTTTTCAGCTGGCTGTTTTCCCTCACCTTCTCGTCGAAAACGGCCAACACTCGTTCCCTTTCCAAAGCATAGGCTTGCAGTTGCTGCTGGAGGCCCCCCGCATCCTGGACGGAGGCAGCCGAAGCTAGGCGAGCGGGGAGGCCCTGGCTCTCCCAGTCTTGCGGCTGGATCGTCTGAGTTCGTGGCCCGGTCTCATCTTCGTCCGGCTCATCAAGCCGCTCGGTCAGAGGGGTCGTCTTTTCGGTCCCAAGTTTCAGTGCCTTCCTCTGCTTTTGCTCTTCAGTGGTCCTTGGAGGATGCTGGGTTTCCTCCTCCAGGTGACCTTCGATCCCTTCCAGTGGAGACACCTCAGATTCTAGTTGTGTCACGGCGTCGAGGGTGTTCGGGTCAACCACTGGAGCGGCTCGAGCCCGTTGTTGTCTCTGTGGCTCCAGTTCTTCCCTCAGGTGACTGCCTTCTTCTTGCAGGGAGGCGAGCCTCGTGTCTCCTTCCTCGAGGGTTTCCTGCAGCGTTGCGGTGTCTCTCCGAGCTGGAGTTGCCGGTCTCTCCTGCTCGGGTGGTCCGGTCGCCTGAATGGCTTCCGTCTCCTTTCTCCCCGAGTCGGGGAAGTCTGGCAGCTTTGGCGTCCCCTTCCTCAGCACACCTCTGGTGGAGTCAGAGAGGTGTGCGGGGAGGGAAGCCACACTGCCGCCCACTCGCCCCAGGGAATGGCCTAAGCCGGAGCCGAGGCCGAGGCCGAGGCGGCCAAACCAGGAGGCCATCGCTGCGGGTCACAGCACTGACCTGGTGCGCTCCGCGAAGAGCGTCCAGCCCAGTCGGACAGTCCCGCCGAGTGTCAGGGCCCCGGCGGCTGCGCGAGGCTAAGAGTCAAATCACAGCCAGGCGCTGCTAGGCGACGGCGGGCCGGCGGCCTGGGGGCGGGGCCTGGGCGGGGCCGGGGCGGGGCCTGGGCGGGGCGCGGGCTCCAACCGTTGGGCTCGGGCTCCTGGAGGGGAGGGGCGGGGCTGCCCGCAACCGCGAGGCCTGCCGCCCGGCCCTCACCCATGGCCACCTCCTGGCCCGCGTGCCCCGCTCCGCCCCCCACCCACCCCCCACCGCCAGCCCCGTGGGCCTCCGCTCAACCCCAGGGCTTCCCACCACGGCGGTGGGCCCCCCTCTCCCTCTGCTTCAGTGCCGCCCCCGGGGGCCAGGCGGCCCTCCTGCCCCCTGGGGCCGCCCGCCAAGACCGCCGCGCTGAAGGCCGCCATCCCCACACCACCGCCACCTGTGCGCGTGGCAGCGCGTGTGGGCAGGAAGGACCCCAGGGCTCTGACTGCCGCCGAGCGCCTCCCACGCTCCCTCCTGTCCTGCGGCCGGGGCTTTTCCCAGCCGGCTTGGAGAACACTCGGAGGGCCAAGGTAGGTGGGGACCCGCCTCCACCTGCAGAGTTCCGACGAGTGTCTTCGGACACACGTCGGCCCCCTGCGCGGAAGCACGACCCTCCTGAGCACCCTGACCATTGCCATCCCCCACACAGTCGCCGGGGTCCTTGCCCCGCCGCCTCGCCCCCCTCTTCCTGCGGCCCTGCCTGGAGAAGCGGTCCCCGGGAGGAGTCTGGGGGCTCTCGGGCGCCACAGGCGGGGTGTGGCACACCGCGTGCACGCTGTGCGCCCGCTTCTGTCAGCGTGGGGCGGGCTCTGGTCGTGGAAGGGAGTCTTCCCCATGCGTCGAGCGGGCGGTGGAGCGGGGAAAGGACCCAGAGGTGCTCGTGGAGCGCGCGGCCCCCAGCCCCGCTGAGCCCGGCGGAACGGCGTCCCCGGGGCCCGACTCGGGGCCGGCGGCCGAGGCCCGGCTGCGCGCCGCGCCCTGGGCCTGCCGTGCGCTCCTGCCCCGGCGCGGGGCGCGGGGCGCGGGGGCGGCGCGGCTGGCCCCGCGGGCCTGGGGACCCGCCGCCGCAGCGACCAGAAAGTCCCGGTCAGCCTGCCCCGAGCTCCGCGGGCCTGGGAGCCGGGCGCCGCCGCCGCCGCCGCCGCCGCCGCCGGCTCGGCAGTGTCGCGCGGGAGTAGCCGCCAGGCCGTCCCGATGCGCGCGCCAGGAGCCCCGCAGGCTGGGGAGCCGCCGCCGCCGCCGCCGCCGCCGCCAGGAAGTGGCCGTTGCACTGCGGGAGGCCGCGGGCTCACCAGAGCATGGGCAGGTGAGGGCCCCTGGCGGCCGCCTCCCTCCGTGCACCCGTCGGGGTCTCCACCGCCCGGGCCCCGCCCCCGGGAGCAGGGACCTGCGCCTTCTCCTGTCCTGCCGGCGACCCTGGCGCCCGTGCTGGCTGCCTGGGGCCACCACTCCCATCCCTGGGGCGCGTGCCCCTGCTGTGGGACACTCCCGCCAAGTGTCAGGGCCCAGGTGGCTGCGCCAGGCTAAGAGGGAAATGACAGCCAGGCGTTACCAGGCAACGGCGGGCTGGCGGGCTGGGGGCGTGACCAGGGGCGGGGCCTGGGCGGGTCGCGGTCTCCAACCGCGGGGCTGGGGTGAGGAGGGGAGGGGAGGGGCTGCCCGCAACCGCGAGGCCTGCGGCCAGGCCCTCACCCATGGCCACCTCCTGACCCGCGTGCCCCGCTCCCCGCCCCCCCGCACCGCCAGCCCCGTGGGCCTCCGCTCATCCCCAGGGCTTCCCACCACGGCGGTGGGCCCCCCTCTCCCTCTGCTTCAGTGCCGCCCCCGGGACCGGCATCCCCACACCACCACCACCACCACCTGTGCGCGTGGCAGCGCGTGTGGGCAGAAAGGACCCCAGGGCTCTGACTGCCGCCGAGCGCCTCCCACGCTCCCTCCTGTCCTGCGGCCGGGCTTTTCCCAGCCGGCTTGGAGAACACTCAGAGGGCCAAGGGAGGTGGGGACCCGCCTCCACCTGCAGAGTTCCGACGAGTGGGTTTGGACACACGTCGGCCCCCTGCGCGGAAGCACGACCCTCCTGAGCTCTCTGACCATTGCCATCCCCCACACAGTCGCCGGGGTCCTTGCCCCGCCGCCTCGCCCCCCTCTTCCTGCGGCCCTGCCTGGAGAAGCGGTCCCCGGGAGGAGTCTGGGGGCTCTCGGGCGCCACAGGCGGGGTGTGGCACACCGCGTGCACGCTGTGCGCCCGCTTCTGTCAGCGCGGGGCGGACTCTCGCAGGGAAGGGAGTCTTCCCCATGCGTCGAGCGGGCGGTGGAGCGGGGAAGGGACCCAGAGGTGCTCGTGGAGCGCGCGGCCCCCAGCCCCGCTGAGCCCGGCGGAACGTGGTCCTCGGGGCCCGACTCGGGGCCGGCGGCCGAGGCCCGGCTGCGCGCCGCGCCCTGGGCCTGCCGTGCGCTCCTGCCCCGGCGCGGGGCGCGGGGCGCGGGGGCGGCGCGGCTGGCCCCGCGGGCCTGGGGACCCGCCGCCGCAGCGGCCAGAAAGTCCCGCTCAGCCTGCCCCGAGCTCCGCGGGCCTGGGAGCCGGGCGCCGCCGCCGCCGCCTCGACTGGGCCGCGCGGGAGCAGCCGCCAGGCCGTCCTGGTGCGCGCGCCACGAGCCACGCAGGCCGGGGGAGCCGCCGCCGGCGCCGGCGCCGCCGCCGCCGCCGCCGCCAGGTAGTGGCCGTTGCACTGCGGGAGGCCGCGGGCCCACCAGAGCATGGGCAGGTGAGGGCCCCGGGCGGCCGCCTCCCTCCGTGCACCCGTCGGGGTCTCCACCGCCCGGGCCCCGCCCCCGGGAGCAGGGACCTGCGCCTTCTCCTGTCCTGCCGGCGACCCTGGCGCCCGTGCTGGCTGCCTGGGGCCACGACTCCCATCCCTGGGGCGCGCGCCTTTGCACCTGCGACGACGGCGGCGCTGGGGTGGGGGGCGCGGCGCGGGCCGCGGCGGGGTGGCGGGTGCTGGGACCGGATTCTCAGCCTTGGGCTCCAGCGGGGCGGGGTGGGGGGGCGAGGAAGGAGTGACGTGGGGTGGTCGTGGGGGCAGGGCGCGCCGCGCAGACCCTTGAGGTCCAAGTGCAGACAGAGGAAATCAGTAAAGGGGCTTCCAGCCGGTGGGATCCCCTCGGTGCGTGCGTTTCCCTTGGGCCTTCAGGGAAGCGGGAGGCGCTGCTGCCTCCAGCCCAGGGCGAGGAGGAAGTAGCGGTGCCAGTTGTTGAACCCCGCGAAATTTGGAATCGGGAGCAGGATGCAGGCGCCGGGCGCCAGTGAAAGGAAAAAGGGTTCTCCCGATCCTCTTGCTCCCTTTGGCTTTGGCAGCAGCTGCTTCTCCGTGTTGCTTTGGTCCTGCTGCCGTGCTCTTCCGGCGCTGAGTGTGAAATGCCCCAGGAAGCGGGGCGGGGAGGAGGTCGAGGATGGAAGAAGGCGAGCCGGCATGGGTGGGGGGAGCAGGCGGTGCAGGAAAGGTGATCCACCTTTCCTTGCTCTCCGCTTGCTGCCTTCCCCTGAGCCTTGGACTTCCACCCCTTCCGCCTCCGCCTGTCCTCCCGTCCTCCCGTCCAACCTCTCTCTCATCTGAGTCCTGCCAAGAAGAGGCAGGTCGAACACTTGCGGTGTGCACTGGATTGAAGGAATTACCCTGCTAGGATTAGGCTCGATGAGCTTGAAGTCCTTTGAGTCAGAACCTGTTTGGGGTCTGCAGAGAGTCGCGCGTGGCGGGAGGGTGGCCCGCGTGTGGGTGAGGAGCAGGGAGGAAGGCTGCAGGGGCGAGGCCTTGGAGATTCTGCTCCAGTTTGGCCTGCAGGCAGTGGAGAACCCTGGATTCCTTTCAAGCAGGGAAGCGATGGGACCACACACAAACTCAGGTCCGGGTACCCGATTTCGCAGCCAAGCCAATCAGTGAGACGTCAGGGTTGCAGCAAGGAAAGAGGTTTATGATCAAGAGGTGGCCAGACAAGGAGGTGGGAGTAAAACTCAAACCCGCCTCCTCAAAGGGAAAACAAAACGTTGGGGCGTTTATCTGGGGTTCGGGGTAGGGGTGGGACCAGGAGAGCGCTGGGGGTGAAGCTTGAAGAGTCCTCTGCTCAGGTGCGACTGTCACTGGTATTTCTTCGTGGGTCACAAGTGCGAAGTCAGTGGGGTTCGACGTGTTGCACGCCGAGGATCTCTGTCCGTGACGCGGAAAGTGGGCGATCCGTCATTTCAGCTGGTCCAAGCCTCTGCACGATGTCCGCTCGGGCGGGGGCCGGGGGGGCGGGGGCTGCCATCAAGCTGCTCTCTGATCTGCCGTCTTCCTGTTGTTCTGCAAAACAACCTCAGAAACTTTGGTTACTTTCTTGCCCACGTCCAGCCCTGTGGGGGCCGGGCACCGTGGTGTCGGTAACGGCAGGGTTTTCCTCTTGGGTCACCCTCCCAACAGTGTGGAGGATGGGTTCAAGCGGGGAGGTGGGGGGGGGGTGGTGTGCCAGGAGGCCAGCCGGCAAGATCAGTAAGGAGTCTACTGGGCTGGTTGCGTGCAAGAGACAGGAAGGCATGCGGCAGAGCAGCGGGGACGGCAAACACGGGAAGGCGCTCGGCTCCCTTTGGGAGTCGGTAGGCTGCGAAGTGGGTGAGACAGAGAGCTCAAGCGTGGCCCTGAGGCCTCTCGCTCTGCTGTCGGGGGATGAGATGGGCAGAGGTTTTCTGAGGGGATGAAAGGAAGGTAAGAGGAGGGGGAGGCTTTTGTTGGAGGATACCGGGCTCCCTTTTGGACGCGTCGGTTTTGAGAAGCCTTCGGACATCCTGAGAGGTGCGTCCAGCAGACAGTTAGAGAAAGCAGCGTGGAGTCAGGGGCAGGGTGACGTCAGTCGTACGCACTCCGAAGCCCTGGGCATCCGGGGAGCCAGTCGAATCGTAGGAGAGCGCATGAGCTTGCTCTGAGACCCGAGGGGTTCCTGTTCCCTGAAGACCGTGCCTTCGGGAACAGAACCCTTTGAGAAGTGGTCGGGAGGAGAAGCCGCAGAGGAAAGTGAGACAGAGGGGTCTGAGGTTAGGAAGGGCACCTGGGGAGGGGGCCATCCCCCAGAGAAAGAGGGTGGAGAGAACTTGCAGAGACTGAAGACGTGGGCAGCATTCCTCAGACACCACAGGGAGTTTAGGAAGACGAAGGAACCGAAGGGCGTGCCCTGGCCTCTTGCCAGGACGGGACGGCGACGAGATTTGGGGAGTCTTTCGAGGAGCCGGTGAGAGACGAGGCGATGACTGGATGGCTGACGAGGAGAGGAGTCGAGGTCTTTTGGCAGCAGCTTAGCCGTGAAAGGTAGAGAGAGAAGGCGGTGGTGGAGGAGCAGAAAGGAGAGGTGTGGATGCCGGGAGAGACTTGGGTGTGCTCAGCGGCTTAAGGAAAGAGACGGGCCGAAGAGAAAGCAGCTGGCAAACTGAGGGAACGAGATCTTTGGGGGAGGCTGAGCAGATGGTTCCCAGGGCACCCCACGTGGAGCCGGGCCCCTGGAACTGCCAAGCTGAATCCCTCTTCCTGGAAAACCAAAGGGAAAGGGGAGGGGTGGGTGGAGAGAAATAGAGGGACGTTCAAACGGGGGTGGGGGGGTGCGGGAAACGGAGAGTTCTTGACTAGCTGGCCTCTGATCTCTTCGGGTCCCGAACGGTATGAGGATGATCCCGCTTGAGGCAGGCGATGGAGATTTGGAGGGGCTGTTGAGGAAACGGGGCGGGGGGAGGGCGTTGACCACGGCCCTCTGATGGGCTTGGGGGCGGAAGCGGCTTCCATGCCCATCGCGAGGCGCCGGTTCAGTCAGTCGGTGTCCATCCGGACCACAGACCACAGACCCCTGCTTTGGAAAACAACAAGATGCAGTTCGTAAACCCTTGCAAAGATCTCTGAGGTCAGGTGACTGGCTTTGCAACCAAAAGCGAGTCAGGGAATAAGATCCTCCCCTGCTTAGGAGTTTTCTTTCCTGTCTGTCCCAGAGGCCAGAGAGCACCCGAGGGCGGTTTCCCAGGCAGCGGAAAGAGGAGGAGGACCAAGCCGAGCCGGGGGAAACCAAGCTTTCCTCCTGAAGTTTGGATGCCTGCCCCTTGCACGTTGGTGCCCTTCCCCTTTCTTCCTACTGTCCCGGGAGTGGGCGCCCTCGCGCGCTTTCTGATTCTGCAGCACTAAGGCAAGTTAGGTTCCCGCTCCCCGAGGGAAAGCTCAATAAACGCCCCCCTCCCCCCACCCCCGCCCTTCCCACCCCCCCACCCCCCACCCGCCCGCAACCCCCCCACCTCCCAGACCCAACCCCCACCCCCCACCCCACGCCCCCCAGCTCCTCGGAGACGGTGACAGCGTGGCAAACAGAATCGGAAGCGTCCTTGGCCCACAGCCTGCGATCCCACTGCTCTCCAGAGAAGTGACATCCGTCCGCTTTAAGCTGGGTGACCACCTGCAGCGACACCCTTTTGAAAGCGTGAGCCATAGCTATTTCTTTGAAAGCTCCAGTAAAGCCGCAGAGAAACCTGTGACCTTTAGCACAAGGCCACTTCGTGCTAAGGAACCCACAGCGGGGGACCGGCTTTCCTGAAAGCGCCGTCGTCTCCTCTGCGGCTTGGGGAGCCTCTAGGGCTTGGACAGGCCTTGGAGCAGCCCGGCAGCACTCTTGGCGGGTGGCAGCAGCCAAGGTGTGCCCCTGGGCACGACGTCGGTCACGGCGTCTAAGAGAAGGTGCCCAGACCCTCCGGTTCCGGGGCCGGGTGGGTCGATGAGAGACACGGCTGGGGAGCAGGGATTCCCGTCCGATCTTCTGGGGGTGGCTGCGAGGGCGGGTCTCAGAAGAGCTGGCACGTTCTTAGCCAGTCTCTTCCTGGCGGGTGCTTCGGGACGCTTCCTGGGCTGAGCGGGGAGCTGTCGTGGGGGAGAAGCTCCCCGAGACTCAGCTTCTAGAAAATTCACCCAAAGCTCCGAGAAGGAACTCTTGAGCTCGGATTGCTGGCTGGGTCTCCGAGGCGTGTCGGGGGCACTGCGGGATCCGAGCCGCCCGGTCACCCATCCGGTAAGGCCGCCCTGCTCTTCCTGCAGCAACTGCTCCATTGCCTCCCTTTCCACACCCAGGGTGCTTCCCATCCGTCGGAAGGCTTCCCGGCGTTCGTGTCTGGCGCTTTGCAAGGCGTCCGTGAAGAGCTTTCTCAGGAGGGCCTTGTCTGCTTTTCCTTCCAGGCTGCTCACTAAGTCGGTCCACTTCTTTTGGACGTCCTCCAGCACTTCCTGTCGGGCCTCGTCTTGTCGCTGCAGTTCTCCGATCTGCTCCTCCTGCAGGCGCGAGGCGGCTTGCGCTCTCTCCAGCCGTCCCTGCAGCGACCTCAGCTTCCCTTCCAGACCGTCTGCCTTTTGCATCCATTCGGCCAGGACCACCTTCAGGTTGGCCAGGGCTCCGGCGTGCTGCTTCTCTGCTTCCCGGGAGGCGGACAGCTGGAGGGCAGTCTCCTCTTTCTGCTGGGTGACCGCAGTCAGTTGCTCCTGCAGGGACCCGAGCCGGGCAGCGGCGCGCTGGCTCGCCTTCTGCATGGCGCGGGAAGATGACAGGAGCCTCTCCTCTAGCGCCGTGACTTTCCTCCTGAGTTGAGCCGCTCTGTCTCCTGCCAGCCGCGCTGCCCGGAGATGCGCGTCTTGGCATTCTGAAGCCTGCGTCCGAGACCTCCCCAGCTCCTGGCCTAAGCGCGCTTCCTTGTCCCGCAAAAGGCGAACCTCCTCCCGCAGGGCGCAGTTTTCCACTCGTTCCTGTCTCAGCGCCAGCGCCGCCTCATCTCTCTCGTGCTGAAAGAGAATGCTCTTTTCCTGCATGGAGGTCACTGCATTGAGAAGCTGGCCTAGTTCCCCAGCCCGGCCCTGTTCTTTTTCTCTCAGGAGGCACTCAAAAGCCAGAGCCGCCTTCTTCACGGAGACGCATTCGAATTCCTTCTCCCTCAGCGTCACAGAGAGGCGCATGTTCGTCTCTTGTAAGGCTTGGTTTTCGGCGTCCTTCTCCCTGGACCTTTCCAGCAGTTTTGCATTTTCCTGTTTGACTTGGCACGCATCCGCTTCCAGATGGCCTATCCTCTCCTTCAGGTTTGTCACCGCCTGCCTCAAAAGTTCGTTTTCGCTCGCTTGGGTCGTGAGGTCTTCCCTCAGAGAAAGGAATTCCTCCCTCTGCGCCTCGATTAAGAGCTCTTTGTCCTCCAGCGTGTTCTGCAAAGCCTCTTGTTTCTCCTTGAGCCGCTGAATTTCGGAATCCGTCTGTGCCTGCCGTTCCCTCTCCAGTTCCGAGGTGGCGGCCATCGCCTCGGACAGTCTCTGAGTCTCCTCCTGGAGGCTTCTGATGGCTGCGTCTTTTTCCTCCGTGGCTCGCCTTAAGGCTTCCATCTCTGCTGGCGGCCCTTTCGAAGGCTCGCCCAGCGCCTCGGACTTAATTGCCTCCTGAGAGCCGGCTGCCTCGCAAGTCCGCGACGATGCGGCGGGCGGCTGTGGTGACGTGAGGTCGGGTGGACCCAAGAGAACCTCCTCGGCATTGCAGAGCTGCTCTAGGCCGAGCTGCATCTGTGCCAGTCTCTTCCCCAAGAGCCGGAGTTGGGTCGCATCCCCTTGAGAACGGGGCAACGGGGCGGCAGGGTGCATCTGTCGCCGAGACTTCTCCTCGCTGTCCACTAAGGCCCGTGCCTCGAGTGGTGGGAGTTCCTTCTGAAGTTGGGATGACTCCCGCTGCAGATTGTGCACCTCGGTCAGCACCAGCCGCTGCCACTCCTCCAGCACGTTGACCCGCTGCTTCAACGTGTCCCGTTCCCGGAGAAGCTCCTCCAACTGGTTCGCGTCCACGCCCCGAACCTCATGGCCAGCGTCGGACGTTTGCCAGATGGTCAGTAAAGTCTGACATTTCTGGCTCAAGGCACCGATTTCAATGTCTTTGGCTCGGACGAGGCGTGATAAGTGCCGGATCGCTTCTCGAAACATGTCCTCCCCGCCGCCGTCAGCTCGAGGGCGCCGTGTCTGATTTTCGCCTCGCAGCTTCCCGAGCTCTGCTTCTTTGGCCACCAGCAGGTCCATCATTGCGTGATACGCCCTTTTCAGCTGGCTGTTTTCCCTCACCTTCTCGTCGAAAACGGCCAACACTCGTTCCCTTTCCAAAGCATAGGCTTGCAGTTGCTGCTGGAGGCCCCCCGCATCCTGGACGGAGGCAGCCGAAGCTAGGCGAGCGGGGAGGCCCTGGCTCTCCCAGTCTTGCGGCTGGATCGTCTGAGTTCGTGGCCCGGTCTCATCTTCGTCCGGCTCATCAAGCCGCTCGGTCAGAGGGGTCGTCTTTTCGGTCCCAAGTTTCAGTGCCTTCCTCTGCTTTTGCTCTTCAGTGGTCCTTGGAGGATGCTGGGTTTCCTCCTCCAGGTGACCTTCGATCCCTTCCAGTGGAGACACCTCAGATTCTAGTTGTGTCACGGCGTCGAGGGTGTTCGGGTCAACCACTGGAGCGGCTCGAGCCCGTTGTTGTCTCTGTGGCTCCAGTTCTTCCCTCAGGTGACTGCCTTCTTCTTGCAGGGAGGCGAGCCTCGTGTCTCCTTCCTCGAGGGTTTCCTGCAGCGTTGCGGTGTCTCTCCGAGCTGGAGTTGCCGGTCTCTCCTGCTCGGGTGGTCCGGTCGCCTGAATGGCTTCCGTCTCCTTTCTCCCCGAGTCGGGGAAGTCTGGCAGCTTTGGCGTCCCCTTCCTCAGCACACCTCTGGTGGAGTCAGAGAGGTGTGCGGGGAGGGAAGCCACACTGCCGCCCACTCGCCCCAGGGAATGGCCTAAGCCGGAGCCGAGGCCGAGGCCGAGGCCGAGGCGGCCAAACCAGGAGGCCATCGCTGCGGGTCACAGCACTGACCTGGTGCGCTCCGCGAAGAGCGTCCAGCCCAGTCGGACAGTCCCGCCAAGTGTCAGGGCCCCGGCGGCTGCGCGAGGCTAAGAGTCAAATCACAGCCAGGCGCTGCTAGGCGACGGCGGGCCGGCGGCCTGGGGGCGGGGCCTGGGCGGGGCGCGGGCTCCAACCGTTGGGCTCGGGCTCCCGGAGGGGAGGGGCGGGGCTGCCCGCAACCGCGAGGCCTGCCGCCCGGCCCTCACCCATGGCCACCTCCTGACCCGCGTGCCCCGCTCCGCCCCCCACCCACCCCCCACCGCCAGCCCCGTGGGCCTCCGCTCAACCCCAGGGCTTCCCACCACGGCGGTGGGCCCCCCTCTCCCTCTGCTTCAGTGCCGCCCCCGGGGGCCAGGCGGCCCTCCTGCCCCCTGGGGCCGCCCGCCAAGACCGCCGCGCTGAAGGCCGCCATCCCCACACCACCGCCACCTGTGCGCGTGGCAGCGCGTGTGGGCAGGAAGGACCCCAGGGCTCTGAATGCCGCCGAGCGCCTCCCACGCTCCCTCCTGTCCTGCGGCCGGGGCTTTTCCCAGCCGGCTTGGAGAACACTCGGAGGGCCAAGGTAGGTGGGGACCCGCCTCCACCTGCAGAGTTCCGACGAGTGTCTTCGGACACACGTCGGCCCCCTGCGCGGAAGCACGACCCTCCTGAGCACTCTGACCATTGCCATCCCCCACACAGTCGCCGGGGTCCTTGCCCCGCCGCCTCGCCCCCCTCTTCCTGCGGCCCTGCCTGGAGAAGCGGTCCCCGGGAGGAGTCTGGGGGCTCTCGGGCGCCACAGGCGGGGTGTGGCACACCGCGTGCACGCTGTGCGCCCGCTTCTGTCAGCGCGGGGCGGGCTCTGGTCGTGGAAGGGAGTCTTCCCCATGCGTCGAGCGGGCGGTGGAGCGGGGAAGGGACCCAGAGGTGCTCGTGGAGCGCGCGGCCCCCAGCCCCGCTGAGCCCGGCGGAACGTCGTCCCCGGGGCCCGACTCGGGGCCGGCGGCCGAGGCCCGGCTGCGCGCCGCGCCCTGGGCCTGCCATGCGCTCCTGCCCCGGCTCGGGGCGCGGGGCGCGGGGGCGGCGCGGCTGGCCCCGCGGGCCTGGGGACCCGCCGCCGCAGCGGCCAGAAAGTCCCGGTCAGCCTGCCCCGAGCTCCGCGTTTTTGTAGGTAATGTAAACAAAATTATTAGGAACAAGTAAAGTAAATGACGTATGTAAGTTAAAAGTTTTTAGCTGAACTTTTTAATAGTAGTCATGTGTTATGCTATAAGTACTTAAAAATAACTTCAAAACCTCCTGGTAACTTGAAACCTTTGAGTTTTACTAAATTATGTTAAATGCTAGAAATTTGTTGAGTATCTTGACCATTTCCAGATAAGATAAAATTGTAAAACATTAATTACTAAACATAGGTTTATCTACTTTCGGCTTCTGATTAAAAACAAAAAACCTAAAAGATGTTTGGGTCTATTAATAAACATGTCTTGTGCCGCACTGAAAAATGTATGCTATAAGGAAATGTATGTTTTCAGTAAAAGAAGGTATAAGGAATGGAGATGCTTTAAGAAAGTAAATTGGTCCTAAAGTCAAAGTGGTTATGGGAAAGAGGAAAGAACAAACTCTGAATATGAGTAAGAAAGTCTCTGAAGGTTTGTGGAAAAGGAACCCCGAGAAAAGAAGTTTTCCGCCTAGCCAAGCTGGCAAAGATTGAAGGAATTTAATTAAGTCAGCGTTTCTAAGACCAAAAGTAAGCTGGTGCAAAATTGGAAACTTGGCTTTCTCACTGTTATAAGGATGAGGTTTTCTTGGGCTTCTAGTCTGCTCTTGATGAAGAGATTATGAAAGGCTTCTCTTTACATTTGATAGTCTGCCTAAAAGGCAAAAAAGGGATTTTATGTTTTCAAAATCATTTCCCATGTTGCTTTTATCAGGTGTTTGATTGCGAGAGCTAAGGGTTTTCTTACGGCCATTTAACTTTCTCTATTTGTCTGAAAGTCTTTGTCACCATGGTCGAAGGCATCACTGAGTATTAGCTCACAGTGACCTATGATCCTATTTGACGAAGGGTTTTAAAACTGATTTGAGATTTTTTGATGAACTTCTGAAAATCAAATTCTAAATGAAGTCTTTTTCGACCTCTAGTTAACTTTGGGATTTTTCAGAGGATCCCTGCAACATCTTAAGGACTTGTTCTCTCTCCTTATAAAAAGAGGGATATGATACTAATTAGCCTTATTCAATAAGTTAAATTACATGGGAGGCATTTTCAAATAAGAAATAACATTTAGACTTCTTTATGTTGTATTTTCATAGGTATATAAATATTCTAGAAATTATGTGAAATTCCTACAAATCTGATATGTCCTGATATAATGTTATCAGTCATAACTCTAATTATTATCTTAAAATGTTGTATGTCACAGGAATGACCAAATTCCTTTCTCAACTGCTGTATAGTGAGCCCTTTTTGAGTCCTTTCTCAGTTATAGTTACTCTGACAATGGCTCATAGAAAGGAAACTCATCAGACTTAACTGGCTCTCTGTCATCAAAATTGAGGCCACCCTGCGAGGACTGAATCTGAGCGTCAGGAAAATGCCCTAGCTGACTTTCGTGCAAAGGCAGCAACATCAGAATCTGTAGAGACTGGCATGTGTGGATGAAGTCCACTCTGTCTCTGCAAAGAATAGCCCCTCATTGCCTGACTTTTATTATCCTGACGTGTTCTTGTAACATGGCAACTGTCTGGTCCTGAATCAGAGGAATTAGAGAGTGTAAATAGTGGCTGTACATAAACAAACAGTCAGGGCTATGGGAAACCCCAAACAGCTGCTTGGTTCTGGCTCCCTGGCAAACCCCACTTTTGGGTTTTTGCATTCCTTTCCCCACCATAGTGCATTAAGCAAAACTCTATCCCTAGAGGCCTCACATCTCCTCCCCTTGGACCGTTTGAGCACTTGCAGCTGGATTTCATTCAGCTGACGCTTAATATGGCTTAGCAGCATGTTCTGGAGTGGAAAGAAATCTGGGATCTTTGCAGCTCCTTCTGATCCGATCTTCCCGGGCCTTTTATGTACTTGACATATTGTGAAGTCCTAGAATATCAAACAGGGTATTTATAGGAAAGGGAAAACCCACTTTTACTGAGAAATAAATGAATCCTAAAAGGACGTGGTCATACAGCATCATTCTTATATGTGAAGACAGCATGTGTCTCTAACCTGGAATTCCCTTTGTGGCTGCCGTTCCCACTGTGGGCATGGCAGACCCTTCAGGGACTGGACATTCGGGCACAGGGTCCTAGGATCAGTATGTGCACCTCACATTCCTGTCAGACTACAGATGATTTGAATACATCATTCTATTTATGTTTCTCACATATTGGTAGATGCCACAGTAATTAATCCACTGAAAATTCATTTAAAAATATTATTGCACTTCTGTCTGCCTTGTGTGTTTGTGTGTGTGTATTTTCTCCAACATAGATATTAAAAGTACAAGAGGCCCACAGTCCCTTATCTAAAGTCGTTGGGGTCAGATGAGTTTCAGAATTCAGAATTTTTCAGATTTTGGAAAAGTAATAATGTGTACATGTCATTTTTATATAATGTCTCCAGCTGGGTCTGGGGCAGCAGCCCTTAGCCAAACGTGTTAGCATTTCTGTAGCAAAATATATGAATGTATCTCACACTGAATGGAATACATAGAGATGATAAACAGCTTCATGTCACTTCAGCTCCAGTTTTGCTGCCTAGTGAGGTATAAAAAGAACTTGTCCTTTAGATTTCAAAATGCTGGATAAGGGATATGGACCCGTCTTACTTTCAGTAATGTTCCAATAGACAGAGCCTGTGAACTTTTTAGACTTTTAGTGCTGTTTCCCATACTCCAGGAACTTGGAAGCCACAATTACATTCTGTAAGCAGGGGTCGCAGACTCCAGTGCCAGGGCAGGTAAAATTAAGCAGTGAAGTGGGCGGTTGGTTAGAAGACAGCAGTGAGTGAGGACTTTGATGAGCTAGTGGGTCCGTGTCCATCTGCAGGAGCTGGCTGCCCTCAGCTCTAGCCACTTGTTGCCGTGGGGAATGTTCACACAATGTAGCCACATCTTCCCATGTTCACTGATCCCCCAGAATGCTGATTTCCACGTAAAGTTTCTTGACATTTAAATGCTGTCAACTAAAAAGAAAAATCCCCTGTGGAGGCCAAAGAAAACATATCTGCAAGCTTTCTCTGGCCTTGGGCTGCCTGCTTTGACCTCTGCTCTGGAGACTAATTCTCCCGATGTGAAAGGCTGGACAGTCGTGTTTAGGTAATGGGCTGCTTCTTGAGATGGGGACGGGACGTGTGTTTTATGGTGATTCATCGTACTTTGCATATAGGTTAGAAGTTTTTGAGTGTAAAAGACTTCACAGTAAAAAGAAAACATGAAAAAGTCGATAGACACTTTGCTTTAGAATTGCCTTATTTTCTAGCCAGTGGGAAGTTTTCTTTTTCACCTGTGAATCTGAAACTTTCAAGTTACTTATCTTGGAAAAGGGAGTGAAAGCCCCAAGTTAAAAAGGAGCCTCTTTGTACAAAGTTTGAGTTGAGGGAGTTTAGACTGTAACATCCCTGCCTTTCCAGGGCCCTCGTGATGGGAAGTGATATTGCGTATCCACCCTTGTATTGGGACAGGGGAGTGTCCTTGGTCTCCTCTCTTGTCAGACCAGACCCCTAGGTGATGTCAGCCCCATAACAGCACCTCGTGGCTGATGGCTCCCAGTTTTCTGCCTCCAGTCCTGGCACTTCTTCATCCTTACATTGATCTCTGCCTTGGACGTCTCCCTTAAATGTCCTGCTATCATTGAACTCCTGAACTTCATCCTGAAATGGGCCTCCTTTCCCGGTATTCTCTAGTCTATATGTCGGCCACCTTTGGCCTGTTGCCTGTTCTATGAAAAAGGTTTACTGGTGCCCTGTCCAGCACTAAGCCGCACAATTGAGTAGTTGTCACGGGGACCGTGTGGCCCGCAGAGCCTATGCTATGTACTGTCTGGCCCTTTATAGAAAGAGTTGCTGACACTTGCCCTAGTGCATTGTGTGCCCCAGTGCCCACTAGTGCACTGAATGTCACCACACCTCCTGGGTCACCTGTCAGGCAAATAAATGTTCAGAACTGCACAGAAATTCTTCTAAGCACCTACCAGGTACCTGTCTACTGTCAGTGTGAACATTTGTAAATCAGCCAGCTTGGATTTCACGTGGTCATTGGATACTCGCAGATGCACAGGCTGGAGTGGCCGCTTGAACCCCTGCCCAGCTGTTCCTTGAGGAAATTCATCAAAGTGTTCTGCTCTGCTAGATCTTGTGAGGGCTAGCATAGAGGGAGCCGGGCACAGGCATGGGGTCTCTGAGATGTGCTTGAGGCTCAGGGAAGGCTTCTCTGACATGTGACACTTGGGCAATCTTGCTAACAGGCAGGTAGAGATGCGGGGCGATAGAGAATTCCAAGAGGGAAGAAAAATTCTTAGGGGAGACCTAACACACTGGCAGTTTTATCATTTAACTTAACATTTTTTGTCTATGGATTGGAAAAAGACAATATCTAATTCTTAGCAGCAGAAAAACTCTACCCAGCTTTTATTTTTAAGTTAGGTAGTGAATGGCTGTGTATAGATCCACATGTTCTCAAGTCCAGAGTGACTGCGGTGTTTAACTCAGAAGCCCCTGGATGCCTTTCCATCCAATAGAAGGAGTAGGTTGGTTCTTCAAAGCTTTAAAAAACTTTAAAAGCAGCACACTCAATTTGTTTTGCTTAGCGTAAACTCATGGCCATCTTTCCCTAAAATGGACAGTTTTGTTGTAGGACGTTGAAAATCTCTTGAGGCATCATTTCCCACACCGTTACTTGTAAGTTCTTTAATTTTCATTATACTTGTTCATCTCCTCTTACAATCTTTTCAAAACTCTGACTGCTTTTGCATTTTTGGGCATGCTAGGATTCATAATACTCCCCAAACCACCACAAGATGGCAGGACACAAATATATGACCACCCATGACTGTGAAGACCAACTGTTGGAGACAGGCAGCATTGATTGGCTTTGTTCTCATATGGGGAAGACCATCATTAGAAAGCTTCTGTGCCAGTTTGGGGGGATCACAGCTGGAGGACCACTGCAGTAGAATTTGGGGAGCCCTTCTATGCAGAAACCTGAGAAAATTGGTGCTTTAGGAAGACAAGTCTGGGGGAAGGTGGAGTCAGGATTGTGGAGGAAGAGAAAGAGGAGAAGGTGAAAGGAGACCAGCGAGGAAGCTCGTGCAAAAGGGTAAGAGAGAGGACGACAGCCAGAGCGAAGACAATGGTACTGGAGACTCATTGGAAAAAGTATTTAACATCATACATAGTGTTGGGGACAAAGAAGAAAGAAAGAGACGAGTCGAGGAGATTCGGGTTATGGTTGGATGCTATTTACTGAAAAGGTAACAGTGGTTCTTCATTCTTCCATTGTTTTAAAATGCTTCTGTTTTTAAACTTATAGTTCCCATATCTACCTTTTTGCTGGCTTCCTCTTCCAATGACATGACTTTGTGTGTGTGTGTGTGTGTGTGTGTGTGAGTTTCAAGACCACCCTGTTGAGTATCTGCAGATCTGTAAAGTGGTTTAAATCTGGGAGAGCTGCTGTCCTTCAGCTTTTCTTTTTCAGTTATTCTCTCCTATTTTCACATCAAAATGAATTTAGGTATCACTTCTTTTCTAGTTCTTAGAAAAATTCATTCATAATTTTGGTTGGTTTGGAGCTCATTCATCCAAATATTTATTGGGTTTGTGCTAGGGGCTAGGTCCTGAGGATACAAAAATAACTAAAACTCAGGCATTTATGGTTTAGTAAATCCGTGAACTAAGCCTTGGGGAGAATGGACATCTTTACAACATGACGCGTCTCTTTATAGACACAAAGCTTTTATGTGGTTCGTAAGTTTTGTTGTTATTGTTGAGAATAGTGCCTAATTAGGTTAGCTGGTGAACATGGGTGATATTAATGTTTGTATATATTTATTTACTTTACAACGTATTTAACTCATATTGATAATTTTGTTACTTCTTTGAATTTCTATGTATATTATCTTGCTACGTTTTTATTTCTTCTTTTCCTATTATTTATTTCAGTGCCTTCTTTTTCATTCCTTCTTTAATTGGTTAGACTCTCCAAACAAATGTGTAGCATATATTTGTTTGTAGCAATATAGTATAAAGGGCATGTGATTGCCCCCCGATTGGGCATTCCAGAAAAGTGATGAGGAATGTGTAAGTCCTGCTGAAATGCAAATGTCTCATCTGAATGGTTCCCTATGCAAATCTACAGGCATTTTTTCCTCTCTTTTGGGCCACATCCCTTTTAGTATGTCTGATATTTGGACCTCACCCTGTGTCAGTCATAAGATTGGCAGGTGATCTTAAAGGCAGAATACTGAATTTCTAGTCATCCAACTCTATGGAGAAAATAGTGCAGTGGACTCAGATGAGGAAGGAATTGGAAGAGGAAGTTGAGAAATGGTGAGAGGAGTTTAAAGGGTGCATGTGTGGCAATATGTTCAGATAACTTCTAAAGAGGTGTTCAGAAGGTCACACGGCAGTGGACTTCTTTGGAGTCTTTGAATCTTAGAGCCATCTTTAGGAATAGAAACCTTGTTTCCCGCTGATTTAGATGGAGCTCTGACAACCCTCTCCCCAGAAACAATCATCTACACTCAGAAATTGGCATATCATTTCATGGACTTCCTAGACATCCTCAAGCCCACGGACAAGAACCCGAGGGTCAAAGAAAATCCATTTACGTGTGTGGGATCTCAAGAAGCCTACTCGTTATCAGAGATGCTTAGCTACAGTCCCTATGCTGGGAACTGGTCTCTAGAGATATGCTGTTTATGGACGTGTACGTCCCATGTCTCTGTGTGTGTTGTCCTCTAGCCTCCAAAACACACACTTGAGGTCAATATGAGAGCCTTCCCCCAAAACGCAGAAAAGCGATGGACCGCATATACTGCGGTATTCCCCTAAGATTAGTACCATATAGCCTAGGTGTGTAGTAGGCTATACCATCTAGGTTTGTGTAAGTGCACTCTATGATGTTCACATAACGACAAAATAACCTAAAGACACATTTCTCAGAATGTGTGCCTGTCATTAAGCGACGCATGACAATATATAGTGAGATCGTAGTGAGAAGATGGATCCTACATGACCACTAAAGAGAGCACACTAAGGAGATTCCGGGTCATTCAACCACTGTAATGTACAAATACAGAGAGCACACCACCGTGCATTTGCTCTGGAGCCTCCGATGCCGTCTGCACACAGTAGCTGACTATGCCGCAGTCAAACCAAGAGCTCAGGTGAAGCCAGCAGTGTCACCTGAGCTGTATCTCTTGGGCAGAAAGATCAGAAGGTACACGGGCCCTACAAACATTTGGGATCATATCTAAGAAATCTGAATTTAGTTGCCAGCTAGGGCCGCTGCTGGGAAAGGACAGCTTCCATCACCTGGACATCTTGAGAACTCCTGATCTGGTGGGAATTAGAGTTCAGGCAAAACTCCATTTATCAGGGGTGACTGGGGCATCATCACAGACTGACAATCTGAAGAATGTGTCCAGCCTCACTCATCAGGCTGTCCTGATTCCTTAAAGCTTTAAATGACATCTCCTTCCTCTCGGATCAAAGCCGAAGTCCCTTGTATCACACACTAGGCTTGGCAAGAGCTGGTTCCTTCTCCTTGTTCACTAGGTTCCAGCCGTACCAGCCTCCTTTCCATTTCTTGAAAACGTCAGGACCCTTACTGCCTCCAGGCCTTTGCACACTCTGTGCCCTCTGCCAGGGGCTCAGAACGGCTTTGGCTAACCTAACTCCTCTTTGCCCTTCAGATAGCAACTCAGATGTCACTTCTTCTGGGAAATGTCTCCACACACCTAAAGGAAAAGTTTTCTTTAAGAAAAGTTTTCTTGTTAGTACCTATCACTTGTCTCCACAGCAGTGAAGTACCTTTATTGGTGTCATTCTCTTGCCTGTTTATGATCTGCCTCCACCGCTAGCCTGTAATCTCCAAGAGGGAAGCAGCTGTCCAGGATGCTTCCTCTGCTGTGGTATCCCTAGTGTTACACACAGTACTCGGAATACAAAAGTACTCAACAAATATTTGCAAAATGTCTGAATGAACCTTCAGAACACGCTTGCTCACGTTAAAACTAATCATCGATGAAACTGGAGCAGCTCAGTCCAACTCCACCCATTGCTGGCCCATAGCCAGGGCTCAATGAATATTTGTTGACCAACTGGCCAGTGTGGAAGGAAGTAATGGGAGATGTTGTCCAGACAGGCTTATTGCCCTTGGTATCTCCTTTCCAGTCCACCTCCTCAGCCGTAAGCATCCCATAAACATCTGCATCCTATGGTCCTCTGGGATGCTCTGCAGATTCTGCCTCCAGGACGCACCAGCTTTGTTTGGCTTTTTCCATGTTGCTGATTATCTGCTTTAGTTCCCCTTCCTTCTCCTTGTGTGCTTGGAGGACCTGACGATTCTATTGCTCTGTTCCTTCGCTCTGCACTCTGCCACTGGAAACAAGTCCACCATCCTCTGGGACTCTGATATCAGTTCTTTTCTCTGTGTTCTGAAGCCCTGGACTAGTCCCGTTTTCTTGCTCGACTGGTCTTTAGAGACCACAGTCCAGACCAGAGAGTTCAAACATCGCTCACAGGAGGGGAAGTCAGATGGTCATCATCTGCTGTGATTCCTATTGCTATTTTGGACATTTAACTGGTCATCAATTAACTTATAAAACCAGAAAACAGACTGGCCTGCTTTATAAGTGTGCATCCAGGCAGAGCACTAAAGCCAGGCCTCTTTACCTGGCCAGATGGGCTTTTTGTGGATGGGTTACTTTGGCCATTGGCCGCTGCAGGCATTGGCCGGTTATCATCCTCCAAGTGGCCAAGTGTGGTGTTGGCTTCATTTCCCGACAGGGTCTTGGCTGTGTGAAGAATTGTGAAGTGCCAGGGAAACCAATGGTCGTGGCTTCCTGGGACCCGGGAAAGAGTTAGGGCTCCTGCCCCCATCGCCTCTCGGCACTTCCTCCTGGGCACGTGGGCTACTGTGCAGGCACGGTGGCTTCAGGCATATGCAACCCCCACTCCCAGGCATTAGCTGCAAGCACCTCTTTGTTTTCAAAAAGCACATTCCAATTTCTCCAGTTTGGACAAAATACACAGAAGAACCTGATGTGACCTTCTAGGGCAATGGGCTTCAACCTTCACTGCATATTAGAACCGGCCGAGAAGACTGAAAAATTCCGGAGCTCAGCCCCATTTAGGCCAATGAAAAGCGTCTCCAGGCCTCAGTGTCTGGAAGGCTCCTCAAGTGATTCCAGTGCCCACCAAGGTGGAGCCCCGCTGACCCAGGCAGCGCCTCTCCCAGTCGCTTGTGCATAAGAATTGTCCACGGGATGCATTACAACACAGCTTCTGAAGCCCCAGCCCCAGAATGTGGAGTCAGTGTTTCTAGGGCTGGGTCTGAGAGGAGGCATTGTTAATGAGCCCCAGGTGATGCTGCTGCTGCCTGTCCACGGACCACACACTGAGCAGCTCTGTTCCAGAGCTTTGCTACTCAGTGCGCAGTCCGTGGAGCAGGAGCCCGGGCATCACCCAGGAACTCATTAGAAAAAAATCTTGAGCTGTCTCAGACCTGCTACATCAACATCCGTGTTTTAAAAAGGGCGCTAGGAAATCTAGTTGCACAGCGAGGATCGAAAAGCATTAACACGTAGGGTGCAGACGTGCAGCCCCTGGGCCAAAGTTAGCTGGCAGATGTATACCACCTGGCTTGCACAGTATTTTTTAAAATTTGGAATTAATTTACACTTTAAAATTGGGATTTCTGACTTCTCTTGAAAAACTGGAAGATCTAGCAATACTGGGCGTCCGTTCTCACGTGGTGACAAGTGGAGACAGAATGGACGTGCTCCAAGCTGCTGCAGAATGACTTCGTTCACTAAGGGTGTCTGCAGGGCCTCTGCTGGCCCTGACATCTGCAGCTCCTGGTTCATGCCCTCCCCTCCCCGGTCCCTCCCCAGCCGGATGACTGCTCCCAAGCATTTTTTCTTGAGCCCACCTACTTTATCTCTCTGTACTTCCCTCTATTCATCTGTAAAATGGATCGATAGCACCTATTCAGGGTTCTGATCTGGATGAAATGGAGATGGAGGTCACGCTTTAAGGTCCATACCTCTGTTTTACACACGAGTTGTTCCTATACCCAGAGTTGCCCCAAGCAAGATCCCTGGACCAGCAGCACTAACATCAGTGGGGAACTTGTTAGAAATACAAACTTTCAGGTCCCACTCTAGACCCAAACGCTTGATGAATTACCAGGCATTTCAGGAGAGAGTGGAATTCTGCGTGGATTTCACCAGGATCAAAATCCCATCATGAGCTCCATAATTATGTGGAGAAAATTCAACCAAGATCCATGGGTGACTGATGTTTTGCAGGTGAGAGAGACCAAGGGAAAAGGCTACTCTGTGTGGGATGGAGCCTCCACAGCTTGCTTCCTCCGGCAGCCCGACACCTTCCAGCTGCAGGCTCACCTGTGCGCCCATCCTGAGCCAACGAGCTGGGCTGAGACTTGGTGTCTGGATAACCCACCCTGAGCCTGGGCGTTCACAGGCTCATAAGACAGACTGCTGCTACTTTCACCACATCAGCCCAATCCACATAAAGCGTCTTCTGCCTCAGTTTCCCTAGCAGGCATTTGAGATCTGAATGGACAGATCCACAGCCAATGCCATTGCCATCTTCCTGTGCTGACTTTGGGTACTGCCTGCTGCCTGGGCTCCCCTGATCTCACCCTCTCCATTGGATTGGGCTCCTCAGATCACGCTATTTCCTCAGCGGAGCCTGAAACTGCCGCCCCCGTTGAGACACTGTACATTTGGGACTGGGCCAGCTCTAGAGTGAGGTCAGTTTCCTTGACCCCTGCCTCTCTCCCTGTCTACACTGGCTGAATTCCTGGTGTCCCAAGATGCCTATGACCAGAGCCTGCCCAAGAAATAGCAGAGAACTGGGGACATATGGCCTTTGGAAGGGAAACTGTGATGTGACCACACACTATTCTTATGGTAAGAGACGTGGCTGCACAGAAAGTTCACACCAAGATCTTCTTTTTCTTGGTCGGGAGCAGAACATGCATAGAAACAGCAGTGAAAGCGAGGCTGGGAGAGAAAATGTTTTCCTAAAGGTGACGATAGATCCGTGTTGGGCTGGATTGCAGAAGGATTCTTCAGGAACTGTTGCTCTGGCAGTTTTTAAAGAGTGAGTCAGCAAGAATGACTCTGCCTTCTGGGATTCATTAGGTTTAATACTGATGAAAACAGGGTTGGACTATGTAATTTTTCAGAATTACTTCTCAGCAGAGGTGTCAGGCAATAATGATATTAATAATAATAGTAGGATCATCTTTTGAGTGACAGACACTCTTCTAGGTTGTTTCTATACATTCTCAGGGCTCAGCGAACTTCTGCCATAAAGGGCCAGAGAGTAAATATTTTAGGTTTTGTGGGCTACATGGTCTCAGTTGTAACGACTCAAGTCTGCCCTCGAGACACAAAAGCAGCCACAGATGATAAGTAAACAGATATACGTGCCTGTGTTCCAATAAAACTTTATTTATAAAAACAGATTTGGCACACGAGCTGTATTCACTAACTCCTGCATTATCTATTGACCCCATGATACTGTGAAGTAGGTACTTTTACTGTTCCCCATTTTACAGATAAAGGAACTGAGTCTCAGAGAGATGAGGTAATTCACGTGAGATCCCAGAGCAAAAAGTGGTTTCCAACTCAGTATTCCAACTCAGGATTTCCTACACTATCATGGCTGGGTGAACACTTTCATGCCCAGAGGAGTTTCATCATTCTGGCTCCTCATGTCCCAAGTTCAGTTCTTCAATTATTTCACAATTATCGGGCAGCCTCGACACAACTCTCATGGTCTATCATTTCATTTAACTATCAGGATGGCTGCAGGAGGTAGTTCCTGTTTCCCTATTTCGAGCCTGTGGCCCCCAGAGGATAAGGCAGGATTGTCAAGGTCCACCCTAAGAGAGCAGCTGAGCTTGGAGTCAGACTCGGGGCTGTCTGAGCCTAAGTTCCGTGATCTTCCCTCCAGACCTGTTGCCTCCAGATTTTTAAAATCTTTCACAGTTTTTGAATTATCAAGTTGTACATGCCTTTTGTGCAGGAATTGGAGTGATCATAAAGTTAATGACAAAAAAATCACTCATGATCCACCACCCCAAAAATAACCTTTGCTACTAATCTGATGCTTTTTCTCTATCTTGATCCATGCTCATTCTCCCACACGATGACATACTAAATGAAATAGTTCATATAATTGTTACTTATCTCATAAGATTGGGGGATTTTCTTATGTTATAAAATTTTAAGAAAATCACCATTTTAATGAGCACATATTTTTTCATCATTGGATATAAGAATTTTTTCACAATTTAGATACTTTCTATTTTTCTTATCATAAATGCTTTGATAACATTCTTGTACATAAGAGTATGAATCTCTGATTATTTCCCCAAGATAAATTCATAAAAGGAGAATTATTGTTTCAAAGCGTGTTATATTTTAAAAGTTCTTTATACATTATTGCAGATAGAAATTTGTACTCATTTAGCGTCCCATCAGTAGGTCAGATGTACCTAACCCCAAATCAACAATTTTTTTAAATTAGATAATTTTGTGGGCTAAACTATTACAGTTCTAGTTTGATTTTTATTAAGTAATGAGGCTTTGGGGTTTCTTACTGATTTGTCAGAGTTCTTTATATATTAAGGACTTGTTTTTCTGGCAAGTATTACTCCCAGGTTTTTATTCGCTTTTGAAATAAAAATAAACTCATCTCTATTAACTTGTCACCTTATTCACTGCAAACCATACTCAGATCATTAGCATTGAACACATTCAGCAGTAAGAGGAGTAGCAACAACAAAGGCTTCTTCTGTGAGTAGAATTTGCCAGGTGGCTGGGAATCACAAGCAGAGGCTTAGCCGCAACCCCCGTCTCTCTGGTACAGACTGCAGACTTGCTGGGCTGTGCTTCCACACGTGTGACTCCAGGGTAGGAATCAGCCAGGACAGGAGGCAGCTCCGAGACACAGAGAGGACCTTTGAGGCTCATTATGAGCACTGAGCAAGGAGCTGCTTTTGTTCTAAGAACAGCCACAAGGCACTGAGCACCTCACCATTCTTTCAAATAAGGACAAGGAGGAGAAGAACAATGTCATGAAAGCCTCTTTTAGAAGACTATGAAGTTGAAGGCTGGCGAGAACTTCATTTTCATACTCTTGGGTGAAGGGAGAGAAAAAAATGCTTTCAGGCCTGCCGTTTTCTCCCCTCAATCCTCAAGATTATTTTGAGGAAAAATAATCCTTCATGTCCGGTACATCCCTTCTTTGGGAACAAGAATATTTCACTTTATGTTAGATTGGGCTAGGGTGGCATTTCCAATCTTAGCACTAATGACATTTGGGGCTAGATAATTATTTGTTCCTGGAAACGAAAGAATGAATAAGTGAGTGATCCAATAGTTTGTACTTAAATATTTGAAGAATTGTGATATGAGAATTCACCTTTTGTCCCCTTTGTCGGGGCCTACAGCTGAATTAATTACAGGGAGAAAGATACTGGGACGTGTGTGAGGAGTCTCTGCCATAATGACAACTAGGCAACAACAGAATGGTCTCGCTCCAGGATGAATAAGCTCGTGCTCACTGGAGGCAGTCAAGGAGAGGCTGGATTGTTCTCAGGCAGCATGCTGTGCAAGGCACTCACACAAAAGATGGGGAGTTCAAGGTTCAAGGGCATTTTCTATCCCTGAGAATCTATAAATCTGTGTTTCCTGCCATCTTTCTTTTTTAATATTTCACATTCAGGTATTATTTCCCCTACAGGAACTTATTTCTTTTAAAACAGAAGACAAACTTTTCTAGAGCGCTCAAAAATCGTCACACACTCTGCAAAAACTGGCTTTTTGGGAGCTCCACAGAGAAAACATGCTTGAAGAAGTAGAGTGAGGGATTTTCTGCAAAAAGTGAGTCTATTTCCAGTAGC